>NC_089259.1:51401063-51712300 GCF_963930625.1 Muntiacus reevesi | reverse complement strand
CAGTTCTAACTGTTGCTTCCTGACCTGCATACAGATTTCTCAGGAGGCAGGTCAGGTGATCTGGTATTCCCAACTCTTTCAGAATTTTTCAGAGTTTGTTGTGGTCCACACAATCAAAGGCTTTGGCATAATCAATACAGCAGAAGTAGATGTTTTTATGGAACTCTCTTGCTTTTTCGATGATCCAATGGATGTTGGCAATTTGATCTCTGGTTCCTTTGCCTTTTCTAAATCCAGCTTGAACATCTGGAAGTTCACGGTTCCCGTACTTTTGAATCCTGGCTTGGAGACTTTTCAGCATTACTTTACTGGCATGTGAGATGAGTGAAAATGTGTGGTAGCTTAAGCATTCTTTGGCATTACCTTTCTTTGGGATTGGAATGAAAACTGACCTTTTCCAGTCCTGTGGCCACTGCTGAGTTTTCCAAATTTGCTGGCATATTGAGTGCAGCACTTTCACAGCATCATCTTTTAGGATTTGAAATAGCTCAATTGGAATTCCACCACCTCCACTAGTTTTGTTCATAGTAATGCTTCCTAAGGCCCACTTGACTTCTCATTCCAGGATGTCTGGCTCTAGATTGGTGATCACCCCATCGTGCTTATCTGGGTCGTGAAGATCTTTTTTGTATCATTCTTCTGTGTATTCTTGCCACCTCTTAACATCTTCTGCTTCTGTTAGGTCCACACCATTTCTGTCCTTTATTGAGCCCATCTTTGTATGAAATGTTCCCTTGGTAGCTCTAATTTTCATGAAGAGATTTCTAGACTTCCCCATTTTGGTCTATAGGTATTATAAATAATTGTCTCTGGCATCTCAAGACCATTACAGAACTCTCCCCCTTTTTGGTAAGTTCATCTTTCCTTCCTATGTCTTCCATCCCAGAGGCTGTCACTGCTATTAACTGAATGGCCCAAGCCACCAAGCTGGAGGTCATTCTCATTTTCTGTTTCTCTTCTAATTCACTGATTCACCCATTTATATATTCTATTGCTTTCCTCACTCAAAAAATATTTTGGAATATCATACTTAAAGCAGGGCACTTTAATAGATCTTAGGATAAAAAAACTCAGAGCACATTCATGTAACTACGGCACCCTTTACATCAAGTCAGTTACCAAACCCTTTTGATTTAACTTCATTCACATTGCTTTAATCTGTCCACTTCACCCCGTCTCATCCCCACATATTAGCTTAGCATACAGTTTACCAACACAGGCACTAGAAGCGACCATAAGAGACAAGAGTCCAAGAGTGGCCCTCCAATTCTATGTGTGTGTTGAAACTAGGGAGTGGGGAAAGGTGTCGCCAAGGGGAGGGGAAGCCCGGAACTTGGCACTGACCTCCTCTCTGTGTGATCCCTTTCTCCTCCAGAAAGAAACTGAAGCTACTGCAGAAAGTGCCTTTAAGATCTCCCCTTATCTGGTCATCCTGTCATCTGAAAACCATGTGGACTCCTGTGTATCCAGGCCATTCAGCCTCATTCTCTACCTTATAGATTCGAATGGATGATTATTTTGGGGAATCTAACCCGCTCCAGTATTCTTGCCTGGAAAATCCCATGGACTGAGGGGCGGGGCAGACTCTAGTCAACAGGGTCACGAAGAGTCAGACAGGACTGAGTGAGTGAGCATATATATTCTATGTATATTGTATTGTATGTATGAGAGTGAAAGCGTTAGTTACTACATCTTGTCTGACACTTTGAGACCACATGGACTGTAGCCCACCAGGCTCCTCTGTTGATGCAAGTCCCCAGGCAAGCATACTGGAGTGAGTTGCCATTCTTTTCTCCAGGGGATCTTCCCAACTCGGGGATCGAGTGGTCTCCTGCATTGCAGGCAGATTCTTTACTGTCTGAGCCACCAGGGAAGCCCCCTCCCACACACAAATACACACACAAACCTATGATTTGTAGAATTTGTAGCAGCATCCCTAGACTGTAACCACTGGCTGCCAGTTGTGACAACCAAAACTGTCTCTAGATATGGCCAAATGTCCCCTCACTCCCACCCATTGAGAATCACCAACATCTCATTACTGAGTTACTGAAATAAACTTAACTGGCCTCCTTTTTGCCTATCTCCTCCTCTGATTTGTCCCACACATCAGAGGCACCTCCATTTACCGAGCCATTTCTAAACCTGATCCAATCTCATCTGTTTTTACAAACAGGTCAGTGAAGGTCCATGGAGTGATTTTCCCACAGTCACAGAATAAGTAGGAGTTCGTATTCCAAACCAAGATCTCCCTAAACTTAAAAAAAACTTCAACACAAGCAAAAAATTTTTAAACTGTGCTTTTAACCAATAAGTGATACTTTTCAGATTGTTTATTCTATTGTTTATTCTATTTATTCTATTGCTATTGTGAAAGTGAAGTCGCTCAGTTGTGTCCAACTCTTTGCGACCCCATGGACTGTAGCCTACAAGGCTCCTCCATCCACAGGCTTTTCCAGGCAAGGATACTGGAATGGGTTGCCATTTCCTTCTCCAGGAGATCTTCCCAACTCAGTGATTGAAGTTGGACCTCCTGCATTGTAGGCAGACACCATACTGTCTGAGCCACCAGGGAAGTCTGAATAAATGTTTATTCTAATATGAAGAACCAAATATACTTTTCTCAGATTAAACTTATTTTATGGCCCCCCATGACCTGCATGACCTACTTCTGCTTTACTGATTATGCCAAAGCCTTTGACTGTGTAGATCACAACAAACTGTGAAAATTGTTCCAGAGATAGGAATACCAGACCACCTTACCTCCCTCCAGAGAAATCTGTATGCAGATCAAGAAGAAACAGTTAGAACAGGACATGGAACAAGAGACTGCTTCCAAATTGGGACAGGAGTACGTCAAGGCTGTATATTGTCACCATGCGTATTTAACTTCTATGCAGAGAACATCATACAAAATGCCAGGTTGGATGAAGCACAAGCTAGAATCAAGATTGACTGGAGAAATATCAATAACCTCAGATATGCAGATGACACCACTCTTATGGCAGAAAGTGAAGAAGAACTAAAGAAACTCTAGATGAAAGTGAAAGAGGAGAGTGGAAAAACTGGCTTAAAACTCAACATTCAAAAAATGAAGATCACGGCATCCAGTCCCATCACATCATGGCAAATAGATGGGCAAACAATGAAAACACTGACAGACTTTATTTTGGGGGGCTCCAAAATCACTGCAGATGGTGACTGAAGTCATGAAATTAAAAGACGCTTGCTTCTTGGAAGAAAAGTTATGATCAACCTAGACAGCATATTAAAAAGCAGAGATATTACTTTGCCAACAAAGGTCCATCTGGTCAAAGCTATGGTTTTTCCAGGAGTCATGTATGGATGTGAGAGTTGGACTACAAAGAAAGCTGAGTGCTGAAGAATTGATGCTTTTGAACTGTGGTGTTGGAGAAGACTTTTGAGAGTCCCTTGGACTGCAAGGAGATCCAACCAGTCCATCCTAAAGGAACTCAGTCCTGAATATTCATTGGAAGGACTGACACTGAAGCTGAAACTCCAATACTTTGACCACCTGATGCGAAGAGCTGACCCATTTGAAAAGACCCCGATGCTGGGAAAGATTGAGGGCAGGAGGAGAAGGGGACGACAGAGGATGAGATGGTTGGATGGCATCACTGACTCGATGGACATGAGTTTAAACAAGCTCTGGGAGTTGGTGATGGACAGCGAGCCTGGTGTGCTGCCGTCCATGGGGTCGCAGAGGGTTGGACAGGACTGACCGACTGAACTGACTGACGACCTGCATGGGCTTCTCTGGTGGCTCAGAGAGTAAAGAATCTGCCTGCAACACAGGAGACCTGGGTTCAATCCCTGGTCAGCAAGATCTGCTGGAGAAGGGCATGGCTACCATCCAGTGTTCTTGCCTGGAGAATTCCAAGGACAGAGGAACCTGGTGAGACACAGTCCATGGAGTCACAGAGTCGGACATGACTGAGCAACTAGCACACTTAACACTTGCATGGTGAACCAGACTTTTCGGGAGTCAGTCCTTAGTCACTTCTCCACCACCGTCTCTTAACACCACCTCCGCTTCCTGCCACGTACTTCTATTCCACTGGCCTTTGTGCTTTTCCTCAGACGTTTGTGCTCTTTGTGGCTTCAAGGACTTCCTCAGGCTTCTCATCTGCCTTGAAAGTTCTCTTCATTCTTCTCTTGTCTAAATCCTACCCATTTTTTAGGACTTAGTTCAGGCACCATTTCTGCAAGAAGCCTTCACTGGTGCCCTTAGTCTGTGTTAGGAGCACTGATTCTGCCTCTCGTTCCCATGCTGTGTGAATTATTACCTCTCCTCACACCGCCGCCCGCGTGCTTTGAAGCTCCTTCATTGGCCTCGCTTCTCAAGGCCTGCATCATTGAACGCTTTCTATGACCCTGGGCAAGTCATGAAACCACGCGACATCTCAGTTTCTTTACCTGTAAAGTGGGGCTGATAATAAAAACTGCTTTGTTAGGTCACCATCAGGATTAAATGAGCTACAGTAAGTGCTCAAAAGAATGCCTGGCAAGTGTGAGTGCTGTATATGAGCTAGTTATTATTATTTGAATTTCAAAAATCTAGTATACAGCCGGCACATGTCAGAAACGAAGACCACTGATTAAATAAATGAGTGGTTTTATTCATCGCAACTCTCAGGCTAATTGTTCAGTTGAAATCCAACTTTGTGTCACCGTGTTGACAGGACAGAGCCAATTAGCTCAGACCGGGTCTTGGTTGAGTTGGACCTTTAATGGTGATGCAGATAATCATGGCCTATGCCCTGCAGTGAGTCCGGCAGAGACAAGAATCTTGGAAGCTACCTCTGATACTCCAGAGCCAAAGGAGATGACCTCTACAACTACTACCACAGAGAAAAATCAAAAGCAGTTCTAGGTGGGTTTTTTACCTCATTCATCATATATGCAGTTTCCTTTTTTCTTATAGTTTTTCTACTTTCATTCTTCCTTCTCCATTTCCTGGGAGTCATTTTCTCCTCTTTTTAAGTTTCATGTCTTTGCTCTCCCCTCGCTGTAAGTGTTTCTCTGTGACTCCCCTGAACTGTTCAGAGTCACTAAGCATCAGTCAGAACATTTTTAAGACTGGTTATTACTGTCAAACAATTTGCTTCCTTAAACTCAAAGAAACTGTGAGAATGTTATCGCAGACAAAAACATCAAACTACTCAACAGATTAGCTTGGTGTTACAAATTCATTCAGTCTACTTAGAAAAAAGATGTTTTCCAATTTATATTCTAATGAAAAATTTCTCTATCATTGAAGACCGATTGTACATATGTTTTTATCAGTTCAGTTCAGTCGCTCAGCAGTGTCTGACTCTTTGCAACCCCATGGACTGCAGCACACCAGGCTTCCCTGTCCATCACCAACTCCTGGAGCGTACTCAAACTCATGTTCATTGAGTTAGTGATGCCATCCAACCATCTCATCCTCTGTCATCCCCTTCTCCTCCTGTCTTCAATCTTTCCCAGCATCAGGGTCTTTTCTAGTGAGTCAGTTCTTCCCATCAGGTGGCCAAAGTATTGGAGTCTCAGCTTCAGCATCAGTCCTTCCAATGAATATTCAGGACTGATTTCCTTTAGGATGGACTGGTTGGATCTCCTTGCAGTCCAAGGGACTCTAAAGAATCTTCTCTAACACCACAGTTCAAAAGCATAAATTTTCTGCTGCTCAGCTTTCTTTATAGTCCAACTCTCATATCCATACATGACCACTGGAAAAACAATAGCTTTGACTAGACGGACCTTTGTTGTCAATGTAAAGTCTCTGTTTTTTAATATGCTGTCTAGGTTAATCATAGTTTTTCTTCCAAGGAGCAAGAGTCTGTATTATTTTCCATCTTTTATTAAATTCTCCACTGGAAAAGGTATAGATAAGTTTTAAGAAAAGATGCCATTTAAATGTAAATCAAAGCCCCTAAATTTTACCTAGATTCATTCCTTCCCATAATAATTTGAGTTGCTTGATGTTCCAAATAAAGGATCACATTGTTCTATGTTAAAAGAACTTTTGAAAACCAAATTGTACACTAAGGAGATGGATTATGATTTCCTTGGGAATAGTAATTCTGAATTTTCAGACTTTGGAATAATTGAAGTCTTATTCTTAACCTGATATTAACATAATTTAGGACCTTAAAAGTCTATTTTATTTTTTATTAAACTTTCTTTCAAAATTCTTCATACTAAAATGATTTATTTTTTAAGCAAATGCTTACAAACTTAAAGTTAAACAAATGCATTTTATGAGCTATATTTAGAGATAGTCTTGGTTTGGTTTAGAAAAGGGCGACCATATTGACCGTAATGATTTCACAAGTAATTCTTCTTTTATCATATAATAAAGTGTGTGATGAATCCCTCATAAGAACTACATTAGGTTCTTTCTGAATTAAAAAGTGGCTGAGTTTTAGCTAGCAGTTTAGTAAACATAAAATTATATATTTTTCTACTGTGATAAGCTCATGAAGTTGTGTTAAAAGGAAATTATATGTAAAATGTGTGTATACACATATATATGTATGTATGTATGTAGATGCACATATTTTATATATAATTTATACACACATACATTTTGTTGAAAACAGAAACAACTTTGGTTTGTTTCTATATTTATTTGTAAAGCATTCTTGACCTATACTGAGTACTGGCTTTGTAATTATTATGTCCCTTTGAAGCATTATGAATAGGTAATTTGATAACAATACCTGTACACCTAAAACATAGCTGCTTTTTGCAATTGACAATCATGCCATGACAGCAGCTACTATTGTACAATATTAATTTTAACCAGTAAAGAAATTATAACTAAAATGTGGAATGGGCTACCTGATGAGAAAAATATAAATGCCTTCATCTTTATCTATCTTCATAAGCCTTAGATACACATAAACAAGGATCTGTTCCTTTTTTAAACAAATATTTACTCAGCACTGCTATGTACTAGGCACCAGACTGGGCACTGAAGATAAAAAGAGTAAGAGAGACTGTTTTCCCGCTCTCACAGAACCTGAAATTTCTCAGCAAAGACAGATGATTCCAGAAATAGAGTATGATATGGGCTCTAAGCTTTTATGGGACATCAGGAAATGTTTCTCAGTGAAAATGCCTTGTGAGTGGATGTCTGAAAAATAATTAAGAATTAACTGAGACTTCTCTGGCTGTCCAGTGGCTAAGAATCTATTCTAGCACTGGGCAGGTGCACGCTTGATCCCTAGTTGTGGAAATAAGATCCCACAAGCCATGTAGCACAGCCAGAAAATACTTACTTAATTAGTTAAAATTGGTGTGACAGCAGGATAGAGTTGTTTGGGGAGGGGCTGGAGGTGAGGCAGGAAGGTACAAGTGGAAGATGGATCATGAAAGTCTTGGAAGCTGTGTTAAGTTTTGACTTTGTCTTAAGAATACTAGGAAAATACACAACTGGTTTGAACTGGGTAATGGCACAAATTGGGGGACTGGCGTTTATAGAAGATTGCAGGGATGAAGGGGGCTCAGCGGTAAAGAGCTGTGTTAGTATGTTAGTTGCTCAGTCGTGTCCTACTCTTTGTGACCCCATGGACTGCAGCCCACCAGGCTCCTCTGTCCATGGAATTTTCTAGGCAAGAATACTGGAGTGGGGTGCCATTCTCTTCTCTAGGTGCTCTTCCTGACCCAAGGATCAAACCCGGGTCTCATGCATTGCAGGCAGCTTCTTTACCATCTGAGCCACCAGTAAGCCCACCAGTGGCAAAGAATCCACCCGCAATGCAGGGTCAGAGAAACCCTGGAGGACACAGCATTGAGCAGATGATAGATTTCATTTCTGAAATGTTGTGTTCAACGTTCTTAGATGCCTCTACAGCAGAGCTATTCAGTCAGAAGTTGGCTATGTGGCTCCAGTTTTCTGAAAATAGGTCTGACTTTGAAAGATTTGGGAGACATTTCACAAAGCTTCTGAACAAAATCCACATTTTCTCTTTCATCATGGTGACATAGGAAGACTCCATTTCCCTGTATCTTTTGCAGTTGGATGCTGCTGTGACTAAATCTGACCAGTGAAATATGAGAAGAAAAATGAGAAAATATGAGAGAATAAAACCTCACTTATAGACTCACTTACCAAAAACTCCCTGCATACTCTGGTCCTTGATCTTTTTCTCCCATGCTCTTTTCCTTTTCAGCAAATGTTGAAGATGGCAGGAGCTCCGTCAGCCTGAGTTACTAAACAACTGAGGAGAGGCCCTTCTGCTGACCTATTTATTGACCCAACACTGCTACAGGGTCTTCCCAGAAGGCACTAGTGGTAAAGATTCCATCTGCCACTGCAGGAGACATAAGAGACTCAGGTTCGATCCTTAGACTGGAAAGATCCACTGGAGGAGGGCATGGCAACCCACTTCAGTATTCTTGCCTGGAGAATTCCATGGAATTCCATGGGACTTCTGAGTCTGGTGGGCTACAGTCCATAGGGCTGCAAAGAGTCACACATGATCTAAGCAACCTAGCACACACAGGCAGAGTCCTGTTATATGAGTGACATTTGACCTGTGTTATGATTGACAAATCATATATTTTGGGGGTGAATTTGTTACAACAACAAAGTTACTATAACTAATTCAGGAGTCTTCTGATGGGCAAAGAATAAATGACCTGAAGCCTCAGAAGAGATTGTCCAGGGAGAGGGTTGTCTCAGTATCTGATTGCTGCTATAACCAGTTATCACAAACTCACCGCTTAAAACAAGACGAATGTGTTGTAGTTCTGGAAGTCAGAGAGTTGAAGTGAGTCTTAGAGTGTCAAGATCCCAGCAAAGCTGCGTTCCTCCTGGAGGCCCTAGAGGAAAATATATGTCCTTACCTTTTCCGGCTTCAGGAGGCTCAAATGCTGCATCTATCACTTTACCTTCTCCACTGACTCTCCAGTCTTCCTTTTACCCTTATAAAGACTCTTGCGATTACACTGGCTCACTCTCCATCTCACAGCCCTTACCTAATCATATCCACACAGTCCCCTTTGTAGGTGAGGTAACTCATTCCCAGGTTCTGGCAGTTAGGATGTGGACATCTCTGGGGAGGGTGCTATCAATCTGCCTACTTCCAGGTGTGGAATGACAGTGGAAATGCATCAAAGACAACAGCTGGAGTAGCATCGATTTGGAAGGTGTGGGAACAAGGGAGAGGAGACAGCAAGGTAACTATGAATGGACATAGACAGATGTGAGGGGCAACTGGGCAGTGCTGTGTCATGGAAAATGTGAGAAAACGGATTTAAAGAAGGAGGGAGCAATCAGTGACATAATTTTATCAGTGAGAGATCCAGGAAGATAAAGACTGACAAATATTTTTTAAAGTTAGCTAGGGCTTCCCCAGTAACTCAGCTGATAAAGAATCTGCCTGCAATGTGGGAGACCTGGGTTCGATCCCTGGGTTGGGAATATCCCCTGGAGGAGGGCATGGCAATCCACTCCAGTATTCTTGCCTGGAGAATCCCCATGGATGGAGGAGCCTGGTGGGCTACAGTCCATGGGGTCGCAAAGAGTCAGACATGACTGATCGACTAAGCACACAACACAAGGAAATAGTTAGTGGCCTTTTAAAGATCTGCTTGAGTAGAGCATTAAGAATGGAGGGCCAAGTTGAGCTGTGGTTGGGTAGGGGTGCTGTGGGTGTATCAGTAAAGAGAGTTCTTTCAGGAAGATGGCCTCTAAACAGAAAACAACTAGGGCAACAATAGTGGGCAGAAATTAGAAACAAGAGAGTGCTCCCCCCTCAACCACTGGAAATACATATGTATGTTTAAATTGCCAGTGGAGGGGGAGACATTAATATTAAATATGAAGACTGAGATGGAATAGAGTTAAGCCCCTAATCTAAAAAAAAAGAAAACAGTACAAATGAACTTATTTACAAAACAGAAATAGAGTCACAGATGTAGAAAACAAACTTAGGGTTACCAGGAAGGAAAAGAAGTGAGGGATAAACTGGGACACTGAGATTGACATACGCACATTACTGAATATAAAATAGATAACTCACTATGACCTACTATATGCGGTGCTGTGCTTAGCGACCCCATGGACTGTAGCCCCCCTGCTCCTCTGTCCATGGGATTCTCCAGGCAAGAATACTAGAGTTGGGTTATCATGCCTTCCTCCAGGGGATCTTCCTGACCCAGGGATCAAACCCATTTCTCCCACATTGCAGGCAGATTCTTTACTGTCTGAGCCAAATGTTTCTGCTGCTGCTGCTGCTGCTGCTAAGTCGCTTCAGTCGTGTCTGAATCTGTGCGACCTCATAGACGGCAGCCCACCAGGCTCCCCTGTCCCTGGGATTCTCCAGGTAAGAACCCTGGAGTGGGTTGCCATTTCCTCAGAAGCCCACAAATACTGGAGTGGGTAACCTATCCCTTCTTCAGAGGCACTTTGAAACCCAGGGATTGAATCGGGATCTCCTGCATTGCAGGCGGATTCTTTACCAGCTGAGCTACCAGGGAAGCCCCCTACGATATAGCACAGGGAACTCTACTCAACACTTGGTAATGACTCATATGGGAAAACAATCTACCAAAGAATGGGTATATGTAAAACTGACTCACTTTGCCATACAGAAGAAGCTAACATAACATCACAAATCCACTATACTTCCATAAATTATTTTTTAAAATTTAAGCCCCTAAGCATAAGGAAGAGAATCTCTTTCATTTTAACAGGGGAAAGAAGGAACAGGTAGGGATCTCTATAAGTAAACTGAAGGAATTACTGTTTAACTACATATTTGTTTTCTCTGTGAAACAGAAGATCAGAGGCTGAAGGCGAAGGGGAGCTGGCGAGGGAAGGTTTGTCCCTTTGGGAGATATAACTTTTGTCTGAAACACCACATGGAATAGGAGAGTGTTGACTAGGGAAAATATAATATAATATACAACATAATATAACATATTTATAAACATAATACATATCAGGGAGATACAGGCGCCCACCAAGATTAGGGACGCAAAGCTGCAGTGGACCAATTCTGGCTACTGTGTGACTTTTCTCTTGAGATGTCAATGAGTTGAATGCAAAAGTAGAGACGGAAGCAATTAGCTTGAGTAAGGTTTGTGGAGTTTTCTCCCATCTGGTGTGGTAAGGGAAACAATAGAACAAGAGGCTTCAGTGTCCTGGTAAGCAAAGGGATGAAATGATGGCGTGGCTAAGGAGCTAAGTGAAGAGAAGTAGGACCTAATGGGGAAAAGGACAAGGGGCTCTCAATAAAGATACACAAAAGTCAAAGAACTGGTGTGCTGGCATCAATGGGGGGTTGGGGAGGGAGATGGAGAGGATGAGGAACGCAGGTTGAGAATGACTGTGATAGCGCTGCAAACCCATTCCAGGCAAATCTATCTAAAGTTTAAGCATTTTTATAGGATTTTAAACATTTTTATTTATTTATTCATTTTTGGCCCTGTGGCTTGTGGGATCTTACTTCCCCAACCTGTAATCGAACCTGAACTCTTTCCCTTGGAAGTGCAGAATCTTAACCACTGGACTGCCAGGGACTGTCCCAAGTATTGTTATTGGTTTATTTGGTAGCACTGACATTTATATTTTGGGTATCACGCTTCCACCTTGCTATCTTTAAATTAAAATAGTATTTATTTATTTCAAAAAGAATGAGTGTGATGTTTTGAACGGGAGCAAGATCAATGTGACAGGTTCAGGGCGTGGTCATGGATGGGCCTGAATGATTTTCTTGAAAGTGAGGCAGGCACGGAACCATGAGGCGAGGTTGTCATGTTGAGTCACCCTGAATGACATCAGGCCTGAGGGTGGAGAAGATGACTGTTGGTCAGGTGTCGAGGTCTTCCACAAGATCTACTGACCGTATCATCAACAAATAGGCAAGAAGGAAAAACTCCAAAGCTGCCCACAGAGCCAGACACACTTAAGCAATTATCTGAACAACTCAATTAAAAATCCTTCTTCTGGTTTTTTTAGGTAGAGAAAACTTTGTGTTAGCCTAAATGAATTCACCTACCAATTTACAAAATCCTCAACTACCTTTCCTGTCTCAATAGCCAGGAACTCAAGGACCCACCTCTGGTCCCATCTGGCCCTCAGGCCTGAGGATGAATTAATACTGGACCTACTGCCAATGAAAGTGCACAAGAGAGTGTTGGCAAATTTCTTCTTCTGTTAGTCGTCACAATGAGAGTGCTGTGGTGGAGAACTTGGGTTGGAGAAAGTACAGCGACACTGAGAGTTGTTTAGTTGCTAAGTCATGTCCGACTCCTTGTGACCCCATGGACTGTAGCCCACCAGGCTCCCCTGTCCATGGAATTCATCAGGCAAGAATACTGGAGCAGGTTACCTTTTCCTCCCCCAAGGGATCTTTCTGACCCAGGGATCGAACCCAAGTCTCCTGCATTGGCAGGCAAATTCTTTACTAATGAGCCACCGGGGAAGCTCAATATTGAGGACTTTCCTGTTCTAATCTGCATTTTGCCCTCTGAGCAGCAAAGGAATTGCCTGCTCACATCAGTTCCTTAGGCCCATGATTCAGCCCTGTCATAAAAGAGTATTTTTAAAAACAGCTATAAGACCTTGCACTGTTTAATGTACTCTTTAATGCTAGATAAACTGGCACTGTCTTTACCCTCAATGAGTGAATGATTGTGCATCTAGTTTTAGTTTCCTAAACTAGTGCATCTAGTTTAGTTTTAGTTGTTTAGTGCATCTAGTAACTAAAGTTGCATCTTTAGTTACAGATTAAACCATTTAAACTTCTACTTGATATGAATGACATGCAACTAAGTTACTGCTTTTAAATGGTGATTAAAAAGGGAGATTCTTAAGAAAGGACCCATCAAGAATACCATCCTCTGTCCTCTTCCAATTCAGAAATTTATGACATCTACTTACTGACCACTTGCTGTACACTCAGAACTGATACTTATTGGCCACTTGCTGTGCACCCAGAACTGAAGCAAACACAAAAAGAAGGTACCCACACATGCTTGCTGAGCACACTTGTAGGCTTGTTTGAAACATACATAGCATTGATAAAACATAAGATTTTAATCTACTACCAAAATTACTTGAAATAAATAAATGGCATATATTAGAGGATGGGTGGAGTTCCCAGGTGGCTCAGCAGTAGAGAATCTGCCTGCCAACGCAGGAAACACAGGAGATGCAGATTTCATCCCTGGGTCAGGAAGACCCCCTGGAGGAGGGCATGGCAACCCATTCCAGTATTTTGCCTGGGAAATCCCATGAACAGAGGTGCCTTGTGGGCTGCAGTCCATGGGGTCACAAAAAGTCAGACACGACTTAGTGACTGAGCCCATGGAGGGTGGATGAGCTCTGTTCACTTGAAGGTGAGTGAAATCTGGCTCCTATTCTTTGCAGCTCATGGTGCATGAGGTGGGAATGGGGAGAAGCCGCAGGTACACAGGTAAACTTCAGAGCCATAGAATGTTTCTATTAAGTCATCTCAGAGACTTGGGGGACAGGAATCACTACCGAAAAAGTTGGAAACATTCTCTTGGGGCAGATGAAATTAGAACCAGGTCTAGAAGCCATGGCAGAAACTTGCTGGAGAAGGGGGACAGTAGAAGAAAGGTGAGAGATAGTACTCCAGGTCTGAGCCTTCTCAGTTGCTTTCTTTGCCTAATATCACTCAAAATGGGTCACTTGCTCAATAATCCATAGTGTATTAAATACTTTTGAACTAGAAGGAAGAAATGTCAGGGATTCTATGATTTCAAAATTTGGTGGTAAACATTGAAATCCAGAATTATCAAAGTTCTTATCAGAGCTTATACAGCTTATCAGGGGACAAACTGGGATGAGACAAAATAAATGTCTGTAATAAATGATCACACAGGCTAACCAGTGCTGGGACAAAATCTGTAGAAGAAGAGAATACAAAGAAGCAATAAAAGAAAATGGTCAACATTGACAGTATTACTAATGGTTATGACAAAGCTTCTTTTTATTGCTTTTAGGATTCTGCTCAATGCCTTTCAATGCCATAGTAATTCAACTAGACATAATTTGGTTAAAGGAGGCTTTATTGTCCCGTTTCCTTGACAAATATTCTGTGCTTGCTTATGATATTTTTGAAATTGCAACTGAGTCATTTACCTTGGGTGGGGGCCCCAGAGCCACAGTGAGCAATTGTTTATTGGGAGGGACAGGCAAGGCAGACTCATGCTCCACAATGAAACCTCTGCTGCCTCAGAGGCCAACAATCAGGGTATTACTGTTGAAATTTATCGGACAAAGTGAGAACTAGATGTACTAGAACTTCACACACACACACACACAAATGTTCCCGATGACCCAAATATTGTAAAACGGAAAGATTGAAGCCCAGCCTATAGTAAGCCAGCAATAATCAAAACTTATGGGGCTCCACAGATGCTGTGGATCAGTGTGAGTATTTAGTGGAGGATAGGTTGACTTCTGGTTTCTGGTGCAGCATGTCAAGAGCTTAGCAGTCACTATTCCATCCTAACAAGTCAAAGCTGAATGAACTGAAAAGTCAACAACTCTTGTTAGATATATCAGCTAAGTCAGGTCACAGCAGAAAGCACTGCCCCTAAAACTGGAGAGACAGATGGAGACAGAGAATCACACCTTACTGGAACAGATATCCACAAACAGAAACCTCCATGGTACCAGTGCCTGGGTAGGAAAACCTGAGCTGTAATTGACAAATTGCTGGAGTGCAGATAATTCTGAGAGTTAAAAATTCCCAGGGAAACAAGTCACAGAGGAGTCCCACACTTTTGTGCAAACACCAATCTGGACAAGTGCAAGAAAAAAAAGGAACACTACACCTAGGCTAGGCATATATCATTTTCAAACTACAGAAAATCATAGATAATTTTACTTCTTGGAGCTCTATCAAGTTGTCACAGTGAATATTTTAGAAAAGTCCCCTCACACTTCTGGAAGAGGAAGGAAAAAAGGAACTATTTGGAAATATGTCAGAACATTCTGTTCTTCTTAATAAGACCTGTCCTTGAGAGAAACTATTTTTACCAGAGCGTACCCTCGTTGTGGGGAGGAGTGGCTTCCCAGGTGGCACAGCAGTAAAGAACCCGCCTACCAATGCAAGAGACACAAGAGATGTGGGTTGGATCCCTCGGTCAAGAAGATCCCCTAGTGGAGGAAGTGGCAACCCACTCCAGTATTCTTGCTTAGAGAATCCTATGGACAGAGGTGCCTTAGCATGCTATTGTCCACGGGTTTGCAGAGTTGACCAGGACTGAGTGACTGAGCAGGCATGCAATGTGATAGGATTTTAGCAAAGCCTAAGCTACCTGCAGAAACAAAACTGTCCAATCTAGCTCCCTCTACCCATCCTGCTCCACCTAAGGGAGTTGATGGGATACAGAAGCGCTGACAAAAGTTCACAGTCCAGGGGTACTGGATTATGCTAAAGACAGATCTAGTCACAGGACTAGAGAACATTTCTCCTCCCCCCCACACTAATGTTACAGCATAAAGCTGTATTTACTGCAGATCTTTTGCCCACCTACATCTTGCCCACCGAAAACAAACAAACAAACATGAAGTATTTTAAAGATAAAGAACACAGTTTAAAGAGACTAAACAAGCATCAGAACCAGAGTCAGATATGGTAGAAATGTTGGCATTATCAGACCAGACATTTTCAAAAAACAATGATTAATGTGCTAAGGGTTTTAATGGAAAAAGCAGACAACATGCAACAGATGGATAATATAAGCAGAGAGATGGAAATTCTAAGAAAGAATTTTAAAGTAATGCTAGAGATCATAAACGTTATGACAGAAATGAAGAGTGCCTTTGATGAGCTCAGTAGGACGTGATATAGCTGAGGAATGAATCTGAGTCTGGCGATATGACAACAGAAAGTTGCCCCAAAATGAACAAAGAAAAGACCAAAAAAATAAAAAAGGAACAGAGTGTCCCAGAACTGCCCGACAACTACAAACAGTGTAACACACATGTTGTGGGAATACCAGATGAAGCAGAAACAGAGGAAGGAACATAAGCAATATTTGAAGCAATAATGATTGAGAATTTTTCCAAATTAATGTCAAACACAAAATTATATAACCAGGAAGCTCAGAGAACACCATGCAAGATAAATAAAACAAACAAACCTATCCTAAATATGTAGTAGTCAAGCTTTAGAATATCAAAGATAAAGGCAAAAAAATTGGAAGGAAAACAGAAGAGGAAAAAAATTCTACTTTTAAAGAAGCAAAGAAGTGCTCTTGATGTCTCTTCAGAAATCATGCACTCAACAAGAATTTATGTGAAATATTTAGAACACTAAAAAAAAAAAAAACACAGCCTAGAATTCTGTAGCCTGCAAAATTATCCTTTGAATGTGAAGAAATAAAGACTTTAGAGGGAATTTGTAGCCAGTAAACCTGCCTTTCAAAAAAAAATGTTGAAAGTTCTTCAGAGAGAAGGAAAAAGGAAAATTACATAGGTAAGAAACTTGGGTCTACATATAGAAAGAAAGAGCATCAGGGAATGAATAAGTGAAGGTAAAATAAAAACTTTTATTTTCTTATTCTTAATTAATCTAACAGATAATTTGTACACAAAATAATGGTAACAATGTATTTGATTAAGAATATACGTATACCTATATGCTTATGTGTAACTGATACCTATATGCTTATGTGTAACTGTAATGAATGACTGCAAAGATAAAAAGGATGGAAGGTGGGGAGTTGGAGATATTTGGTTATAATAAGATATTTGTACTGCCTATGAGGTGGTATAGCCTTTTTTTTAATTGCAGTAAAAGTTCCATAAAACATACTATTTTAATTATATTCAACTGTACAGTTCAGTCGGAGAAGGCAATGGCACCCCACTCCAGTACTCTTGCCTGGAAAATCCCATGGACGGAGGAGCCTGGTAGGCTGCAGTCCGTGGGGTCTCGAAGAGTCGGACATGACTGAGAGACTTCACTTTCACTTTTCACTTCCCTGCACTGGAGAAGGAAATGGCAACCCACTCCAGTGTTCTTGCCTATAGAATCCCAGGGACGGCGGAGCCTGGTGGGCTGCTGTCTATGGGGTCGCACAGAGTTGGACACGACTGAAGTGACTTAGCAGCAGCAGCAGTACAGCTGAGCAGCACTAAGTACATTCATATGTACAATTACTGTGCAATTCTCACCACTGTCCATCTGCCGAATTCTCACCTTCCTAAACTGGAACTCTGTCCCCATTAAACACTCATGCCCCTCTCCCCCTTCCCATGTGGACTTGGACTGATTTTAAATGTGTACTACAAAGTTTAGAGCAATCACCAAAAAAATTTTTTTAAGTTGTATAACTGATATGTAAAGAAAGAAGTGAAAACAGAGATGGGGTGAAGGGGTGAAAGGGTAAATGGGAACTCTAAACATTTTCCATTCAATTCTGGTCATTTAAAATTGCTCTAAAAACATTTTATTTTTTAAGAAAAAGAAGGGGTGGGTGACAGAATATTTAATATTTGAATTCTTAGCTAATAATGTGACCGGGGATTTGAGTCAAAAAAGATGAGCACTGGATCTGAAATGTTAAATGCTCTGAAGATAATTTGAAACTGGAACATTAGGGAACTAATCAATTGATATTCATCTTAGAAATACTGATGTTTCCTTACAATCCTCATTAGTACTATATTTATGATAAAGTACAATAAACGGACCAGCCTTGGATTAGATATGTATTTTCAAATGTTTAAGCATCTACTTACCCAACCTGGATGGCCAGACTAAATGGAAACAGATGTGGCATAAAATAAATAGAAAAGGCAAAGGTAAGACAGCTCTTATCTAGTTAATGACCTGGATAACCATGATGGTGTGTGGTCACTCACCTAGAGTGTCGCACTAGTGTGCGCACTAGTGACCTAGTGTGTCGCACTCATCCTGGAGTGCAAAGTCAAGTGGGCCTTAGGAAGTATTACTGTGAACAAAGCTAGTGGAGGTGATGGAATTTCAGCTGAGCTATTTCAAATCCTAAAAGATGATGCTGTGAAAGTGCTGCACTCATTATGCCAGCAAATTTGGAAAACTCAGCAGTGGCCACAGGGCTGGAAAAGGTCAGTTTTCATTCCAATCCCAAAGATTGGTAATGAAAGAAATGAAAGAAAGGTAATGCCAAAAAATGTTCAAATTACCATACAATTTCACTCATTTTACATGCCAGCAAGATTATGCTCACACTCCAAGCTAGGTTTCAGCACTATGTGAACCAAGAACTTCAGATGTACAAGCTGGATTTAGGAAAGGCAGAGGAGACAAAGAACAAACTGACAACATCAGTTGGATCACAGAAAAAGCAAGGGAATTCCAGAAAAACATCTATTTCTGCTTCACTGCCTATGCTAAAACCTTTGACTGTGTGAATCATAACAAACTGCGGCATATTCTTGATGAGATGGGGATACCAGACCACCTTACCTGCCTCCTGAGAAACCTGTATGCAGGACAAGAAACTACAGTTAGAACTGGACTGGAACAACAGACCAGTTCAAAATTGGGAAAGGAGTACATCAAGGCTGTATGTTGTCATGCTGCTTGTATAACTTATGCGCTTATTTAACTTATATGCAGAGTACATCAGTCAAAATTTTGGCCTAGATGAATCACAAGCTGGAATCAAGATTTCTGGGAAAAATATCAACAACTTCAGATATACAGATGATACCACTTTAATGGCAGAAAGTGAAGAGGAACTATAGAGCCTCTTGATGAAGGTGAAAGAGGGTGAAAAACTGGCTTAAAATTCAACATTCAGAAAATGAAAATAATGGCATCCGGTCCCATCACTTCATGGGAAAAATGTAGAAACAGTGTCAAATTTCATTTTCTTGGGCTCCGAAATCACTGGGAATGGTGACTACAGCCATGAAATTAAAATATGCTTGCCCCTTGGAAGAAAAGCTATGACAAACCTAGACAGTGTATTAAAAAGCAGAGACATCATTTTGCCAACCAAGTTCTGTATAGTCAAGTTTGCATTTTTCCAGTAGTCATGTATGGATAAGAGAGTTGGACTGTAAAGAAGACTGAGAACCAAAGAATTGATGCTTTTGAAGTGTGGTGCTGGAAAAGACTCTTGAGAGTCCCTTAGACTGCAAGGAGATCCAACCAGTCAATCCTAAAGGAAATTGACCCTGAATATTCATTGGAAGGACTGATACTGAAGCTGAAGCTCCAATACTTTGGCCACCTGATGCAAAGAGCTGACCCACTGGAAAAGACCCTTATGCTGAGAAAGATTGAGGGCAGAAGAAGAATGGGGTTATGGGCTTCTCTCTAGTTGCGGTGCCAGAGGATGAGATGGTTGGATGGCATCAATGACTCAATGGGCATGAGTTTGAGCAAACTCAGGGAGACAGTAAAGGATAGGGAAGCCTGGTATGCTGAAATTCATGGGGTTGCAAAGAGTTGGACACAGTTGAGCTACTGAACAAGAAGACAGTTCTCAACTCTCTGATAATGGTCTTGAACCGAAGGAAACAAAGCCATGAGCCCCATTCCCTGGGCCCTGAGAGATACTACAGACTTAAAAATAAAATGCCCAAGACTCTCTAGAGAGTCGTCCCTTGTTATTTAGATCAAATATGTTATAATAACTTTGATAACTGATGTTTAAGTACTTGCCCTATACCGGGTTTGTCTAAGCAAGCACTTTATTGTATTACAGATGAAGAAACTAACATGGAGGAAACATAATCACAGATGAAGTGATATGCCCAAGGCCACACAGCTAGGTAGTGACAGTGAGGATACTAAACCAGACTTGCATCCAGAACTCTTGCCCTGAAGCCACATGCTAGACTGCGCCCCGCCCCCCCCCCCCCCCCCCCCACACACACACACAGAAAGAGTCCCACGTCAGCCAGGTTGACTCAAGCTCTATGTGACCTTAGTCACATTGTGTTGCTTTTTTCTTTCCTTTTTAATGGTTATTTTTTTACTCAATATATACATTTTTTTCATCCTTTCTTTCTTTGTTGTATTGCATCAGGTCCTCATTGCGGTGCATGGGCTTCTTGCTAGCTGCAGTGCCTGAGCTTACTTGTTCCTGGGGCATGCGGGATCTTAGTTCCCAGACCAGGGATCTAACCTGTGTCCCCTAGACTGGAAGGCAGACTCCTAACCACTGGATGACCAGGGATGTCCCCGTAATGCTTTTCTGAAAGAGAGACCACTCACAGATGGTCTCTGTGCAGCCACTGATTGTTCTATCAGGGAAGATGAAAGGCAGCAAGAAGTCTTGATGTCTTATCTTTGTTTACTTCTTGGTTAATTTGGTTAACTTGTTAACTTGGTTTACATCCTGGTTAACTCTTCCTAAATCCTAAATCATTTTGGGAATAAAGTTAAGTTCAGAAACTGATTTCTGCACAAGGGGTACACAATGATTCAGCCCATAGTAGCCAGTCAAGAAATGCTTGAATGAATAAGTGACTGTATTAAACAACGGATCAACTCAGTTAAGCATCTATATAGCCACGGATTTTATTACCTGATTATCTCATTTTACAACCACTTCCCCTGCATCATTACCACATTACCCTTACTGTACATTTCAAACTACTTCTGTTCAAACACTTCAGTCAAGTTTAATTCACTTCATTTGCCACAGCTTTCTTCCTTTTTGTTCTGGTGTTATTGCTCATGGGTCTTAACTGCACCCAGAATGTCCCACTTTACCAACACTGCAAATTCAAATCCTACTTATGGTTAAGATCAAACTCAAATACAACTTGTCTGTACTAGAGAAAAGTAATTTATCCTACCTCTGATTATATTAACATTACTCTATACCATAGTTGGTCTTCCCTGGTGACTCAGTGGTACAGAACCCAATTGCCAATGCAGGAGACATGGGTGCAATCCCTGGGTGGCGAAGATGCCCTGGAGAAGGAAAGGACAACCGTCTCCAGTATTCTTGCCTGGGAGGTCACACAGACAGAGGAGCCTGGCATGCTACTGCCATGAGGATGCAAAGGAGTCAGACACAACTTAGCCATCAAGCAACACCACCACACATACGATAGTTGGATCCAAATATGCCTTATCTCCCCACACAAAGCTGATTGACAGAAACAGACCGCCAGTCCAGGCTGGATGCATGAGACAAGTGCTCGGGGCTGGTACACTGGGATGACCCAGAGGGATGGGATGGGGAGGGAGGTGGGAGGGGGGATCCGGATAGGGAACACATGTAAATTCATGGCTGATTCATGTCAATGTATGGCAAAAACCACTACAATATTGTAAAGTAATTAGCCTCCAACTAGTAAAAATAATTGGGGGGGAAAAAAAAGAAATGACTCTTCTGCTTTATTTTCTCTGTGCATCTTTGTGTTTTAGGGGTGGAAGTGGCATCCAAAGCAGACAGTACTGGGTTTGTGTTGTTAGCGGTTATGAATAAACTCTATATTCCATGTATTATATGCCTTATCAACTTTTTATTTATAATTCATATTTCATCAACAGAATGTCTCAGCAATTAGCTACCACCCTGGTAGGAATATTTCAACCTCTCTTCTCCTGTATTCATAATTGTATGTGCCATTTGTGAATTAATCACTATGGTGATAAAATTACTTTAAAATGTATTAGAAATGAGATGAATTTTGTTTTATTATCCTCAAAAATTTGGGGTTATTAATTAGAAAAAGACATTTTAAGTGTATATTAAACTTTACATTTAGTATAACATCTATTTTAAAGTAAAAAGTAAGCATTAGAAATCAGGAACAAGACAAGGGTGCCCACTCTCACCACTACTATTCAACATAGTGTTGGAAGTTTTGGCCACAGCAATCAGAGCAGAAAAAGAAGTAAAAGGAATCCAGATAGGAAAAGAAGAAGTGAAACTCTTGCTGTTTCCAGACGACATGATCCTGTACATAGAAAACCCTAAAGACTCTTCCAGAAAATTACTAGAGCTAATCAATGAATATAGTAAAGTTGCAGGATATAAAATTAACACATAGAAATTCCTTGCATTCCTATATACTAACAATGAAAAAACAGAAAGAGAAATTAAGGAAACAATACCATTCACCATTGCAACAAAAAGAATAAAATACTTAGGAGTATATCTACCTAAAGAAACAAAAGACCTATACATAGAAAACTATAAAACACTGATGAAAGAAATCAAAGAGGACACAAACAGATGGAGAAACATACCGTGTTCATGGATTGGAAGAATCAATATTGTCAAAATGGCTATTCTACCCAAAGCAATCTATAGATTCAATGCAATCCCTATCAAGCTACCAACGGTATTCTTCACAGAACTAGAACAAATAATTTCACAACTTGTATGGAAATACAAAAAAACTCGAATAGCCAAAGTAAGCTTGAGAAAGAAGAATGGAACTAGAGGAATAAACCTGCCTGACTTCAGACTCTACTACAAAGCCAAAGTCATTAAGACAGTATGGTACTGGCACAAAGACAGAAATATAGATCAATGGAACAGAATAAAAAGCCCAGAGATAAATCCACGAACCTATGGACACCTTATCTTTGACAAAGGAGGCAAGGATATACAATGGAAAAAAGACAACCTCTTTAACAAGTGGTGCTGGGAAAACTGGTCAACCACTTGTAAAAGAATGAAACTGGAACACTTTCTAACGCCATACACAAAAATAAACTCAAAATGGATTAAAGATCTAAATGTAAGACCAGAAACTATAAAACTCCTAGAGGAGAACATAGGCAAAACACTCTCCGACATAAATCTCAGCAAGATCCTCTATGACCCACCTCCTAGAATATTGGAAATAAAAGCAAAAATAAACAAATGGGACCTAATGAAACTTAAAAGCTTTTGCACTACAAAGGAAACTATAAGTAAGGTGAAAAGACAGCCCTCAGGTTGGGAGAAAATAATAGCAAATGAAGAAACAGACAAAGGATTAATCTCAAAAATATATAAGCAACTCCTGAAGCTCAATTCTAGAAAAATAAATGACCCAATCAAAAAATGGGTCAAAGAACTAAACAGACATTTCTCCAAAGAAGACATACAGATGGCTAACAAACACATGAAAAGATGCTCAACATCACTCATTATTAGAGAAATGCAAGTCAAAACCACAATGAGGTACCATTACACGCCAATCAGGATGGCTGCTATCCAAAAGTCTACAAGCAATAAATGCTGGAGAGGGTGTGGAGAAAAGGGAACCCTCTTATACTGTTGGTGGGAATGCAAACTAGTACAGCCACTATGGAAAACAGTGTGGAGATTTCTTTAAAAACTGGAAATAGAACTGCCATATGACCCAGCAATACCACTCTTGGGCATACACACTGAGGAAACCAGATCTGAAAGAGACACGTGCACCCCAATGTTCATCAAAGCACTGTTTATAATAGCCAGGACATGGAAGCAACCTAGATGCCCATCAGCAGATGAATGGATAAGGAAGCTGTGGTACATATACACCATGGAATATTACTCAGCCGTTAAAAAGAATTCATTTGAATCAGTTCTAATGAGATGGATGAAACTGGAGCCCACTATACAGAGTGAAGTAAGTCAGAAAGATAAAGAACATTACTGCATACTAACACATATATATGGAATTTAGAAAGATGGTAACGATAACCCTATATGCAAAACAGAAAAAGAGACACAGAAGTACAGAACAGACTTTTGAACTCTGTGGGAGAAGGTGAGGGTGGGATGTTTCAAAAGAACAGCATGTATATTATCTATGGTGAAACAGATCACCAGCCCAGGTGGGATGCATGAGACAAGTGCTCGGCCTGGTGCACTGGGAGGACCCAGAGGAGTCGGGTGGAGAGGGAGGTGGGAGGGGGGATCAGGATGGGGAATACATGTAACTCTATGGCTGATTCATGTTAATGTATGACAAAACCCACTGAAATGTTGTGATGTAATTAGCCTCCAACTAATAAAAAAAAATTTTTTTTAAAGTAAGCATTAAATGCAAAATCATATTTCCTGTGATTCTTTTATCAGAAAGAAAACTCAGAGTTGAATGCAGAAAATCTGAATTTTCTGAATTTCATTACTAGTATATATATATATCACATGTAAAGAAATTAGAAAAGAAACAACTTATCCTGAATATTCAAAGAAACCCTGAAGAAAATAATAATGGGTATGATACTTAAATTTATTGTTTCAAAGTAAGTTCACATTTTTATACTATTCTATTTTGCAATAGAACTATGTATTTACATCTGAGAATACATTTGAATCATAGGTTTTATTTTTTTACAAGATATTATTATGTAATCCATATTGTAATGAGTTGTTTCCTTTTTAAAACTTAATTTAAAATGGAAATGCATATATAATTGCAATACTTATAAATACATAACACACACCTTTCCACCGTAGAATGCATTATATTCAAAGAACAGCCAAATAAATATTTCAGTCTTTACTCCAATATCTCATTCAATCCTGTAGTGAGTTAATTTTAAAAAGTTCTTATCTCTTTGGGTTTCTGAAATTCCTGGGAAACATTTCCTTCAGCTAAAGAGCTTCATCTCTTCTTTTATTATTCTGATCTCTCAAGTCTTCTCCGCACTGCCTTTTGCCACAGAAAAACTTACAGTCTGTTCTTTCTAATACTCCCAACGCAGAGACACAGGCACATACATGTACCCACACATGCACACACACACACATATGCACACCATCCCACCATGAACACGTCCCAGAGAGCACTATTCTCAGTTCTGAATTCCTCTGTAGTGACAATCTGCCTGCATAATTTTCATCCTTTTCCTTTTTCCTCCGTGGATTGTTGAGTGTAATCCAGGGGAAAAATGGAAGAGTGTATGAAGACATGCATGGTTCATTTTTTCCTGTTCAGTTGAGTTCGGTTCAGTCATTCATTCGTGTCCGACTCTTTGCGACCCCATGAACCGCAGCACGCCAGGCCTCCCTGTCCATCACCAACTCCTGAGGTTTACCCAAACTCATGTCCATTGAGTTGGTGATGCCATCCAACCAACTCATCCTCTGTCATGCCCTTCTCCTGCCCCCAATCTTTCCCAGCATCAGGGTCTTTTCAAATGAGTCAGCTCTTTGTATCAGGTAGCCAAAGTATTGGAGTTTCAGCTTCAGCATCAGTCCTTCCAATGAACACCCAGGACTGATCTCCTTTAGGATGGACTGGTTGAATCTCCTTGCAGTCCAAGGGACTCTCAAGAGTCTTCTCCAACACCACAGTTCAAAAGCATCAATTCTTCAGTGATCAGCTTTCCTTATAGTCCAACTCTCACATCCATACATGACCACTGGAAAAACCATAGCCGTGACTAGATGGACCTTTATTGGCAAAGTAATGTCTCTGCTTTTTAATATGCTATCTAGGTTGGTCATAACTTTCCTTCCAAGGAATAAGGGTCTTTTAATTTCATGGCTGAAATCACCATCTGCAGTGATTTTGGAGCCCCCAAAAATAAAGTCAGCCACTGTTTCCACTGTTTACCCATCTATTTCCCATGAAGTGATAGGACCAGATGCCATGATCTTAGTTTTCTGAATGTTGAGCTTTAAGCCAACCTTTTCACTCTCCTCTTTCACTTTAATCAAGAGGCTCTTTAGTTCTTCACTTTCTGCCGTAAAGGTGGTGTCATCTGTCTATATGAGGTTATTGATATTTCATCTGGCAATCTTGATTCCAGCTTGTGCTTCATCCAGTCTGGCATTTTGTATGATATTCTCTGCATATACATTAAATAAGCAGGATGACAGTACACAGCCCTGACGTACTCCTTTTCCTATTTGGAACCAGTCTGTTGTTCCATGTCCAGTTCTAACTGTTGCTTCCTGATCTGCATACAGGTTTCTCAAGAGGCAGGTCAGATGGTCTGGTATTTCCATCTCTTTCAGAATTTTTCAGTTTATTGTGACCCACATAGTCAAAGGCTTTGGCATAGTCAATAAAGCAGAAATATATGTTTTTCTGGAACTCTCTTGCTTTTTCGATGATCTAGCAGATGTTGGCAATTTGATCTCTGGTTCCTCTGCTTTTTCTAAATCCAGCTTGAACATCTGGAAGTTCATGGTTGACATATTGCTGAAGCCTGGCTTAGAGAATTTTGAGCGTTTCTTTACTACCATGTGGCTCCAAAATCACTGCAGATGGTGATTTCAGTCATGAAATTAAAAGACGCTTGTTCCTTGGAAGGGAAGCTATGACCAACCTAGATAGCATGTTAAAAAGCAGAGACATTACTTTGCCAACAAAGGTCCATCTAGTCACGGCTATGGTTTTTTCAGTGGTCATGTATGGATGTGAGAGTTGGACTGTGAAGAAAGCTGAGCGCTGAAAAATTGATGCTTTGAACTGTGGTGTTGGAGAAGACTCTTGAGAGTCCCTTGAACTGCAAGGAGATCCAACCAGTCCATCCTAAAGGAGATCAGTCCTGGGTGTTCATTGGAAGGACTGATGCTGAAGCTGAAACTCCAGTACTTTGGCCACCTCATGCGAAGAGTTGACTCATTGGAAAAGACCCTGATGCTGGGAGGGATTGGGGGCAGGAGGAGAAGGGGATGACAGAGGATGAGATGGCTGGATGGCGTCACCAACTCGATGGGCGTGGGTTTGGGTAAACTCCAGGAGTTGCTGATGGACAGGGAGGCCTGGCGTGCTGCGATTTATGGGGTCACAAAGAGTTGGACATGACTGAGCGACTGAACTGGACTGAGCAACTGAACTGAACTGAACTGAGATGAGTGCAATTGTGTGGTAGTTTGAGCATTCTTTGGCATTGCCTTTCTTTGGGATTGGAATGAAAACTGACCTTTTCTAGTCCTGTGGCCACTGTTGAGTTTTCCTGTTACATTTATCTAAAGTAAAAAAGAATAATAAAAAATTACCTGTATAATGCCTGGTGTTAAACTAATGACAGTAGAATCTGTTAGTAGTATCAGTATTTCCTGATGAATGAAAGGAATATATTATTTCTTTTAAGTCTTGGTAAACTATGTTGTTAATAAACAAAGTTTTAGAGCAGTTCCAGGGTTACAGATATATTGAGACAATAGTACAGAGAGTTTCCAAATACCCTGTCCTCAGTTTCCCTTATTATTAACATCTTACATTAGGTTGACAGCTTTGTGACAACTAATGAGCCAAAATTGATACATTAATATTAACTAAAGTACATTTAGTTGAATGACCCTACAGAAGAAAATAAAATATTAGTTTAATCCTCTAGGATCTCATCCAGGAGGCATTATTATATTTTGTTGTTATGTATTCTATGGAGAAGGAGATGGCAAGTCACTGCAGTATTCTTACCTAGAGAATTCTGTGGACAGAGGAGCCTGGTGAACTACAGTTTATGGAGTCGCAAGGAGTCAGACACGACTGAGTGACTAACACTACGTGCTCTAAGTTTTCTCTTGGCTCCAAGACTTTCTCTGACTTAGTGTTTGACTATTCTGACACTTTAAAAAAGTATTTTGTAAAAGTTCCTGCAATTGAGATTTGTCTATTTTTTCTCATGATTAAACTGGAGCTGTGTGTTTGGGGAGAACAAACACAGAGATGAAGTGCCATATTCATCTCACCATATCAAGGGCACATACTATCAACATTCCTGGTCACTTTGATGCTTACTTGATCACCTGGCTGAAGGACTGCTTGTCAGATTTCTCTACTGTTGTGACCTTACTTTTCCCTCCCCCACTTTTCACAGGTGAACTTTTTGGACTAGATTTTCTTGAGTGCAAACATGGATTATATTGCAGGCTCCAGAGTGTAAGATTAGTTGATACTATGAAAAAATATATAGCTAAAATGTTAAATAGTAGGGAATTGGCATAATTTTTCCTACTGAAACTTTAGTTTGCTCTCCACAATTTTAAGGGTATATATGTATTTAGCTCCATTTTCTGGAGAAAATAGTATGCAGCATCTTTCTCAAGTAAGGTCAAATCATTTCAGTGAAAGTTTACTAGGTCATATATAGAGAAACTATTTGGTAATTGGAAAAAAATAAGATTTCATTTGTAACAAAGCAAAAGGACTCTAACATATACACACATGCACACATGAAGTACATATACGTAAAAGGAGAAAGGGTCTATTTCAAACTTAAAGGAAGATTTCTGGTCATAACAGCTGGAAAAGCTTTTTTTTCCTATAGTATGATGATTTTTCACTATTATTAACACTACTTATAATAAGAGTTATTAAACAAAAATGAAATTAAATCAAAACCATGAAGATATTAAGGAATAATTCTGTGTTCTTCTTATTACAAATTCTCTTAACGCCTTTTATGCTTCTTTCTTGATAGCTTGCTTTTTCACTAAATGTCATGTTTAAGAAGGCATTTTAAATGGTCATATCTTACAATGGATTTAAAAAGAGGACCTTCAGTAAAGGGATCCCGAAAGTTTAAACTTCTGTTTGGGTTAAAATTGAAATGAAATTTTAGATTCTCTTGTTATTTTACTCTCTACTAAGTTTTAAGTCATATAACATTAGTAAACTCTCACATCTATGTGAAACCACAGAAGGATTAAGAAGCAACTAGACGGCAGGGTCCCAGGGCTCCAGTCTGAAGGCTCAATAAAACTTACCAGAATAAATCAGAAATATGGTGCCGGTTAATTCAGGTTTCCTCATTCAACTTCTTAAATAACCAGAAAAATAAAAGGACATTGAATGAAAACAGATTTTTTTAAAGTCCTTACTGGTACTCCCTCTATAAAAACCACCATAATCTCTGGAGTCAGTTTGCTCATAGTTGCCCAAAGTTCGCCATCTCAGCAGAATATCTGAAAGCTAATAATGTGAACATAGTCAATATTACCAAGAAGTTATTTGACTACCTAAATCTTTGGAGTTTCAATGCCTCCAAAGAAGATGAATGATATGGGAAATAGCATGTAACAAAAACATGTGATAAACTCCTGAGTTTGCTTTATTTATTTATAAGATTTGTGAATTATTAAAGGGGATTAGTACATATGAGGTGGAAAGATACTCCATGGTGTCCAGTAAGAAGTCTCCATTTTCCCCCTGCTCCCAGCTACCAGTTCATTCCTCAGAGATAGCCAGTTCCAAATTCCTTGGATAAACCTCAGCAGATATTTCATGCATTTGTAAAATTATTCACAGAAATATTTAATAGATAGCAACATGTTATTTAAGGGATTCTTGAAACTCAGAGGGTAAAGCATCTGCCTGCAGTGAGGGAGACCCAAGTTAGATCCCTGGGTCGTGAAGATTCCCTAAAGAAGCAAATGGCAACCCAGTCCAGTATTCTTGCCTGGAGAACCCATGGATGGAGGAGCCTGGTAGGCTACAGTCCATGAGGTTGCAAAGAGTTGGACACGACTGAGTGACTTCACTCACTTCACTCACAACATGTTATATATGTCATTACATACTTTGCATTTTTTTTTAAATTAAAACACATTGGAGAACATTTTGTATTATGCTGTTGTTGTCGTTCAGTAGCATGACTCTATGACCTCGTGGACTACTGCACACCAGGCTTCCCTGTTCCTTCACTGTCTTCCAGAGTTTGCCCAAACTCATGTCCATTGAGTGAATGATGCCAGTCAACCATCTCATCCTCTGACACTCCCTTCTCCTCCTGCCCTCAATCTTTCCCAGCATAGGGGTCTTTTCCAATGAGTTGGCTCTTCACATCAGGTGGCCAAAGTATTTGAGCTTCAGCTTCAGCATCAGTCCTTCCAATAATATGCAGCATCGATTTCCTTTAGGATTGACTGGTTGGATCTCCTTGTAATCTAAGGGACTCTCAAGAGTCTTTTCCAGTACCACAATTTGAAAGCAACAATTCCATATCACAAATACAGAATTTTATATTTTTAAAGGCTCACATTGTATTTTATTGTGTGGTTTATCCATAATTACTATATAAACTCCTAGTGATGAATATTCAGTTGTTTATACACTATGTCTATTATAATTGATATTCCAGTTAACCTTTGTGAATGAAAAAGTGAAAGGGGCTTTTCTGGTGGCTCATATGACTAAGAATCTGCCTGCAATGCAGAAGACCCATGTTCGATCCCTGGGTCAAGAAGATCCCCTGAAGAAGAGAATGACTACCCACTACAGTATTTTTGCCTGGAGAGTTCCATAGACAGAAGAGCCTGGAGGGCTACAGTCCATGGGGTTGCAAAGAGTCAGACATGACTGAGCAACTATGCAGCAGCAGCAGCGTGAGCAGTTAACCCACTGAGGGTTTCCACATGCACTAAGCTTATCTTTGTATTTTAGTATTCTTTCTAAGATGGATCACATATACCTGACACAAATCAAGATACTGAGTCAATAAAAAAAGAAATTAAAAAAAAGATTTATAAATTTATTTATATGAAGATTTTTAAACACTAGGGAAATTAAGTCCTACTTACACATTTGAAAAGTGATCAGTTTCTTGAAATTGGAACTCTACTGGAAATCCCAGAACTCATGGTTACCACCCACATAGATACAAAATGGGGAAGGTCAATGGCAGCATTGGATGTGCTGAGGTATAAGAAACCATGCCATCCCAGGCAAACTAAAAGTGACAGAGACCCAGTGTTGGACGTCAATAGCTTCTAGTTACTATAGGTCAATAGTAAGGTAAGAGAATTTCCTACCAGAGAAGATGAGATACTGTCTGAGAAAGAAAAATGAAGACATCTTGCTCATTAACGCTGAGTTCTTAAAGGGCTGTCAGGGGAATAGTCAAATGAAACTTTGAGAACATGGCTCACAACCAGAGTGATAATTTTCAAAGGAAAAATGTGGAAGTCAAATACAATATTTTTGGAAATAATATTCACTGGGACATACAGATCCAAGTTGTAACATAGGAGACCTTCAGTTAGTCAGTTCAGTTGCTCAGTCATGTCAGACTTCACTTTCATCAAGAGGCTCTTTAGTTCTTCTTTGCTTTCTGCCATAAGGGTGGTGTCATCTGCATATCTTAGACTATTGATAGTTCTCCTGGAAGTCTTGATTCCAGCTTGTGCTTCATCTAGCCCAGCATTTTGCATGGTGTGCTCTACATATAAGTTGAATAAGCACGGTGATAATACACAGCCTTGACGTACTCCTTTTCCTATTTGGAACCAGTCTGTTGTTCCATGTCCAGTTCTAACTGTTGCTTCTTGACCTGCATACAGATTTCTCAGAAGGCAGGTCAGGTGGTCTGGTATTCCCATCTCTTTCAGAATTTTCCAGTTTGCTGTGATCCACACAGTCAAAGGCTTTGGCATAGTCATTAAAGCAGAAGTAGATGTTTTTCTGGAACTCTCTTGCTTTTTTGATGATACAACGAATGTTGGCAATTTTATCTCTGGTTCCTCTGCCTTTTCTAAATCCAGCTTGAACATCTGGAAGTTCATAGTTCACATACTGTTGAAGCTTGGCTTGGAGAATTTTGAGCATTACTTTGCTAGCCTGTGAGATGTGTGCAATTGTGTGGTACTTTGAGCATTCTTTGGGATTGCCTCGGGATTGGAATGAAAACTGACTTTTCTAGTCCTGTGGCCACTGCTGAGTTTTCCAAATTTGCTGGCATATTGAGTGCAGCACTTTCATAGCATCATCTTTTAGGATTTGAAATAGCTCAACTGGAATTCCATCACCTCCACTAGCTTTGTTCATAGAGATGCTTCCTAAGGCCCACTTGACTTCACATTCCAGGATGTCTGGCTCTAGGTAAGTGGTCACACCATTGTGGTTATCTGGGTCATGAAGATCTTTTTTGTATAGTTCTGTGTATTGTTGCCACCTCTCCTTAATATCTTCTGCTTCTGTTAGGTCCATACCATTTCTGTCCTTTATTGCGCCCATCTTTGCATGAAATATTCCCTTGGTATCTCTAATTTTGTTGAAGAGCTGTCTAGTCTTTCCCATTTCCCATTGCCCTTCCCTTCTCCAGAGGATCTTCTCAACCCAGGGATCGAACCCAGGTCTCCCACATAGCAGGTAGATTCTTTACCAGCTGGGCCACAAAGGAAAACCTATAGGAGGCTTTGGAGAACAATAAACTAGAAGTCATGGGTGATCAACAATGTTTAATCATTATTATGTAAAGGGTTTTTGGTTGAAGGATCTATATAACAACCTGTTTCTAAGGGGTTCCGATGTAAGGTACTTTTACTCTTTTTAATCAAGTGAGTTTCCTAAGGATATTATTCAATATGATATATACATGGAGATGTTAGATTTTATAAAATATTTATAAACTAGAAATAATTTTTAAAAAACTGCCTTTACTTATTGGGCTTTCAATGGCTAAGTCAAATACCTTTCTTGGTAAATGTCACATTTTACTTGAAAATATGTGGGTTATTTCCATGGTGATAAGAGAACAGACTGTATGATTTCAATACCTTGAGACTCTGAAATATTTGCACCTTGTTTTATGCCCCTGGTTTTGTTTCACTGTCTCCTGGTTTATGATTTATGGGAACTTGAATAGAATTTGTATCCTGCTGCTGTGTTAAATGAAGAAGGCAATGGCACCCCACTCCAGTACCCTTGCCTGGAAAATCCCATGGACGGAGGAGCCTTTCCATGGCTTCTTTCTGAGGTGATAAAAATATTTTTCAAATAGATCATGGTGATGGTGGTGGCATCTAAAACTGAAAATGTACTGACTTGAACATCCTAAAAATTATTGTGACATATACTTTAAATGTGTGCCTTGCATGGCATGGAAATTACATCTCAATAAAGCTGTTTTAAAAAATTCACCATCCCCCAGGGGGGATAAAAAGGAAGAAATGAGTGGAAACTGATGGTGTTACATAGTACTTATTCTGCTCTAGTTTATTTAGCTAATTTCTAGTTTCTGGAAGAATTAGCAGTTTTGTAATAAGACAAGGACAGTTTTACAAAGAAGGAAATAATCACAGTGGTCTTTTAACCTTCCATATAATCAAGCAGCGTTGAACACCCAGCAGCCTACTGTCAGAGGCAGCTTCTGCCAGCATATTATACAGTATTTATGAAGAATGAATTACACTGATTTCTGAATTGTCAGGATGAGAGAAAGCACAGCTGCTTTCAATGGAAAGAAAATTAGATTGAAAAGAAAAGTAGCAAAGAAATCTTCCAATTGTTTGTGAAAGTCTCTTCCTCTCTCGGTTCACTTGGTTCATGGGCTCCTAGGAAATTAAACTCTTAACCTCATATTTCTATATGTCAATTTATAGCTACTTCTGCCCTGCACAATCAGAAAAATCAGTAAGATATTCCTCTCACTGAAATTATTAGAAGAATTGACTGTTTAATTGTGTGTGCAGTCTGCAGTATAAGATGGACATTTTTAGGCAATAGAAGAGAAGCTGTAGATAATTTCTTGTCACTAAAATATTATGTCCAAAGCTTTTTCTTCCTTAAACACAATGTTTTTCCAAGCCCCCCAGACCTGCATATACTTCAGCCAGTGAGCTAAACGCTGTACATAAGTTCTCCTTTAATTTCATACTGTGAAGCAAGTGAGATAGTACAGATCCTTAAAATGCATGACAAAAATGATAAAATAGTGTACAAAATACCCACAGACTCAAGGGTATGAAGGAGCTTAAACAGATGGCTCATTCATTTATTTACCTGTTCATTCATCAGTTCTGTAGCATGTCTCCGTGACTGGTTGAGCAGAGGTGAGTGAAACAAACTGGCCCCCTCTAGCTTGGTGAGATGATAGTCAATCAAACAAATATTTACAAATTATGAAAGGCAATAGAAGAAGAAAGTGTGCTACACTGGAGAAGGGGGAAGGACTATATTTAGAGGGAATGATTAAGGAAGTCTTCACTGATGAAGGGGCAGTGATAGAGGACAGGAATGCATGAGAAGGAGTCAAAAATCCAGGAGAGAGAAAATCTTCCTTGCAGAAGGAAGATCATAGACTCAAACCTCAATCAGGCAAGTGAGGAGCAGAATGAAGGGCCTGTACCTAGTAAGTGAGTGGGAAGGGATGTGAAATCAAGTTGGAGACATCAGCAGAGACCAGACCACATAGGACCATGATGAACAAGACCCTAGGCTACTCCATTCCTTGCGCCTTGAGAAGCTTAGCCTGAGAAAATAGAAATGCCTGGGGGCAGTCTCGACCTGCCATTGATTCAAATCTTGGGTTAATTGAGCACCACACTTCTGTCACATTGCAAACATTATGATAATAAGTTAAATGACATTCTTTAAAAAGCATGCGATTGTCATAGCTTTCACAGATTTAAGATAACTGAAAAATAAGATAAACTTAATCTTCCAAGAAAAATTTATTTAATATCCCTATCAAACATATCATCCTTGAAGTGCTGAAGCTAAAACTTTAATAGGACATTCCAAATCATTGTATAACATCGTGAAAGATGATTGAGTTCCTTGAACCCAATGACAGTACTCCAGCATTTCATTTAACACGGCATTCACCAGAACATCACATGCTTGAATGGATTTACTGAGACCTTTATTAGGGCTTCCTGGTGGCTCAGAGGGTAAAGCATCTGCCTGCAATGTGGGAGACCTGGTTTCGATCCCTGGGTTGGGAAGATCCCCTGGAGAAGGAAATGGCAACCCACTCCAGGATTTTCTTGCCTGGAAAATCCCATAGACAGAGGAGCCTGATAGGCCACAGCCCAAGGGGTTGCAAAGAGTTGGACACGACTGAGCGACTTTGCTTATAGGCATCCTCTCACAGGGTAAAACATTCCTGCAGTCCAATAGCATTACTTGCATTTAGTCATTTTGACTACAATATCACCTTGCTTCATCTGCTTTTAGATGTTACAGGAAATCATATCTTCCTATGAGATCTCTATTCCTATGTGATCCTCACAAAAACACATGAAGCTTTGGCCAAGTAAGTATTTTGTCTACATGTTATAGATGAGGTGCAAGGTGACCTCACTGAGCTTCAGATTTCTCACCTGTATAATGGAGATGAAACTGCTCACCTGCCAACCTCTCATATCTTTACCAAGAGGATCAAATAGAATAATGGGTGGAAGAGTGACCGAAAAACTAGAAATCAAAGGTAACTTGCTACTATATTATCATAAAAAAGGACACATTTGTACCATATACCTTTCAATACTGTAAGGTATTGTGCAAAAGATGTGGGAAAAGATGTACATAGTATTCATATCAGATCTACATCTTGTTCTGAGGCCCCACAATAATGGACTGTGGGAGAAGACCTAAGCCTGCCAACTCGGAGTGACTCAATCTCTTCCAGCTTTAAATAATCCCCTTTTAGGTTAATTTGGGCCATTTTTAGCAGAAGTAAAGCTGTAACTCCCCATCGTGACTGTCTCCCCCGATTCACAGATCCCACTGCTCCGTTCCCAGATAACAAGTGAGCACAGGGGATGCTTACAGATTTTTATGGCCTCATGGGAGGGACCCTGGTGTTCATCCAGCCCTGATCTTTTCTGGCTCTCCTTTGCCTTAGGCTGAGGTAAACTCAGTTTTTGTTCTCAGTCCCTGAGTCATATCTGACTCTGCGACCTCATGGACTGTAGCCCACCAGGTTTCTCTGCATATGGGCTTCTTCAGGCAAGAATAATGGAGTAGGTTGTCATTTCCTTCTCCAGGATATCTTCCCAATCCCGGATCGAACTTGTGTCTCCTGCATCTCTTGCACTGGCCGGCAGATTCTTTACCACTTCACCACCTGGGAAACCCTAAACTGATTTTTCCCATCCCCATATTGGTTTCTATCCTCTCTGCATCTGCTCATGACATTCTCTAGCTGATGTCATGCTGGTTTCTTCTCTCAGTCTAGCCATGGTCCAGTGGTCTATACTCTGCACCTCAGCCTGACCTCAGCTTCCTCTGAGAAACAGTTTCCTCAGTGTCATATCATCTGAATCTTGGCCCTGGACTCCCACTGACCTCTGGTGAGGTTGACCTCTCTTCAGCCTCTATGCAGTGCTCCCCCGTTCCTACTGCAGTGCTGGCTCCCTACCTTACTCATCACTGGGAACGTGTGGGAAATTCTGGATTTCCCCAGTGCAAACAACAGGTGCTAGGGAGCAGAATATCCTCTCTCTCTCTCTCATGCTTTGACACTGCTTCTATAGTCACTGTGGCTATTTCTTGTTGGCAGAGAGCAATTTGCCACCTATCTCTATCTAGAGTTCCAAAATCAGAAATGAGACACAAGAGACTTCCCTTGGGGTCCAGTGGTTAAGAATCTGCCTGCCAACGCAGGGGACATAGATTTGATCCCTGGTCCTGGAAGATCCCACAGGCTGATGAGTAACAAAGTGTCTATGCTGCAACTGGTGAAAGTCAGTAGCTGAAATAAAAATGCTGCAAGATTCAGTGAAGATCCCGTGTGTTACAACTAAGACACGGTGCAGCCAACTGCATAAATAAACTGCTAAAAATAAAAAAAGAAATGGATACAAGCCCATCCTGGCTTTGGTTTCACAGCTAACCTATCCTTTTTATTTTGCCTCCATTCTTCACCTTGAGTTTCAATGAAAAAATTGAAGAACAAAGGATGCTTGCTGCTCCTCTCTCATCTCTTTCTCTCTCTCTCTCTTGCTGACTCCTTCAATTCTCTCCCCCTTCCAGGAATTGTCATGAACTACTTTACACACATTTTTCCTTCTTCTTTCCATGTGGTGAGTAAAAGAGTAGCAAACCTGCTGATCAAAAAGGGGACTTATGTTCATTCCAGTCTTTGACACATTTGCCCATATAATAGACCTTCAAAGTTAGAGACTGTGTTACACATATTTGCATCAACTGCATATAATTTGCCTATAATTGGCACTCACTGAAAGTGTGTTGAAGGAACCAATGGATCTCCTTAATTTGTTGGTACTCAGTTGCCCAGTCATGTCCAGCTTTTTGCGACCCCATAGACTACAGCACACCAGGCTTCCCTGTCCTTCACTATCTCCTGGAGTCTACTCAAACTCATGTCCATTGAGTTGATGATGCCATCCAACCATTCCCTGCTGCCCCTTTCTCCTCCTGCCCTCAATCTTTCTCAGCATCAGAGTCTTTTTCAATGAGTCAACTGTTTTCACCAAATGGCCAAAGTATTGGAGCTTCACCTTCAGCATCAGTTCTTTCAATGAATATTCAGGACTGGTTTCCATTAGGATTGACTGGTTTGATCTCCTTGCAGTCCAAGGGACTCTTAAGAGTCTTTTCCAGGACCACAGTTTGAAAGCATCAGTTCTTCAGTGCTTAACCTACTTTATGATTCAACTCTCACATCTGTACATGACTACTGGAAAAACCACAGCTTTGACTAGACAGACCTTTGTTGGCAAAGTGATGTCTCTGCTTTTTAATACAGTGTTTAGGTTTGTTAAAGCTTTTCTTCTAAGGTCAAGCATCTTTTAATTTCATGGCTTCAGTCACCATCTGTGGTGATTTTGGAGCCTAAGAAAAAAATGTCTGTCACTGTTTCCATTTTTTCCCCCCATCTATTTGCCATGAAGTGATTTATTTATTTTATTGGTAAAGAAACTGAGGTGAAATATATTGCCCAAGTGAAATAGTAAGTTAGACACTTAACTAAGACCAGGTAAGGTTTTCTTTTCAACATGACATTCTGCTTTTTACCTAGTCATCCTTCATGGTAATGCAGAGCCTAGAATATAAGACCAAATGCGAAGAAGGGAGTTAGGAAGAAATAATAAATCAAAAGTTCTCCCCTCAAAGAAAAACTGAACTTCAAAAATGAAATCCAAAAACAAATATCTGAAAGTAAAATAGTATGGTTTTTCTCTTTGTCTATACAACATCAAATCTTCTCAAATCTGTACTCCTCAAATCTCTGAATAGGCATCTTAGAGAAGGGTGTGCTTTTGCCGTGATCAACTATTTGCGCTTAGGGGATGGGTTAGAACAGAAATACTTGTAGCCATTTTCCCCTACAGATATATGTATAAAATGAGTAGCTTCTCCTCCTCATAAAAATATATGAAACATTTAAAAGAAATTAAATTTCCTTGAAAGTGGAATTCTCTCATTTTGCTGAATTAAAAATTAATTACCTGTTGAAAACAGTCACTGGCCCTCTCTCCCTCTAACAGATCCACCACATTCAGAAATCCTTTCAGAGAAATGGCTCGCTGCTGCATACAGAATAGTAATAAGATTTGAAATTGCAGCGTATGTTCAAATCCAGCATCTTGATAAACACACACCAAAGAAATTTGGGTAGCTTAAGGTTTATGAGTGTGAAAGGTTATTTTCTTAACGAACAACAGTAGCACTATTCTCAGGAAGCATACCACAGGGGGAGGTGGGGTTTTAGATCTATTTGTTGATATTTCCAAAGGGGATTTAAGCAATCCGATTTTGTACAGTACATGCTCTACCGGACCAAGGCAGCCACTAGGATATTCGTGGGGCATGTTTATACCAAAGGTTACGGTCCTTTTGAAGAATGCAATGGTGGACAAGTAGGAAGAAGTCTATTTGCCCCCCTTAGCTTCTGCTTTGTTAGTTCATCATCTCTTTATCCCCTACATTCCTAATTTCTCCTTTTGCGGGGGCTCCAAGATGAGGTGATATGTTGCTGCTGAATGTTTGGGGCCTCTAATCTCTTAAGACAGTCACACACACAGGCACTAAGCCGTAGAGTTTGCCTACACAATGACATCATGGTGAAGTATTAAAATTTGTCACCAGAATTGTTTTCCTATGCGGATAATGTAATACGACTACAGATAGTGCCACAGTGTGTGTGTGTGTGTGTGTGTGTGTGTGTGTGTGTGTGTGTGTGTGTGTGTGTGTGTGTGTGTGTGTGTGTGTGTGTGTGTGTGTGTGTGTGTGTGTGTGTCCTGTTAGGGAGAAAAAAACACTTGTAAAATTCTTAGAAACTGAAAATGCATCAGTGAATAGGCCTTTATGTTGGATATTTATGGGGAATTTGGTTTGTTTTCTGATTCTGTTTCAACTTTTAAGGAGCACCGTTAATGTGATTAATTAGCAAGAATTTATTGACTTGAAAAATCTCGACAGCCAAACGTATATGATTTTTTTTAAATGTATTTTTTCAGGTGAAACTATAAACTGGAGGCCTAATTAAGACCTGCTGTTTCCTGAAATTTTGTGTGCACAGCTCTGGGAAGGAAAGTTGCATGGAACTTTACTTGAAGGGGTATGTGTAATCTTAGGAGAAAATCCTAGCATTCTATTCACTTCTTTCAGACGTAGTCCTTACTTAAGAGCCCTGGTGAATTTATGTCTGTGGTACACATGAAAGCCTGCTATAGAGTCAGCTTAGGGAAAACTCAAATCAGCTCAAACGTCATGAATCAAGGACTTCGGCTGTTCCTAGCCAATATTTCCAAATTTATGCTTAAACACCATGATGGATCATGCAATTTTAGTCTTTTGACATTTTCTTACATGTTTCCTTCCCATTACTTTGTTGAGGATGAAAATCTCTCTAACAAGAGAGAGTAAATCAGCCTGCAAGAAACATAATAATACAACAGTATCTGGTGCAGCAAAAGAAATTTGACTTTTGATTGAGGTCACAAAAGGCCTTAAATTGAATGATTTCTGACTGCTACCCACTTTATATATTTTCATTAGAAAAATCTATGTTCCTTTCCTAAGGCTGCCTTTTTATTAAATGTTGTTGTTCAGTTGCTTAGTCGTGTCTGACTCTTCGCGACCGCATGGACTACAGCACGTCACGCCTCCCTGCCCTTCCCTAACTCCAGGAGTTTGCCCAAACTCATGCCCGTTGTGTCAGTGATGCCATCCAACCATCTCATTCCCTGTCACCCCCATGAGGTAATCCGTGAGAATAAAAGAAATCTACATAATTCTAAAACCTCTCAAAGTTTTCTTAGTTCAGCAATAGATTTATATGACTTCTCCCCAGATATCACTATCCAGAGGTGATAAAGTTCTGAAATCAGAATTGCTTCAAAATAGTAAGCAACTTTTTTTTTAATTCACTTGAAAGAAGCTTTCTTCTAATGCCTCATGTAGAAAATATGAAGTACTTACAACTTGAGAGCAGAAACCAGTCTCATAGCTGTCATTCAGCTGGACATTTTTTTTTATTGGAATATAGTTGCTTTACCTGCTTTGTCGGATTCTACTGTACAGCAAAGTGATCCGTATACATATATCTCCTCTTTTATGGAGTCCCATCCCATTTAGTTCCCCACAGACAATGAGCAGGGCTTCCTGTGCTATATATACAGTAGGTTCTCATGAGTTATGTATTTTAAATAGAGTAGGGTATACATATCGATCTCAATCTTCCAGTTTTTCCCATCCCTCTTTTCCCTCTTGGTATCCATATGTTTGTTCTCTACATTTGTATCTCTAATTCTGCTTTGCAAGTAAGATCATCTATCCTATTTTACTAGATTCAATAAAAATGTGTTAATAAACAATCTTTGTTTTTCTCTTTCTGACTTACTTCACTGTGTATGACAGACTTTAGGTCCATCATGTCTCTGCAAATGACACAATTTCATTTCTTTGTATGGCTGAAAAACATTCAATTGCATATATGTACCACATCTTCTTTATCCATTCCTCTACTGGTGGATGTTTATGTTGCTTCCATGTCCTGGCTATTGTAAATGGTGCTGCAACAAACATCTGGGTGCATGTGTCTTTTGAAATTATGGTTTTCTCCAGGTATATGCCCAGTAGTGGGATTGTTGGGTCTAATGGTAGTTCTATTTTTAGCTTTATAAGTAACCCCCGTACTGTTCTCCGTAGTAGCTGAATCAATGTACATTCCCACCAGAAGTGTATGAGGGTTCCCTTTTCTTCACACTCTCTCAGCATTTATTATTTGTAGATGTTTTGATGATGGCCATTCTGACTGGTGTGAGGTGATATCTAATTATAGTTTTGATTTGTATTTCTCTGATGAGAATTATAGTTTTGATTTGTATTTCTCTGATGAGTGATCTTGAGCACAGAGTGGGACAATTTTTTCTTAAGGGACACAAGAATCAGAAACCATAAACAAAAGACTAATAAATTGGGCTATAAAAAATTGAAAACTTTCTGTTCATCAAAAGTTGCCATTAAGAGAGTGAAAAAGCAAGCTTCAAAGTGACAAAATATGATTGCAACATAGATAACTCATAAAGGGCTTACATTCAGAATATACAAAGACTACTGTGATTCAGTAAGAAATAGACAAGCAAGCCAATGTTCAGAAAAACTGGCAGAAGATTTCAAAAGGCTCATTAAACTACAGAACTTTCAAGTGGTCATAAGCATATGAGACTGTGCTCAACCTCATTTTTAATCATAAATATGGAAATTAAAATCACAATGAGACATCACTACTCATTCAAGGATTAGTAATGGAAACTTTAAAAATATCAAAATATCACATGATTCTAAGGATGTGTCCCTCCAGGGCTGAACAGTGGAGTCGTTTCCTCTTCCCAGCGAGCTTCCTGGGTCCCTGCCCATGATGGTATGTCCCGTGAGGGGCTCGCTTGGTGGGGAAGTGGGGAATGGAGATAGTGAGGGAGGTGTGCCTGCCTCTCCCCCACTGTAGGGCCAGGTGCCACCTCATCGTGGTTTTCCTCACTATGTGCCATGGGGGATAGACTTTGGGTACACGCCATGTGTTCCCCTTTGTTGGGGGTCGAACTTGAATGCAAGAACAATTGTGGTGGGCGGGGTATATGAAAGATGGGTCGTCCTGTCTCACTTTGCCACTCAGCAATGACATCTTGCTTCTGAGGTGTCCTGGGCTTCTTCCACAAACATTCCTGATTCTGGAGATCTTTATTGCTGTCTCTTCAGGCTGTCTCTTCACAGCCAACAGCTCTCTCTTCCCTGGGTCGGCTCTCCAAACGCACTTTCCAGGACCCAGACCTCCTCTGCAGCAGGCGATACAAGGCCCAAGCTGGGATGCACAGGGCTGCGGCATAGACCATGTATGCAGTTCTTACCTTGCCCTGCCTTCCACAGACCATCCTATAAGGCGTCCCCCTTGGATACCCCAAAAGTCCCTTTCTGTTCCAACTGATATTTCCACCATCGGGGGGTTTTTCCAAGTGTGGGGACCTCCCTTCACCTTCAGCACTCCTCTGTTCTCTTTCTTGGATTCCTCTTTTCTTCTTTTCTTTCTTTCCTCCTACCCAGTTGCCAGGGCATTTTTCTTGTCCCCTTAGGTGTCCCGAGTTTTCTCCTTGTGTTCACCAGGTGCTCTGTGAATTGTTTCATCTGTAGATGTACCTTTGACATACTTGTGAGGAGAGATGAATTCCATGTCCTCCTATTTGGTCATCTTGACTCTTCTACCAGCTATGCATGTTGAATTTATGGCTTTGCGAACTTATATAAACTGTAAGGAGATGGGGGAGTAGTCACAGAATTTTAATTTCTTTTTTCAAGTGTGGCAACCTCTGCTCAAGCCTGGGACCTGGGAGGCACCATCTCTAGGCTGGGTTAGGATGAATCCAGACAGGAAGATGCTTGGGGCAAGAGAGCAGGCTGCTTTCTTTTCTTTCCTTTCTAAAAATTTTTTAATTATTATTTTACTTTATTTTTTGGGCCGTGCCTTGTAGCATGTGGAATCGTAGTCCCATCTAGGGATCGAACCTGTGCACCCTGCATTGGAAGCACAGAGTCTTAACCACTGGACTACTAGGGATGTCCCAGAATTTTAAATTTTTAAAATTAATTCTAAAAAAATAAAATAATTTCTAAAAAACCATACTGTGAAAAGAAAATTGTCCAGCTTGCAAATCTCAACCATGAAACAATTTATTTTCTTTAGATAAGGCATGGAATTTTGAGCAAACTCCAGGAGATAGTGAAGGACAGGGAAGCCTGGCGTACGGCAGTTCATGAGGTCCCAAAGAGTTGGACACGACTTAGTGACCGAACAACAGCAATGCACTAAATATCAGACAAAGGATAAACTGACAGCTTACCATCCCAGTACACAATCCTACAGCCTGTAAGCTTGACAGAGCCAAATCACTTATAGATAATACTCAACACAGAGCCCCTTTTCCACTTCATGGGTAAAGCCTCATTACGTGCTCTCCTAAGTGTGGAGGGCAATACAGGCTCTTCTTTCTCTTTATAGTACTGTAGATAACTGCATTTGTCTCATAACTCTTGCCCCAGAAAAGGTCTTGGTCATATCCTATGAGACAATCTCCAGCGCCCTCAAGGTCCCGGAAATAGAAGCATCCATACTTGCCTCTTCCAACAATTTGGCTTCCCTGGCTTCACCTTGCTGCAGGCCTGCCTCATCCCAGATCCAGCCAAGCCCTTGCTGGGGAGCTCAAAGCCCCAGGCCACACAAGGGTAGAGCAGCCACGTCAGAGCTGCTCCTGGCACCAAGGAAAATTATTTGCCCTGAGAGGCAAAGACAGACGAGGCAGTGTCCAAAGTATCAATCCCTCTCTTCTGTGTTATAAAAGGCCCTATTGTAGAAACACAAATCACTCGGAGATGGCATGTACAATGCCTAATCACTTAATAGCTACTGGGCACCCACTGGGTATGGGGCCCAAACGAGACACTGTCTGTAACTTATTCACCAGAGGAAGGCAGGGGAGAACGTGACACAGATTTGCATTCATCTCCTGTTCTAGCACTTCACACCATGGCGGGCACACATCCTTTCAAACCAGGAAACAATTACAATCATAATAGACATGAGACTGTTTTGATCTGTGTGTGTGTGTGTGTGTGTGTGTGTGTGTGTGTGTGTTAGTTACTCAGTCGTGTCTGACTCTTTGTGACCCCACGGACTGTAACCCATCAGGCTTCTCTGTCCATGGAATTCTCCAGGCAAGAATACCAGAGCAGGTTGCCATTTGCTTCTCCAGGGGCTCTTCCCAATCCATAGATGAAACCCAGGTCTCCTGCATAGCAGGCAGATTCTTTACCATCTGTACCAGCAGTGAAGCCCCTCTGACCTGTGAGTAGCAAAGTAAAGGGATCGCACACAAGCTTGATCTTCACCCTCATCTTGTTGTGAATCCTGCCTCTATAATTAATCAACCATGTAACTTTGGGGAGTTTACAGAACCTTTCTGGGATTCTCTCTCCTTGTTTGCAAAATGAAAATGATAATGACATGCTAACTGCTATGAAGAGTACTTTCTCTAGTATGTAGAAGTACCAAAAGTTCTATGTGGCCTATAATAGGCAGTCAACAATTTGAGTTCCCTTCCCCATTTGTACAACTCTAAATGCCTGTCAAGACACCTCACTTACATGATCTTATTTGATCCTTCCACAAATTCTACTCACAAATATTTTAATCTTTGAGGCAGAACTTTAGGTCTCTGCATTTCTTTTTGTTTCCTTTAAGGAAACACTGCTGAAAGGATATACTTGTTTTCTCCAATGACCTTTGCTCTATTCTTGGGCAAGTTTTACAAAGTACCCGAAGCAATAAAAAGGGTTAATTTTATTCCAACGTTCCAGATGTCTGCAGCACCTTGACTTCAGTAATACACTAAGAACAGTAAGTCTTTTTAATGAAAGTGAAAGGTATGCATTGTACTTAAATCTGGAACTTTTTCCTCCTGAAGAAACGCCGCCACTGGGACTGTCATCCCGCCATTTTAGACGGGGTGAGAGATGTTTTTGCTCAGGCTTACCCTTTTTTCAGCACATTTCCAACCCACGGCCATCGGTATCCAAGCAGTTAAAACTACATCACCACTAATAGCTATGAGCTCATCTTGTATAAAGACATTTTTAGTGAAACACCACAATCTTGGGGGTGGGGGGAGGAGAAAAAAAGTTAGCGTGCTTAACCAGGCTGGCTTGGAATAGCTCACAATATGACGCATACCACAGGAAATAGAGTGGTATGAGGCACCTACAAAATATTTTTCAAACAAGTCATTGACGCTGTAAGCCCCATGCCTCAGCTTTAGGAAGTCACTTATTAAGAATCAACACCAGCCGTGCCAAGCTAAGCTTTTGCTCTTGGTGATTTTCCAATTGAATATTCAGGGCCCTGTTTCAGTCTTGTTTTCAGGGGAGTACATGCCTGGAATGTTAGCAAGCTATTTGCTGGAAAAAATGCCCACAACAGGCCCAATGTTGATCACATTAATGCGTTTGAGTGAGTATGGAGTGCAAATGATTGAAAATGCTTCCAGATCCCCATTGCAAGGGACAAAGCAGGCTCTGTTCTCTGATCTGATGGTCATTTTTTTTTTTTTTCCAGCGGAGGATGTGGTGCAGGAAGAGGGAAGAGGGCCAATCTCTGTCTAATGGTTCCAAACAGGGCCTGGGCCTAGCTCTCTGGACGCTGACGAGTGGGAAATGAAACACAGATGGGTCAGGTGGTAAAGAGAGGGGGATTACAGGTCAGGCCAAAGAGTTGGAATAAATTAAGTGCTTAGGAGGTAGAGAATGGCACATTGTTGAAGTGAATGGACAGGGAAAAAAACATTCCAGCATTGTTCGGTCCACAGAGTGAACCCAAAGTTCCTGTTCCCAGGCAGGCATGGGCCACGGAGAGCCTCGTAGTCAGGATGTATGTGACCCCACAAACGAAGACGTGGCCCAGTGGAGCCTGAAACATGTTTCAAGACTCCAAAGAAGCCAGTTTTGCTTTATTACACATGAGATGTAATTTATTGGGAGAAATGTTTGGGTTCATGTGTCAGATCATAGAGAGTCAGATTTGGGGTTCCCGGGGGATCTCTGAGGAGAAGGTGAGTAACCACAAATTAATACAGCAGGGAAATAAAGTGACAAAAGAAATGTTTCATTGTGCCTGAAATATTGAACCAATTTCCCCCTTTTTAGCCTTTTAAACCTTTGCTCACAAATCAAAGAGGAGCTCAACTGAGAAAACATAGCAGAAGCCTGTAACGTCCGATAACCAGAAAAAAATGGCGGGGGCCGAGTCCAATATTTTTCCTCAGTTTTTAAGTGCCTTCACAAAGTAGGGAAAAACAGCAAAAATGACTTTTTCAGAGTATGAGAACAGAACCCAAACAATTAGGTAACTTAAAAATAAAAATGAAGCACTGGTAATAGATCTGTCCATTTTGTATTCCAGGTGTATTAGAGAAATCATGAAACCCGGGCAGGTATACATGCCAGATTGTTTTCTAGCAGGTCATCAGAAGATAGGCTGGAGAAATGCGTTTTCTGGAAGGAACCAAACCAATATAAGGTGAGGGCAGAAAGCGTCACCTCAAAGGAGAGAGCTCACGTCGCAGCTGCCAACAGAATTAGAAAAGTTCTGAAGCTTGGAATTAATGGTTTCTTTTTTCGAGCGACAGAAATTATTTTCAGAAGTTTATTTTCATACCAGCCATGTTTCCATTTTATGGGCCTGACCTTTAACAGAATATCCCACAGGCAAGGCTGGAGACAGTGGTTGTCGGCCGGCATCGGGGCACTCACGCTGTATGAAAAGCTTCTTAGTTTATCAGTTGGGGCCCTGCGAGTCCAGAGGTTCAGGAGGGTGACGCCAGACAACCAATGTGGAGAGTCTGGAGGCAACCCGTCGTTAAAAGGCCGGCGATGTGCATTGTTAATACTTTGGTAAGTCGGTTTCGTGAGTGATACCGATTTAGGTACATGTCATCTTCAGCTGTACTGGTTAGAATGTAAATATTTACCTCCCCCCACCCCCCAATCATCTCCTCTCCAAAGCTTCTATTAGCCCTAGGCTCTGAGTCTTGGAAAGGAACCCTGAGAATAAATAACCTGGTTCCTAAAGCAAATTTGAAAAACGATCATGACACCAACATCAGTATTAAGAGTTGGAGAGAAAAAAAAAAAAAAAAATGACTGCAGAGAAATTTCTAGCTTATGCTGAGCAAAAACAAAAAGCTGTTATTCATGGAAAGAAGGACAGACCCATAAGAAACTAATATCCGGTTTTGGATATTTGCTTTTTCTTTTCCAATCAAATGGATGAATATTTTTTAAAGTATCCTTTTTTCTCTTGAATAAAAAAAAATGACAGTGGGAAATAATTGTGGAAGAATCTGAAGGCAAGAATTATTTTGATAGTGCTGAAATGACTGTGTGTTATAATGTAAAATGAGAGTTAATCTTTTTCAGGAAATAAAGTATACCTAACAGGACAGGGTTCCCAGCGGACTGCTGGTTCATCTGGAACACACATCCAGTGGGGTGTCTGAGTAGCTGGGGGAGGCCACTATAGAACCTCAACCTGACTTTCTGGGTTTGACCCGGAAGTACTAACAAAGGGGGCCAAGTAGCCTCTTCCGTACCTCTAAGGATACTTGCTAGAAGTTACCAGAGGATGGAAATATGCTTACAAGCTAGCAACAGAGCCAACTAAATCTCTGTAAATAAGATATGGTGGATGCACCTAGAGCCTATTATACAGAGTGAAGTCAGTCAGAAAGAGAAAAACAAATATCATATATTGACACATATATGGAATCTAAAAAGATGGTATTGATGAACCTATTTGCAGGGCAGCAACAGAGACACAGACATAGAGAACAACTTATGGGCACGGGTGGGGGGTTGGGGGGGTTGGGGTGGGGGAAGGAACGAGAGGGTGGAACAAATGGATAGAGTAGCATGGAAGCATATTCAATAGCATATGTAAATAATAGCCAATGGAAATTTGCCCTATGACTCAGGGAACTCAAATCCCAGCTCTGTAACAACCTAGAGGGGTGGCGTGTGGAGGCAGATGGGAGGGAGATTAAAGAGGGAGGGGACTTATGTATACCTGTGGCAAATTCCTGTTGATGGATGGCAAAAATGAAACCAATATTTTAAAGCAATTATTCTTTAATTAAAATTAAATCTTAAAAAAGATACAATCCTAATGCAGGACACAGAAGCTTCCATGATGACACACACCCTCAAGCAGGAAGTGATGATGAGGCCGTTGTCATCGTCAGCCACTGCTACCTGGCTGCAGCCCTGCCTGACTGTCCCCTCACACCTGGGGACATCTTCTGAGGGCCGTGGCCCTCTGGCTTACCAGGCTGGCGGAAGCACCATGACAGCACAGCTCCCTGGAGCAGTGGTACAACTCTAACATCTACGCTATCCCCATCAGTGAAGTGAAGTTGCTCAGTCATGTCCAACTCTTTGTAATCCCATGGACTGTAGCCTACCAGGCTCCTCCATCCATGGAATTTTCCAGGCAAGAGTACTGGAGTGGGTTGCCATTTCCTTCTCCCCATAGTTAGCATGGTACAGTAGACAGCAATTTCAAGTGAACCTCTTGAAGAGCATCGCCAAATTTTATCAGCTCCAGATTCCATGAAACCTGAACCCATCCCTGGGATTACCATTTGTGAGGTGGAACTACAGAGAGAGTTTTTGGAGAGGAAGGGAAGTACATTTGCTTTCTTGATATGTCTGGCTTGAGGCCCTGTAGAATTCACACAAAGTCATTTGGTGGGTAAATACATGATCTGGAGAATAGTGCTAAAATCCAACTCTTCTGATCCTTGGTATATGACTGTCATGAGACATCAGATAACTTTCATTTAACAAAGGACCCACGGAGAAGCCTTCCGCCTAGTCTAGGCATTCTCTTAGGAGTCATCTAACAATCCCAAGTCTTATCATTTCTTTTTTTTGTCTTTAAAAACATAATGCAAACAAATGTGAGGACTTGGGGCCACATTGTAGGAATTATATTGTCCACCAACAAGCTTCTGAAACAAGGAAGAAAATACAATATCCCCTCTTATCCACAGCTTCACTTTCCATGGCTTCAGTTTCCTGCAGTTGGTCAATCATGGTCTCAAAGTATTATCTAGAAAATTCCAGAAATAACCAATTCATAAATTTAAAGTTGCATGCTGTTCTGAGTAACATGACAAAATCTCATGTTGTCTTGCTTCATCCAGCCAGGGACGTGTGCCATCTCCTTTTCCAGACTATTCAGCTGGTTAGTCACTCTGTGGCCACTGTGTTATCTGCTTAACTGCCATGGTATTGCAGTGCCTGTGTTCAAATCACCCTTATTTTACTTGATAATGGCCCTAAACCACAAGAGTAGCGATACTGGCAACTCAGTGATGCCAAAGAAATGCCATAACATCTCTTCTTTAAGGGAAAGGTGAAAAGTTCTTGACTTAAGAGAAAAAAATCATATGCTGAGGTTGCTAAGTTCTATGGTAAGAATGGCGTCAGAGGATGAGATGGCTGGATGGCATCACTGAAGCAATGAATATGAACTTGGGCAAATTCCAGGAGATGGTGAGGGACAGGGAGGCCTGACATGCTGCATCCATGGGGTGGCAAAGAGTCAGATACAACTGGGTGACTGAACAACAGCAATAGCATGGTAACATGGTTTCTTCTATCCATGAAATTGTAAAGAAGGAAAAAGAAATTGGTGCTAGTTTTGCTGTCTCACTTCAAACTGCAAAAGTTACAGTCACGGCACCTGATAAGTGCTTAATTAAGGTGGAAAAGGCATTACATTTGTGCAATAAGATATTTTGATAGAGACACCACATCCTCATAACTTTCATTACAGTATATAGCTATAATTATTCTGTGCTGCTGCTAAATCACTTCAGCCGCGTCCGACTCTGTGCGACCCCATAGATGGTAGCCCACCAAGATCCCCTGTCCCTGTGATTCTCCAGGCAAGAACACTGGAGTGGGTTGCCATTTCCTTCTCCAATGCATGAAAGTGGAAAGTCAAAGTGAAGTCGTTCAGTCGTGTCTGACTCTTAGCAACCCCATGGACTGCAGCCCACCAGGCTCCTCCGTCCATGGGATTTTCCAGGCAAGAGTACTGGAGTGGGTTGCCATTGCCTTCTCCATATTCTGTGCTATTATTAGTTATTGTTAATTTCTTACTGTGCTTAATTTACTAATTAAATTTTACCCTAGATTTATATGTATAGGAAAAACATAGTATATATAGGGTTTGGTACCATCTGTAGTTTCAGGAATCCACTGGGGTTTTGGAATGTATCCCCGTTGGATGAGGGGAGACTGCTGTATTGACCAGTTATCTGCAAAGCACAGGTTTCATACTGCTTTCAAATCATGGGGACAGATTCACACATTTCTCCCTTGCCTCTGTTATTTAAAAAACAAAACAAAACAAAAACAAACAGGTATTCACAAAGCAGCTGAGCAGGACAGGATATGTTCGGCAAAGCCATCTGTACTATATAGAGACAGCCACACCCCAGACTTGGTCCTTCTTAGGAGAGGTTCGAGATGCTCTACACAGTGATCAAGGATGCTCTGTCCACTCAGAGGCTAGAAAGGAGGCTATAATGTTCCTCCATCAAGGGGAGGCCCCGACATTACTATTCTTACAATGATTCTTTGGTAATAAATTCAAGGAAAATACCATCATCCTGAAGACAAAAATTAATGCACAAGAGGTACACGGTAGAGACGGCATTCAAATCAAGGACTTCTGTAACCTTGTCTGCCAGACCAGTATCACCTGCGTGCAGTTACCTTACAGCACTGGGTGTTTGCTGTATGCTCAATTAAAGTCATACCCTGGTGGGAAAAACCAGATTTCCAAATGGTGATTTTATTGATTCAATAAAATTTAAGAAATTCTGCTTATGGAAAAACTCATTAACCAAAACTAATAAATAAGAGTTTACCCTGCAGTCTGGTTCCTCTTTATTTGACAGAATTAAAAATCACTCTGGTACAACTTAGTTTATTTTTCACTTGTTAATTAAGCTTAATAGTTTAGTAATTTGCTTTCTGTTCTAAGCTTGCGAACCTTTCATTCTTTGCAGCACAACTGGCATTCTCCTGCTCTCAACTTTACAGAGCACAGTTACAAAGAAGTTTCACAGAGGTGAAGAGCATGGAGAAAAAGGAGAAGTTTTACTTGGGCTGATGTAATGACTTAAGGCTCAGACCAGCCTTGAGGGATAGTGTCAGATTGCACCACATGGTTAAGATTCTACAGCTTAATTTCAAGTGCAATGTCCACGTGAGGTACAATGTTATTACTGAATCCATGCCCCAGCAAATTTCCACTTCTGTTCAACATCTTCTAAAAGAAATTGCAAAAAGCCAAAATTGTGCATGCATGGGACACAACCTTTCAATCAATTTTATCCTCTGGCACAAAGATTTTTCTTTGGGAGGCTCCTACTGTACAAATGCTTGTTTGTTCATTCTTAGTATAAAACATTATGTCAGCTTCTGGTAAAGCAGGAATTTGTTAAAAGTAACTTTTATGGACTATGAATATGTTATAATCTTTGGGAGAAAATGCAAAGCTTGAGGGGCAGCACTGGAGTTGTCAAGATATTTTGTCACTCTTCAGTTTTCCCTTCAACCTCGGGATAGATGCCCCAACCTCAGGACAGATGCTCCAACCACATCTGTTCTAGCCATATAAGTCATATTCCAACCAATCTAGAGTCTCCGGACCAGCCACTGTCTACTAAACAGTAGACCACTAATCAACTCTTACTGTGTAAATCTTAAAATATAGTAGTTGTAGTAAGTCAGCTGGAGTTGTAGAATCTTTGAAATATATGGTTTGATTTTATAGCATTCTATTATCCCCTTTTCCTCTCCTTAAGCTATATTGAATTAGGCAAAAAGGATTTTTTTTTAAGGCAGGCAGGAACGTTCAAACTAGTTCAATTATACAGACAAAAGTAAATTATTTTTTTTTGTCTGTGGATACAAGTTGAATAGTACTACTATAAAAAAAGTGCAAAGATGCACTCCAGTGTTCATGTTGTGCTGTGCTGAGTTTCTCAGGCCTGTCTGACTTTTTGGGACCCCGCGGACTGCAGCCCGCCAGCCTCCTCTGTCCAAGGGGATTCTCCAGGCAAGCATACTGGAGTGGGTTGCCATGCCCTCTTCCAGTGGATCATCACAACCCAGGGATTGAACCCAGGTCTCTGGCACTGCAGGCAGATTCTTAACTATCTGAGCCACCAGGGAAACCCAAGAATACTGGAGTGGGTAGCCTATCCCTTCTCCAGGGAATCTTCCTGAACCAGGAATCAAACTGGGGTCTCCTGCATTGCAGGTGGATTCTTTACCAGCTGAGCTACCAGGGAAGCCCCGTGTTCATAGCAGCACTCTTACAATAGCCAAGACACGAGAGCAGCCTAAATGTCCACCAACAGGTGAATAAAGAAGATGTGGTATAAATATATGTGTGTGTATACACACACACACACACATATACACATACATACATACACAGAGTGAAATATTATTCAGCCATAAAAAGAATGAAACAATGCCCAACATGGATGAACCTAGAGATTATCACAGCAAGTGAAGTAAGTCAGACAAAGAAAGATGAATGTTATGTGATACCTCCTATATGTGGAACCTAGAAAACATATTTATAAAACAGAATCAGACTCACAGACATAGAAAGCAAACTTATGGTTACCAAAGAGGGGAGGGGGATGGATAAATTGGGAGTATGGTGTTAATAGATGCACACTATTACAAATAATTATTATAATTACATTTTATATATTTATTATATATAAATTATTATATATTATATTTATATATAATAATTATAATTAAAATATATTACAAATAATAAAATACATAAACAATAAGAATCCACTATATATCAGAGGAAACTATGCTCAATATCTTATAACAAGTTATAATGGAAAAGAATAGGAAAAATATAGAGAGATATGCATATATAACTGAATCCTTTGCTGTACATCTGAAACTAATATGATATTGCAAGTCAACTATATTTCAAAAGAAGAAAAAAAACTCACAAAAACAAACATCAAAGTAAAACGACAAGCCTGCACAGAATAGCTGCTGTTGTTTAGATGCTAAGTAGTGACTAGCCCTTTTGTGACCCCATGGATAAAGCCAAATCAGTTTCCAAAGTGGTTGTACCAACTTATGCTTCTACCCACATTGTGTATGTGTCTCCATTGTTTTATACACTTGCCAATTTAGGTCTGAAATCGTTCATAATTTTAAACATGCAAGCTCACTTGAAATGTGCAAAAGCAGTGGGTGTTTCCACTTCTCTGTGAAGTTATTGAGATGAAGTCAAAGGGAAAATTCATGAGGTATCTTGGCTCAGTCATCAGCTCACTTCACTTTGTCCTCATGTTCAGAGTGAATCTCACTTAGGTCTGTGGTTTTACTCATCGTTGGGTAACCTCCAAATTCCTATCACCAGGTCTGACCTCTCTTCTGCATCTCACTCAATTGCCTATTTGGGATCTCCTTTTGCGTGATTTTTTAAACAAGAGCCAACATTTATTGATCACGAACACCATGCAAGGGATGTCGAACCACTTTGCCTATATTGACTCATCGACCCCACAGCAGCCTTAGAAGATAGATACATATATAGACAGACACACAGAAAGATTATTGTTCCATCTTAGAGAGAGAGAAACTGAGGCAGAGAAAAGATCTAAAAGTTTATGCAAAACCAACATATCTGTTTCAAGGCCATACTTGCATCCATTTCTCTATACTGCCTTTCAATATTGTATGTTTAAGGTGCATCTCATTCACCTTCCCATTTCTATACTGGCCACCTGAAATAGAAAAGCTAATAACTATAAATGGCTAGATTGATTCATGTCAGCTCACATGAGAAACCTTCATTGTACATGTGCATTTTTTATCTTTTTTGAAAAAGATTCATTCTTCTCCCCCTACTACTGAGAGGTTTTACTCTTTAACCATTTTGATCTAAGTAACAAGTGAATTGATTTTAGAGCTTTTATATTTGCATAATTTCCTCTCAGTTGTTAATCTACTTAGTATTTGACTTGGAATCTTGAATTTTTACTTAACTTTAGACACGTGACTTACTATCACAAATTTTCCTTAAAACAAAAGTATAAATATGTGCCTAAACTCCATCACACAGATAAACTATAAATTACTTCTTTCATTTCTCTGTTAGGCACTTATATTATTCCTAGATAGATTATGTTGTTTAATATAATTAATTGTTTCTTTTTCTACTATGTTTATACACATTGTTTTTGCTGGTGCATAGAAAAATTATTAAATGTTATTTATCTTATGCCAAGTCAGTTCACTAAACTTTTTAAATAATTATAGCTTCTACAAATAATAGTCAGTTGATTCTTTACTGTTTACAAAAGCGTACAAATAATATATAATAAAAATAATGAATAGAAATAATATTTTTCCTTCCCCAAAACATAATTTTTACTTGTTCCTCATTCAAGTACACCCAAACTAACATTAAGTGATAACATTTATCACTTCTTAAGTATGAAACAGTGCTAGGCCGCATGTTAATTGCCTCAGAAACATTATATATTATTTATTAGTTCATCATTTCCTAGATTTTTTCCTGCTTTAAAAATATCTCCAATATCATTTAGTATCTTATTAGCTATTGGTTTGAAATAGATATAGTTTATTATGCTAAGAAAAGTAAATTCAGCTTTTTAATTACTTATTTTAATTGGAGGCTAACTACTTTATAATATTGTAGTGGTTTTTGCCATACATTGATATAAATCAGCCATGGGTATACATGTGTTCCCCATCCTGAACCCCCTCCCACCTCCCTCCCCATCCCCTCCCTCAGGGTCATCCCAGTGCACCAGCCTGAGCACTTGTCTCTGCCTCATGCATTGAACCTGGACTGGCGATCTAGTTCACATATGGTAATATACATGTTTCAATGCTATTTTCTCAAATCATCCCACCCTCACCTTCTCCCACAGAGTCCAACAGTCTGTTCTTTACATCTGTGTCTCTTTTGCTATCTCGCATATAGGGTCATTGTTACCATCTTTCTAAATTCCATATACATGCGTTAATATACTGTATTGGTGTTTATCTTTCTGACTTACTTCACTCTGTATAATAGGCTCCAGTTTCATCCACCTCATTAGAACTGATTCAAATACATTCTTTTTAAAAGCTGAGTAATATTCTACTGTGTATATGTACCAGAGCTATTTTATCCATTCATCTGCCAATGGACATCTAGGCTGCTTCCATGTCCTGGCTAATATAAACAGTGCTGCAATGAACATTGGGGTACATGTGTCTCTTTCAATTCTGGTTTCCTTGGTGTGTATGCCCAGCAGTAGGATTGCTGGGTCATATGGCAGTTCTATTTCTAGTTTTCAAGGAATCGTCACACTGTTCTTCATAGTGGCTCTTCTAGTTTGCATTCCCACCAACAGTGTAAGAGGGTTCCCTTTTCTCCACATCCTCTCCAGCATTTATTGTTTTTAGACCTTTTGATAGCAGCCATTCTGACCAGCATGAGATGATACCCCATTGTGGTTTTGATTTGCATTTCTCTGATAATGAGTGATGTTGAGCATCTTTTCATGTGTTTGTTAGCTGTCTGTATGTCTTCTTTGGAGAAATGTCTGTTTAGTTCTTTGGCCCATTTTTTTGATTGGGTCATTTATTTTTCTGGAATTGAGCTGCTTGAGCTGCTTGTTTATTTTTGAGATTAATTCTTTGTCAGTTGCTTCGTTTGCTACTATTTTGTCCCATTCTGAAGGCTGTCTTTTCATCTTGCTTATAGTTTCCTTCGTTCTGCAAAAGCTTTGAAAGTAAATTCATTTAAAAAAATTGTTTATAGAAAAGTTCTAAGGCTAGTACTATGAATTCCTATATAGCCTCACCCCATTTCACCTAATTTGACAGTTACATAATCACAGTGCATTTATCAAAACCAAGAAATTCATACTGGTATATACTATTAAATAAATTTCAAATTTAATTCAGATTTCTCCAGATTTCTCACTAATTTGCTTTTTCTGCCCCAGGATCCCACGTAGGATACCATATTGCACCTAGTCCTTCTGTCTCCTTCATTTCCTATAGTCTGTGACAGTTTCTCAGTCTTGTTTTTGATGAACCTGATAACTTTGAAGAGTTCTGATCAAGTGTTTTCATCAGTGCTCCTCAATTTGACATTCTCTGATGTTTTTCTCATGATTAGAGTTACGGGCTTGGGGAAAGAATACCACAGACACACCCACCTCTTATCACATCATATAAGTTAGTACATTCTATCAATCTCACTTGTCTCTGGTGTTAACCTTGCTTAAGGTAGTGTTTGCTAGGTTTCCCCATTGCAAAATTATTACTTCTTCCCTCTTCCATACTCTATTCACCAAGCCAGTCGTTAAATCTAACCTACCTTCACCTTCTAGAGGAGAAAATACTTATATATATTATTTAACATTATTAAATAAGGTAGATTGGTCCCATTTCTTCCATTTATTGATTCACAAAATATTGGTTTCTATTAGTATGGACTCAAAGATATTCACTTCATATTTTGGGTTAGATTCCAATTTATATGCTGTGTGCTCAGTTGTATCCAGCTTTTTGCAACCCCATGGACTGTAGCCTGTCACGCTTCTCTGTCCATGGAACTTTTCAGGCAAGAATACTGGAATGGGTTGCCATTTCCTACTCCAGGGAATCTTCCTGACCCAGAGATGAAACCCACATCTCCTGCATTGGCAGGCAGATTCTTTACCACTATGCTACCTGGGAAGTCAAAGTACTATATTATTTATCTTATTGCTCAAATTGTTCTCAAGTTTTGGTCAGTTGGCTTTCTCAGTTGACTCTAGAGTCCCTTGACATGCCCCATCATTTGTTGTTGTTATGTTTCATTCATTCTTTTTCCCTCTTTGAATATTTCATTACTTTTTGGCCTGATTCTCCAAGCTTACCTTGTACTTTTACTGGTCCAGTCCAAGAAACAGTCACTTCTTAGAAGAGTCTTGGTTCTTTTTATTGGAGAATGGGGTGGAGAGGGAGGTGGGAGGGGGGATTGGGATGGGGAATACGTGTAACTCTATGGCTGATTCATATCAATGTATGACAAAACCCACTGGAAAAAAAAAAGAAAAAAGAAAGAAAAAAACAAGATCTGAACACTATATATTGTGTTCTGTTTTGCTTTTAAAGTGCTTTTTTGCATCCCAATGTTCATGTCACCATTATTTATAATAGAAAAGACATGGAAACAACATAAGTGTCTATTAGCAGATGAATGGATGAAGATGTGGTATACATATACAATGGAATATTACCCAGCTATATAAAAGAATGAGATTTTGCCACTTGCAACAGCATGGATGGATCTGGAGGATATACTTAATGAAATAAAGCAGATAGAGAAAGGCAAGTACTGTATATTTTAACATATGTATGGAATCTAGAAAACTAAAGAATGTATGTAAACAAAACAGAAACAGACTCGCAGACGCAAAGAACAAATTAGTGGTTGCTGGATAGGAATGGGAGGAAAGGCAAGATAGGTGAAAGAGATTAAGAGGTACAAATTACTAGGTATATAATAAATAAGTTACAAGGATATGATGTATATAGCACAAGGAATACAGCAAGTATTTTATAATAACTTCATATAAAGTATAATCTGTAAAAATATTGAATCACTATGTTATATACCTGAAACTATTACCATATTTTAAATCAATTTTACTTCAATAAGGGGGTTTCCCTGGTAGCTCAGACGGTAAAGTGTCTGCCTACAATGTGGGAGCCCCGGGTTCGATCCCTAGGTTGGGAAGATCCCCTGGAGAAGGAAATGGCAACCCACTCCAGTGCCTGGAAAATCCCATGGACTGAGGAGCCTGGTGGGCTACAGTCCATGAGGTGGTAAAGAGTCGAGACACGACTGAGAGACTTCACTCACATACTTCAGTGAAAAAATTAAAGGTTTTGTTTTACTATAAAAAAAATTGTAATATATACATATGACATAAAACTTACCACCATAACCATTTGTGTGTGTACAATTCAGTGGCATTAACACACTTACCTTTTGTGCTATGCTCAATCTCAGTCGTGTCCAACTCTTTGTGATTCCATGGACTGTAGCCCACCAGGCTCCTCCATTCATGGAATTATCCAGGCAAGAATACTGGAGTGGGTTGCCATTTCCTCCTCCAGGGGATCTTCCCAACCCAGGGACCGAACCGTATCTTCTGCAGTTCCTGCATTGGTAGACAGTTTATTTACCACTGAGTCATCTAGGAAGCCCTACACTTACATTGTTATGCAACTTTAACCACCATCTATCCACAGAACTCTTTTCATTTCACTGCAAAAATGAGATTCTATGCCTATTAAACAATAACTCCTTATTGTTTCCTCCCTCCCAACCTCTGGCAAGCACTCTTCTAAGTTCTGCCTCCATGAATTTTACTACTACAGGTACCTCGTATAAGTGGAATCATACAGTATTCATAGCTTTATAACTGACTTATTTCACTTAATGTAATAGCTTCAAGGATTATCCATGTTATAGCGTGTGTCATAATTTCCTTCCTTTTCAAGGTTGAATAATATTCCACTATATGTATATACCACATTGTGTGGACCCACTCATCTCTTGATAAGACACTTGTGTTGTTGGCAGTCCCTACCTATTGTGGATAATGCTGCTATAAATATGGTGTACAAATATCTCTGAGCCTCTGCTTTCAATTCTTTGGGTTCTATACCTAGCAATGGAATTGCTAGATCATATGGTAATTCTATAGACATTTTTCTTTGAGGAATGCCTATACTATGTTTTGGGCTTCCCTGGTGGCTCAGATGGTAAAGAACCTGCCTGCAATGTGGAAGACCTGGGTTTGATCCTGAGGTTGGGAAGATCCCTTGGAGAAGGGAATGGAAATCCACTCCAGTATCCTTGCCTGGAGAATCTCATGAACAGTGGAGCCTGGCAGGCTACAGTCCAGAGGGTAGCAAAGAGTCAGACATGACTGAGCGACTAATACACACACACACACACACACACACACACACACGTCTCAGAGCATGTGCATCATTTTACATTCACATCAATAAAGTCCAAGGGTTCCAACTTCCCCACATTCTCCCCAACAAATCCCAAATCATAGAATGGACAACACCAAGAGTGAACCCTAACATTTGTACTTTAGGTGATGATGGTATGTCAATCTAGGTTCATCAATTGCAACAAATGTACCATTTGAGGGGGTTGTTGATAATGGGGGAAGCTGTGCATGTGTAGGGGCCAAGGGTATGTGAAATAGCTCTGTACTTTTCTCTCAATTTTAATGCAAATCTAAAATTGCTCTAAAATGAAGTCTTTAAAAAAAAGATTTAAAGACGTAAACAGAATATTTCTCAACATTTCTTTATGGCCTCAGGGAGTCTGTTCAGTTGGTTGAATTGAACCTATGGGAATGGGCCAACAACTGCATTTGGACAGTGTCATCTGAGAGAATTAATATACTCATTTTTAACAGCCTCAAATGAAACAGTCTATTTGACTTCCTTCTAGAAATAGTTACTATTTGTTCTCTCATAGTAGTTATTCCTTAGCTCTATCTGCAAATGAAACAGTAGACATTTGATGTTCATTTATTAAATCTCTGGGATGCTATTTGCAGTGAAAATGCCATACAAGCAATCACTAGCAGTATTTAATACAACTTTTAAAATAACTGGCATGAGAATAAGCTGACAACTTAGCAAAGAATGTTGGGAGGTGAACAAACTTTTTGGAACCATATTTCTTTTCTTTGATAGACTCAGAAAGGATAAACTTGTAAGGAAAAAAAAATGCTTTTCAAATTGGCTGATTTAATAGCCTCTTCTCACTAGAGAAAAATCTCTTCAGTTTGATGAGGATAAAGCAATCTAAATGGAAATATTGGTTCCCACAGATTTCTATCGACTTTGATGATAAAACCTTCTGCCTCATCTATTGCCTTTTGATCTAGCTGAGAAAGGATGCTGGGAGAGGCTTGGGCCAGGCTCCTTCAATGACCAGCTGCTGATACAGCTGTGGCTTGTTAAGGCCACAGGACAAGGAAAAGTTCCAGCATGTTTCCTGTTTTATCACATTCTTAAGTTAACATTATATTACTGAGAAAAGTGATATCCACACAGATGCAGAAATATGGTATGTACTGAAGGCCAAATGGATGGTAAAAATGAGAATCCAGCTACATATTTCAAGAAATTATTAAGATGTAAAAGCTTATCAATAGCACCTTTATTCCAACGTAGCAATTTGAAACAAAGATCTGCTTTTAGATAGTTTACTCGTCTAAGATTGATGGGGAGAGAGTCTGAAGTCTCCGGAGAAACATACTTTCTGCTCTCAAGTATCCAGATGGATTTGCATCCTAGATCCAACCTCAGAGGCTTAAGGAATGCTGCAGAAGGCCTCCAGCTGATAGGGGGGATCTTAACTATTACTCTCCCTGCTTTCCATTAAGGAAATGAGAAGAAACTCACTTTTTACAAGGTGTTAACTAAGCTTGGCTGAGCAGCCCAACTGAAAAATCAAACATGCCCAAACACTTCATGTTTATGAAAACAAACTCCATTAACGTGCCTGGCTTCCCTTTTCATAAAATTGCAGATGATTTACTGCATATCTTAGTGCAGTTCCAATTTTCCTGTAAAATGCATGTTCTGTATTATGTTTGGCACATTTTAGGCGATCAATGTGTGATTGTTGAATTGAATTAGAATTGATTTGTTTTCCATGAAAATTATAATGGAGAATTTTATAGAACCAGTGACTATCCAGCTGGCATAAAAGAGAGTATTTATACAAGCTATAAGAACTGGTACGTACTCCTAAAAGGAAGTTAAACATATTTTTTTAATACCACAGTGTTCACCCTTCCAAAGTTGTACTTAAAAGGAAGAAGAACAAATTCTCTAACAACATGCTCTATCAAGTTGCGTCTCATTACGAGTCATTCCGAGTCATTTAAGTGTCTCCAAACCCCTATATATCTGATTATTTAAATTATACTAGTAAACACAATTCTAGAATTTTCTAATTAAAAACTTTCTTTCAAGAATGATATCTACTCTTTGTTCATTAAAAAAAGCTATTCAAAAATAAAGCATTCTCTCCACATGGCCAAAGGGACCTTTTTGCTCTTTTCTAACTCTCTACCATTATTCTAAAGAGGAAAATGGATAGAGAATAATGAGATTCACAGCTGTCCAGTCACTTCTCTAGAGCTATGGCCTGTTCCCAAGTGGGATGTTTGCACACAGGACAGGGCAAGTTGAGCCTTCAGACTGTGGATAAATGCCATTTGAATTGTTATTTAAATTTATTTTCATCTAAAGTTAAAAAGAAATAGATTAAATACCAATATAAGTACATGTACAACCTATGAACAAATATATATGCATGTATATGTATATGGGGGCTTCCCTGGTGGCTCAGATGGTAAAGAGTCTACCTGCAATACAGTAGGCACAGAAGAAGTGCCTGAGTCGGGAAGATCCTGAGGAGGAAATGGCAACCCACTCCAGTATTCTTATCTGGAGAATTTCATGGACAGAGAAGCCTGGTGGGCTACAGTCCATGAGGTCGCAAAGAGATGGACACAACTGAGAGAGTAAGCATGCACATGCACACATATTTGACAGGTTAAAATAAGTTAGTTCCTCTCTAGCCATGTAAAGTGATACAGTTCCTTGAAATTTTAGTTCAGTTAAGTAAATAAAACTAAACTTTACTGATTTGTCACTTGCACCCTCTAGGTCTTGCAATCAATTTAAAACTGTTTTACCCTCACTGCCAAAAGTCACAAGGAAGGGCTAATTGTACAATATACTTTCAGTCCTAAAGACTGTTGGTTTTTGAGAATCAGAATCCAGAAGAGTTTTCAATTAAGGGTAGTCAAGCTAAAATTACAGTCATATAGTCTTCAAATATTTGTGGAGCACTTAGTATGATCCACTGAAGATACAAAAGTTAATAAATACTATTTAGTATTTCCTTTTCTCAAGCATTAGGTAATGAGATCAAGTGATGAACAAAGTAGAATTGGTGATTCCTATCTTTATGGAGTTTAGAGGCTAGTGGCAAAAAGACACAAACTGAAATAAAATGGAGAAAGTTTTAAGCAAGATATGAACAAAGCCTTGTAGATGGTTTCTCCATGATGACCCCTCTCTGCTCCTTCTTTCAGATTTCCACTGCTTTGGCCTCTTTGGCCACTCCTCAGCCCACTCTGTATGTATTTTACCTAATCAACCTCGTTTAGATGACAATAGATTATAATGAGTTTAATTTCCCTGATGCTGGGAAAGATTACAGACAGAAGGAGAAGAGGATCGGAGAGGATGAGATGGTTGGATGGCAGCACCAGTTCAATGGACATTAACTTGGGGCAAACTCCAGGAGATGGTGAGGGACAGGGAAGCCTGGTGTGCTGGTGTCCATGGGGTCATGAAGAGCCTAACACAACTTGGTGACTGAACAAGAACAGTTTGATTAATCCTAGCCTTTCTGAAGTTCTTCCCTAGAAATATAACAGGGTAACTCAACAGAAAGGAGACATCCACAGAAAACCTGAAGAAGAGAAGCCAGGGGCAGGAACTGGGAAAGCCAGAGTAGGCAACAGGTGAGGGATTTTTATGAGGTAGGCTTCTGAGAGAAACAAAAATCTTTTCACAGAGAGCAGCAAGCTCTAAAAGTCGCAGGTAAGAAACCCTGTGGGTCCCACTCCTGTTGGATATTTCCTTTCTCTTGAATGATTCTTAAATTACTTAAAGTAATTATCTTTTATTTATTTTAATTTTATTTTCATTTATTTTTGACCATGCCGGGTCTTCGTTGCTGCACACGGGCTTTCTCTAGTTGTGGTGAACAGGGCTACTTTCTGTTCTGATGTGTGGGCTTCTCATTCCAGTGACTTCTCTTCTCATGGAGCCTCAGCTCGAGGTGCATGGGCTTAGGCACCCTGAGGCTTGTGCGATCGTCTAGGTCCAGGAATAGACCCATGTTCCCTGCACTGGCAGGTGGATTCCTAATCTCTGGACCACCAAGGAAATCCCTAATAATCATTTTAAACTCATGGATTCTCTTAGATTGGAAGTCTCTTTGGATGGTCATGGCAACTTCCTTCCGATTTTTTAAGCTCAGCTTCTTCCCAATTAGCACAAGGCTCAATACAAAGGGAGAAGTTAGTCCTTCCAGAAGGAGTTATTAGGTGATAACTCAAACAAGGCCAGCGACAGTCATGTGCGGGACACAGAGGTGTGTGTACAAAGCAGTTAACATGCCATTTTGACTGGAGGAGAGAGGATTCACTTATCTCCCTCTGACAAATGTTCAGAAATGCTGTGAGCATTGGGTATTTGAAAAATGACTTTGAGAGATTGCTTTCAGCCACCAGGCAGCACCAACAAATATATTGTGTCAATATAATATTCTTAGGTTTCTATCGCATATCTTTAGTCACAGCCTTGTCTGTGTTATGCACTATCCCTTTCACAGCCTTCGGGAGACTCTATGGTGGGTAGTGATTTAGGAAGAGATGCGAAGAGTTGCCCATTTCTCAGACGTGTGGGTGCACTTTGTGGGTATGGTGATGATCATAATCACGACGATAATGATAAGGTCCCCAGCTGTCGGCTGAAATTCCTTTCTGGGAAACAGCTGGAGATTCATTCTCTAAGGAGCGCATCTGGCTTGATTTGCCAGCACTCAAATCCCATTGATCTGATTCGGTTCCAGCCCTCTGTACTCACAGTTCAAAGAGCAGGGAGGCCTGTAAAGAAATTACTGCCATATTGTTCAATCGGCCACAGTGAGCCATATATACGATTATAATTAGGAACACATTAAGGGAAGCAGCTCCGTGGAGATAAGCTACTTGACTGCATACGCTTTTTGATGAGGGCTTAGCGCCAATCCAAGAAGAAAAAGATTAAATGTTTGTTACCAATCCTTTTGAACTTGTGGCAGAACATGTGGTAAAGCATTTTTGATTCAAATTAAAAGCATCCTAGGATAAAAATAACCCTGTTCTCCCAGGCCTTTCCAAGTGAAACCATTTGGAGGCTGATTTATTGTAGAGCCCTTAACCCCCTTTCCACCCGCATGATTAACGTAAGCATTTCTGAATCCCATGTAAGCCTGGACAGGTATTTGTCTTGTTACACATCTGTGGAACAAATGGCAATACAAATTAGACACTCAACAGATGTAAGTTTTCAAAGGCCGGGCAAATTTAATTTGACTGTGCATGTAAATAAAAAGTTCACTGAGCACTGAGGTCAGGGATGTGGGTTACAGGTAGAGAGGGTGATTGCTTCAAATGTCACCCAGGGGCCAGCCATTCAGAAACTCTGAAGCAGGGGGCTTCCTAAACCACGCAGGGAAAATACAAATACAGACTGCTATGGCAGCCCCAGTGAGCCAAGCGTGGGGAAGGCTGAAAAAGAAAAGATGGGGTTTGAACCACGTCATCAAGAAAGGCTTTCCATGGTCATTGGGAAGAAAAAAAAAAGGCGAGATGACCATGTCAGATATTCTAAGCTTCCATGTCGACAGAAGCATGGTTTAGTGGTTTCCTCTGGGCGTGGAGAACAGAAAGTTTGTTCCAGATTCAGCCTCTTACTTCCTCTGTGGCCTTGGGCAAGCCTCTTAACCTCTCTGTGCCTGTTAATTTGCAAAACTGGGATATTGGTTTTTAACCCACTGCCAGGAATCTAAGATTCCTGAACATTCTTCAGAAGTGACTGCTGACTCATTGAAAAGAACACTACATACTTTTTACAAGTTGGAAAAGTTTGTAAATGCATAACATTATTTGTCAAAGGAGTACTTTAGCTTAAATTGGTTTTAATTCTACCATGTGTTATTTTAATTTTCATAAACAGCAAAGTCCCTAGAGGTGAAGGAGAAAACAATTATAATATTTTCTCACATCCTACCACCCAACTTCCGTCCCACCCAACACACACACACACACACACACACATACACACACATATACACCACACAATTTCCTCTTCCCATTGTGAATTCTGAAGACTTTTCCCTGTATAATTTCCTCCCTGATTATGCAGTCAATAGCAGTAATGCCAAACTTCTGAAAGCAGTGCAAATCAATAGGTAATTCCACAAGTGCTTTTTGGTAGTTTAATTATCAAATCGTCAAGATGCCCATATTCTATTATCTAAAGCAGGCTTCTCCAAGTTCCCAAGGATGTTCATAGGTGTTTAATGTACAGAGCTCTTTGATCGTATCATTTAGGAACATATTTGGTTAAATCCAGTAATAAGACTTGCTTGAATATGATAATATGAGTTGTGAAATTTTAAGAGAGAAAAATGTAACGTTTTCCTAACTTTTTTGGATCCCCTTACCACTGAATCCTCTCAGACTTCTTATTCCGAGAAAACAGCTGGGGAAATAGTAATCTAAAGGGTTTTGTTAGACTTTTACTGTTTGAGAAAGGTGAATGAATGTGTGGCTTTTTAAACAACAGGAAAGTTATGTCCCATCTGAATAAGACGGATGGAGAGTGAGACTTTGCCTTTAGAAAGGAGATTAAGATGAATGGACAGGTATTCTTTCATGCTCTTACTTCCACCAAGAAGATACTGTTGCTGTTACAGTAGGCCTGCGTTATTGCTGTTGTTCAGTCACTCAGTCATGTCTGGCTGTGGCCCCATGGACTGCAGCAAGCCAGATTCCTGTCCTTCACCATCTCCTGGAGCTTGCTCAAACTCTTGTCCAGTTGGTTGAATCTGCAAGAGTGGAACCTCCAATGTGAAAGGAAGACAACAAAGTTATTCTCGGATTTTTTTTCTGTTATGATCCCTTTATTATTAAATGGTATCTTCTTTTATTTCTTTATTTCTTGTTTAAGTATAGTTGAATTACAATGTGTCAATTACTGCGATACAACAGAGCAACTCAGGTGTATATATATGTATATATACACATTCTATTTCATATTCGTTTCCATCATGGTTTATCCCAGGATATTGAATATTGTTCCCGTGCTAGACAGTAGGACCTTGTTCTTTATCCATCCTATATATGCCAGTTTGCATCTGCTAATCCCAAGGTCCCATTCTAACTCTCTCTCATCCCTCTCCATTTTGGCAACCACCAATCTATTCTCTATGCTTCCGATCCTGTTTCTGTTCATTTGTGTCATATTTCAGGTTCCACCTGTCAGTTATACCATATGGTATTTGCTTTTCTCTTTCTGACTGACTGTGTTTACTATGATAATCTCTGACTGCATCCATGTTTCTGCAAATGGGATTATTTCATTCTTTTTTATAGTTGGGTAGTATTCCATTGTATATATGTACCACATCTTCATCCATTCACCTGCTGACGGACATTGAGATTGCTTCCATGTCTTGGCTATTGTGAATAAATGATACTATGAACATAGGGGTGTGTGTATTTTTTTAAATAGATGCCCAGGAGTGAGACTGCAGGCATTACGGTAACTCTGTTTTTAGTTTTCCACATACTTGAATTGTTGACTGCAGGGCCTATCTCCCACTGTTTCAGGGTCAACTGTACTCTTTTGCCTGGTTTGCTTTGGTTCTTTGCCATGGGAATAATAATAATAAATGTATTTGAAGCACCCCAACTTTATTATAAATGAGTGCCAGTTACTAGAAGGTCAGACAAACCAAACCTATACTTGATAATAGTTTTATAAATAAACATATAATGCTGAAATATCCTTATTTTTCTTTGAAATGCCAATTCGTCAGGAAACTCTTGCTGCTTTACAGTCATTAGTCAAGGAAAGCGAGACTTATGTCTCCATAGCCATGTGAGAATAACTCACTGCCTCACTCTTAAGTGGCGAAGTGAAAAGGGAGCCAGGGACATCTTTCAGGTCAAAGCAGAATAAATGAAAATGAAACTCCATTAACAACTTTTACAACCCATAGTTAGGTAACCACAGCACCCTTCCTGTGAGTATGTTTACATCATGTGTTTTTCAGGTTTGCCTTTCCAATTAAGCTCTGAGTTCCTTGAGGTCAGAGACGACATCTTATTTGCAACCTTTTTCCTGGAATATTCCATAGTGTCTGAGTCACAGTAGTCACCTGTCACACATTTACTCAATTGAACTGACATTAAATGATTTGGAACAAAAATATTTATAAAAATACCTCCTATAATACATAGAGTACTGAGGTTGAATCATATTTTCAAACTGAAGTGGATAAATTTTATATTTCCCTAGGTATTTCTAGGCAGAATATACAGCTCATTTGTGGCTAAAATAGATGACATAAAAGCATAAAAACCTAATCATATCTATTCTGGGTCATAGCAACCGTAATCAAATGCAGTGTTTACCTACATGATTTTTTTTACATTTCTTTAAACTTTTTATTTTGTATTGGGATATAGCTGATTAATAATATTGTGATAGATTCAGGTGAAGAGTGAAGGGATTCAGCCATACATATAGATGTATCTATTCTCCCCCAAACTCCCCTCCCACCCAGGTTACCACATAACACTGGACAGAGCTTCATGTGCTCTACAGTAGGTCCTTGTTCATTATTCACTTTAAATATAGCAGTGTGACTTATTTTAATGATATGAAGAACTTTACTAATATCCCAAGTAAATGTCACTATTTGATTATAACCTAAGGTGTTTTGAATCTTGATTTTTCTACCCGTCATGGAATTACTCCTCACTACTCTTTTTAAAACAGGTATGTGATAACTCTGTCAATGTTATTGTCAAGACTTTGAGAAAAATTTTAAGTCCATGGCCAAGGGAAGAATTCAGTAGTATGAAAATGAGTTCATGTAACTGATTGACAGCATAAAGAAGGCTGAGTGCTGAAGAATCGATGCTTTCAAATTGTGATGTTGGAGAAGACTCTTGAGGGTCCCTTGGACTGCAAGGAGGTCAAACCAATCAATCCTAAAGGAAATTAATATTCTTTGGAATGACTGATGCTGAAGCTGAAGCTTAATACCTTGGCCACCGGTTACAAAGGGCTGACTCACTGGAAGAGACTGTGAGATTGGGAAAGGTTGAGGGCAAGAGGAGAAGTGGGTGACGAAGGATGAGATGGTGGGATGGCATTACCAACTCAATGGACATGAATCTGATCAAACTTCAGAAGATGGTGAAGGACAGGGAACCCTGGCATGCTGCAGTTCATGGGATCACAAAGAGCTAGACATGACTGAGCAACTAAATAACAACAATCAATAGCATTGGAATGTGGGCTTTTTACTGGCAGTTATGTTCTTATCCAGCCTGCCTTTCTTTGATATATGCAAGGATATTCCAAAACTCTGTCAAATCTTTGCTGACAAAGATATATTTGAGTCCACTGTCACTGTAAATTTGTTACTATGAAACCAGTCTCAGAGCTGACACCAATTGCACAATTGAGCTAAAACAATCATAAAAAATGATGTGGTCAAAACTCATGAACAGAAAGAATAATGTTAGTCACCTCATGTCCAGCACAACACATATCTTCACACTCCTGTCTTGGCTGACAATAATATGGTCACTGCTATTGTGCTCACAGTCATGAAATGTGTGGCCAGTGATGTGGCTGCCTTACACTGCTTTGTCCTTGGGCTGTTTATGATGTGAATCCCATACTTTACAATTGTGAGTTATAATGCATTCATTTTCCTCTGACTGTCAGGTAATTGCCTTTAATTGAAGGATAGAGATGACACCACCCTTATGGCAGAAGGTGAAGATGAACTAAAAAGCCTCTTCATGAAAGTGAAAGAGGAGAGTGTAAAAGTTGGCTTAAAGCTTAACATTCAGAAAACTAAGATCACAGCATCTAGTCCCATCACTTCATGGGAAATAGATGGGGAGACAGTGGAAACAATGTCAGACTTCATTTTCTTGGGCTGCAAAATCACTGTAGATGGTGATTGCAACAATGAAATTAAAAGACGCTTACTCCTTGGAAGGAAAGCTATGACCAACCTAGATAGCATATTAAAAAGCAGAGACATTACTTTGCCAACAAAGGTTCATCTTGTCAAGGCTATGGTTTTTCCAGTGGTCATGTATGGATGTGAGAATTGGACTGTGAAGAAAGCTAAGTGCAGAAAAATTGATGCTTTTGAACTGTGGTGTTGGAGAAGGCTCTCGAGAGTCCCTTGGACTGCAAGGATATCCAACCAGTCCATCCTGAAGGAGATCAGTCCTGGGTGTTCATTGGAAGGACTGATGCTGAAGCTGAAACTCGAATACTTTGGCCACCTCATGGGAAGAGTTGACTCATTGGAAAAGACCCTGATGCTGGGAGGGATTGGGGGCAGGAGGAGAAGGGGGTGACAGAGGATGAGATGGTTGGATGGCATCACCAACTCGATGGACATGGGTTTGAGTAAACTCCGGGAGTTGGTGATGGACAGGGAGGCCTGGTGCGCTGTGGTTCATGGGGTCGCAAAGAGTCGGACATGACTGAGCAACTGAACTGAACTGACGATCTGAACTGAACGATAGAGATGGGAATATCAGACCACCTGACCTGCCTCTTGAGAAACCTGTATGCAGGTCAGGAAGCAACAGTTAGAACTGGACCTGGAACAACAGACTGGTTCCAAATAGGACAAGGAGTACATCAAGGCTGTATATTGTCACCCTGCTTATTTAACTTATATGCAGAGTACATCATGAGAAACGCTGGGCTGGATGAAGCACAAGCTGGAATCAAGACTGCCAGAAGAAATATCAATAACCTCAGATATGCAGATGACACCACCCTTATGGCAGAAAGTGAAGAGGAACTGAAAAGCCTCTTGATGAAAGTAAATGAGGAGAGTGACAAAGTTGGCTTAAAGCTTAACATTCAGAAAACAAAGACCATGGCACCTGGTCCCATCACTTCATGGCAGATAGATGGGGAAACAGTGTCAGACTTTATTTTTCTCACTCCAGAGTCACTGCAGATGGTGATTGCAGCCATGAAATTAAAAGACGCTTATTCCTTGGAAGGAAAGTTATGACCAACCTAGATAGCATATTAAAAAGCAGAGATATTACTTTGCCAACAAAGGTCCATCTAGTCAAGGCTATGGTTTTTCCAGTGGTCAAGTATGGATGTGAGAGTTGGGCTATAAAGAAAGCTGAGTGCTGAAGAATTGATGATTTTGAACTGTGGTGTTGGAGAAGGCTCTCGAGAGTCCCTTGGACTGCAAGGAGATCCAACCAGTCCATCCTAAAGGAGATTGGTCCTGGGTGTTCATTGGAAGGACTCATGTTGAAGCTTAAACTCGAATACTTTGGCCACCTGATGCAAAGAGCTGACTCATTGGAAAAGACCCTGATGCTGGGAAAGATTGAGGGCAGGAAGAGAAGGGGATGACAGAGGATGAGATGGTTGGATGGCATCATCGACTCGATGAACATGGGTTTGGGTGGACTCTGGGAGTTGGTGATGGACAGGGAGGCCTGGTGCGCTGTGGTTCATGGGGTCGCAAAGAGTCGGACACGGCTGAGCGACTGAACTAAACTGAACTGAACTGAAAGCTTTTGGATTTTGAGAACAGTCCCTTGAATTATTTTACTACTTATTACAACCTACCCCAGAAACTCCAGGAGTTACCATCAGGCAGATTGTGGTGCCAGACTATGAATTAAAGGATACATTTTCTATCAGTTTTAAGAAGATTAAAAAAAACACAATTTATCAGATAATTAAGTGAATGAATTTCAGTACATATGAGAATTTAATAAAGACAAAGTAGTAGTTTAATTCTTTGGGGAAAGAATGGGTTATTTAATCACTGGCAATGACACAGAGAAAGAAAATCAGTCTTGTAGCATTTAGTTCAGATGGAGTAAAGACAATAGTAAATAATACACTGATAAAAAAAATATTTGAAGAAGATTTAGAATATCTTGTGCAATTTTAAGCAAGATAGGAAACAGAAAATATTAGAGTCAAAGGACCATCTTAAAATAGGAAAAAATAGCTTTCAGTCAAATAATAAGGGGCAAAAAATATTCATATGATAGATATACAGATAAACAAGTGATAGACAGGTGCAAGATCAGTCTGTCAGTCAAGTCTGACTCTTTGCAACCCCAAGGACTGTAGCCCATCAGGTTCCTCTGCCCACGGGATTTTCCAGGCAAGAATACTGGAGTAGGTGGCCATTTCTGTCTCCATGTGATGGTCCCGACCCAGGGATCAAACCCACATCTCCTGAGTCTCCTGCATTGGCAGGGCGCTTCTTTACCATTGAGCCACCTGGGAAGCCCCATAGATAGGTATATATTACCAATAAAAGAGAAAAAGAACTACTGAGTTATAGGAATGGGATAACTGTAGGCAGCTCATGGAAGAACAAATCCAAATGACAATTGTGTGAAAGGATGCTCAATTTCACTAGCATTCAGGGAAGGGAAACTTAATGGGAAAATAATGTATTACTTTATCAATTTGCCCTCAAACTAGCCAAAGTTATGAATAAGAACATTTGTTACAGATTTGGATAAAAGGAAATAATACAATTTGAATAAAAAGTGAACACACACACACACACACACACACACACACAAAATGTTGGAAACATGAAGAGCTGTAGTCTCTTTTAGAAAGCAGTGAGGCAAAACCTATTATATTAAATATACTCTTCAATACAAAATTCTGTCTGGTCATCCTATAGAAAAAAATATATACACTATATAAGTATCTCAGGCAACATTGTTTGAATATATTTCACTTAGAATTGTTTCAAGTAGTAAAAACAAGACTAAGTGGAAGCAAATGAAAGTCTGCTTATAAATGAGTGATTGAATCCACATGGCATAACTCTATCATGGAATATTATGTAGCCACTAGAGATAAGAAAATAAAAGTAGATCGTTTGATAGAGTAGGAGTATTTTCATGTGTTATTGGTAATTTAGCAAGTAAAATGCAGAAAAGTTCTGATACAATCTCTTAATAAAAATGATTTTAAAATCCCCATTATTCATGTGCATAGGTATGTGTGTGTGTGTGTGTATTATGTATATATTTACATGCGCATGTATGTATATCTGTGTTTTTTTTGCAATTACATGGATGTGGTCAAATATACAAAAGATGAATGAATATGTGGTTTTTATAGGCCACTGGATGTGGGAGGAAAATATGAGAAGAGAGAAAAGGGATCACAAGTAGAAAAGTATAAGAAAATAGGTCTGTACTACAAACCTCTAGCTTACATACAGCTATATATATGTATGTGTGTGTGTATATGTATATATATACATGTTTATACATTATGCAAAATAATACATGGGTATTTAAAGGTGGGTTTGATTGAAAAAGCAGTTTGTGAATAAGTCAAAATTCTACTTCTAACAGGTTGAAACTACTAAAATGACAAATCAGGGACTTCCCTGATGGTCTAGCAGCTGAGACTCCATGCTCCCAATGCAGGGCGCCCAGGGTTCAATCCCTGGTTGGGGAACTAGATTCCACATCCCACAGCTAAGATTGTGAATGCCACAGTTAAAAACTAGAAGACCCCCAATGCAGCAATGATTTAATAAGACCCGGCACTGTCAACCAAATAACTTTTTTAAAAAAAATTACAAATTAAGTGAAAATTTCTGACACTAGTAGCACCCCTGTCAGCTCTCCTTATTCACTACTTTAGAGACCACCAAATGCTTTCCCACCTCACATAAAACTCACAACCTTGCCTAAGGAAGAAAAACAGAGAGCAAAAATCACTGTCATTATGTGCAACTTGTATGTAATTTTGCAAATTTAAGAAATTTAATACATTTAAGAAATTGATACGCTTTCAGGTCAGATTTTAAAGTCCAAAAGTTTAAATTATAAACTTGTCTTCAAAATTCCCTGCCATCTCATAAGGTCACAAAATCCAAATGATGCTAAAGGCCAACCACAGAAAAGAATGCTTAGAGGCAAAAGGCTATGCTGAGAATTTCAGCATTCTACCCACGAAGCTGCAGGCATTAACATTCTGGTAAAAAAAACCCAGCTGAGCTGGGAATGAAGACACAGCTTCTCATCTTGGCTTTGCTGAGAACTTGCAGTGTGACTTTGGGTAAATCACTTCACCTTTCTGAGCTCCTGATTCTCAGGTAATCATCTACAGGTAATCATCCTACAGGTAATCATCCCGGCCTTATCTCCCTCATTGTTTCAAAAAGAAAATGAGATAGATGATTTGTGTGAAAGTCCTTTGAATGGTAAAATGTGGCATATTATTATTTAAACAAGGCATTATCCTCCCAAACCTACTTAGAAGGGGGTTGTAAATGAAATGCTGCATATTAATATGATCCTGGGCTTTGGAGAATTTGGCTTCTCGGGGCTCCATTACAGTCTTGGCTCTTTTTTCAGCACAGCATAAATTATGTCCTCCAAACAAGTCTTCAATACCCCTCGGAAGACTGAGAGGCGAGCGTGAGTCTGCTTAGGTACCTCAAATAGGTACCACTGAAGAGAAAGAAGAGCGTTGAAGAAAACAGTGAATGGGTTCTGCCTGCCAAGTCTGTGCTCCAGTTGCAGCTTCTCATGTGCACGGGTGTTAAGAATAAAGGAAGCATGTCTGTAAACCCAAGTCTAGGCTGGAATTTCCACACCCTCTGGGCATTTTTCCGAGTTACTATAATAGATGCATGTCCGTGCGTAAGTGTGAATATACACAAACATGACATTATACAAGCCAATGGCTTTGCCACGTTGCACACCCAAATCATGAAAAGCTATCGGTTCCACGAACTTCATTTGCTATTGTAATCGGGTCCTTTTGCCAGGTTGTTCTGTGCATTTTTTACTCTGGTCATTCACCCATTCTGTAGCCTTCTAGGTATTCAGAAAGTGGTTTTACTCCCCCACAACTCTAGGCGTAGGTTACCTCTCAGAAATAATTATTTTCCTACTTACAAATCTCAGAAACGCCTGAACCATTTGTTATTGTTGTTTTTAAATATGAGAGCTTTGGAATAAGGCAAGACTTGGAAAGATTTGATCATAGAATTTTCTCAATCTGGGGACTCTGACTCAATCTGGGACGTCTCACTGGCATCGTATTAAAAGCACCAAATCTACTCATTACCGATGAGGTTTCAGAGGATGTGCGATCCCTAGAACAAGGTTCCCTTGTGTGTCCTGGCGTACCTTGGGCCTGACTCTCCCTACAAACCCGCCATGCACACACGAAAAAAAGCCTCCTTCCTGATTGCCAGAGTCCTCGGGCCGTCACTGTTCACCCCCGCAGGGATCCTGGTGGTCCACGTCACCGCCAAGAGAGTTTTTCCTCCATACAACAGCTTGGTGGGGAAGGGTCAGCCTGCGGTCTGAGAGATTCGCACTGACATCCCAGATCAAACACTTCTGTGACTTTGGGCAAGCTTCTTAAAGTCTCTGATCCTATTTCTTCAGCTGTCAAATGAACATAGTGCAGCAAGTCTCCTACATACAAAAGGTTTCCCCAATGGCTCAGTGGTAAAGACTCCGCCCGCTGACACAGAAGACACAGGTTCAATCCCTGGGTGGGTCAGGAAGATCCCCTGGAGGAGAGCATCGCTACCCACTCCAGTATTCTTGCCTGAAAAATCCCATGGACAGAGGAACCTGGTGGGCTACATTCCAAAGTATGGCAAAGACTCAGACACAACTGAGTGACTGCACGCATGCCTGCGATACGAACCTTCAAGTTGAGAACTTTCAAAGAGGCGAACGTGTGTTCGGATATCCAATCCTGTAAGCTCATTCATGTGTCTGGCGTACACCGTCATGTGCTTGCATCCTCTCCGAGTGGCTGCGGCTTTGTGTACTTTACTGTGTACCACTGCATAGCAGACAGTAGTATAGTATCTTCATTTCAAGCCCCAGTGATGGAGCTGGTACTACTGTACTTTTCAAGGTACTGTACTATAAGATTAAAAACATTTTCTTTATTTTTTTGTGCTTGCTTTTCAAGATATTATTTGTGTGAAAGGTACTGTATTACAAACCTATTACAGTACAGTACTATATAGCCAATTGTTTTAGTTGGTACCTAGGTTAACTTTGTTGGACTTACAAACATGCTCTTGGAACAGAACTCATTCTTATGTAAGGGACTTTGTGTGTGTGTGTTAGTTGCTCAGCCATGTCCAACTCTTTTTGACCACATGGATTATAGCCCTCCATGCTACCCTGTCCATGGAATTCTCCAGGTAATAATAGTGAGTAGGTTGCCATGCCCTTCTCCAGGGGATCTTCCCGACACAGGGATTGAACCTAGGTCTCCCGCAGTGCAGGCAGATCCTTTACCGTTTGAGCTACCTGAAAGGATGGTGGTGAGGTTGAAATGAGATGATGCCTGCGAAGGGCTTAGGATAATACCAGGAACATAAATGAGTACTCAACCCATGGCAGCCAGTAGTTATAGAGAAACATTAGCCATCACAGCCCTCCTCCCTACAGCTGCAGTAGGAAAAGTAGTCAGTTACAGAGGGGCCTAATCCCTTTAAAGAGAAAAAAAATGTACAGTCTCTAAACTTAAAGGGAGACAAGCCATGCACATCAGTTAGTAAGAGTGAAACGACGCAGATGACTTTCCTGTCCATAAATCACTAGTCAAGCTACATAAAATGTGTCCAGGGAAACAAGGAAGAGGGAATCTGCACTCTCTGGGGTGACTCCTAAGCAACTCCATGCACAGGAAGAAAGAAAAAATAAACCTGAAAGGCTAGGTACATTTGGAGCGCTTTCACACATAGTTTCAGGCATAGGTACATGACAATAAAACCACTGTAGATCGTGTGTGTGGCGAAAATTGTCACCTCTAGGTGTGAGGCGCCAGTCTCCCCACCCTTGGTGCGACAGTGTGGGCGCAACAGTGGCTTTGGTTTCCCAGCTTGTCTTTTAAAGAACAAATCAAGCTGATCGGTGTGAATCCTTCAGTTGTAGCAGCAGCACAGCTGGATGCGCACTGCTTGGGGTGGGAGAGGCCCGTGATCCGTAGCAGTTGCCAATTTCCATGGTGTAAACACTCCCATCATGCGACCTCACTGAGAGCAAAACGGAGTAAGCCCATACATACAGCCAGGACAAACCTGCTCCTCTGCGGCACTGTGTAAACGGAGCCAGCATTGAGGGAGCTTTTAGCTCTCTACATCTCTCTCATCACTTCTGCTCTGTAAGTACTGGATTCTGTTTCTCTGTTCAGGTTGAATTATTTCCATTCACTTCATTTTTCCCACTGATCTTCCCTTCTGGTCCTTGGTCCTTCCTATTGTTCTTCTATGAATCTTGAGGAAGCTGCATCCCCCTGACTGTGAAGATAAAGAAAAAGACACAGGAATGAGTCATTTAGGGACATACCGACCCGGGTTTCTAAGAATACTGTTATAAAATAAGCTTATTTTAATCAAGAGTCACTGTAACATGCGTCCAGAGTGAACTGCTGATATTCAAGCTCAGGTCCCCACAGCTGCACATATGGTCTATTTTCAATATGCATTAATGTGGTTTATCACCTTCTCTCTCCACCCGATCCGGTCTGCGCATTGCTGCCAAAAATAGCTTCCTGAAATAATACTTGGATCACATTTCCCATTCAAAAGTTCCAGTGGTTTCTCCATCCCTCCAGGAAAAAGACCAAACTCTTAGCTCACAAGGCCTTTCAGAGCCAGAACCCCAATGGCTTCGGTTGCTCACATCTCTCTTTACGCCAGCCTACTTGCCATCCTTTTCTGCACTTGAACTTCCAGTGTTTGTTTATGTAGGGAATGTTTCAATGTATCTTTGCCTCCTAAATCATACTCTTTCTTCATTCCAACATCAAATCCTCCGATTTCTGCAACTCTGTTCTGAGTACTCTCTGCAATTTGATCTTTCCTCCTCTGACCTTATTCAGGTGTCTTGTCTTTACTTCCCAAATGACTCTTAATTCACACTGCTTGATATTGAAGCTATTTGTTTACATAATCTCCAAAAATGGATTACTAACATGAACAGCAAAGAACCACGTCTTTGACTCTTCCCCAGCACTCCCCAGGAGAACTCTCTGTGATGCTGTAGATGTTTTTATTCACACTGTCCAATATGGTAGCTACTAGCCATAGGTGGCTACCGAGCACATGGAAAGTGGCCAGAGAGACTGAGGAGCGGAACTTTAATTTCATTTATTTCAATTCATTAAAATGGAAATAGTTACAGTGACTGGTAGCTTCCTATTGCACTGCATGGCTAGACCCTCTCCAAGATACAGCACAAGTGTCTACTACTTTGCAGTTATTCAACCACTGTTTGTTGACAGAATCAGTGAAATTTCCTAATATCATATCATAACCCTGAAACATCCCTAGTTTCTCTTTTTTCTTTTCTACAGCCTGTGGCCTTGTCCCTATCACCAAAAACCTTCCTGGTGACCTTGTGGGCAGCAGTTGTTGGATGGGATTTAAATGTTCACTAGAACACGATCTGCTTCCAACCCTCTAATCAGAGATGAGGGTTGAGTTGGCCAAGAATGAAGCACTTCAAAGCCAGCTGTCTCTCTCCCCAGGGCCAACTCCAGTCTCAAGGGCCCGTGTGCCAAAGTCTGTGTGTCTTAAAGTCTACACTGAGGCCTTAAGAAATTGTCCCATCACTTTGGGTCAGTTTTGATGTGCTGTTTAAACTCAGTAAAAGTCTACATTTCAATTTCTCATAGCTGAAACATAGTTCAATTTCTCATAGCTGGGTAAAACACACACACACACACACACACACACACACACACGCAGTTGTTTAATTTGTAGCAAATATTCTGTGTTTTTATGCATTCGCTTGCACAGATGGGACAATAATTCATTCACAATTTAAAGATGTGTAAAATAATGCAAATACTCTGTTTCAGCAATGTTGAAGAAAAACTCAAAAATTCTTCCTTTTAAACAAGTTAGAAAATGCTAAACTTCATTGAGGAATAACTCCACAGAGAATTTGAAAGCTCAAAGGACCTTAAACATCAGTGAGCCCAACACACCCCCTCTACACTTAACACATATAATCATGATCGCTTAGAATTGTCTGTAGAAAGCTTTAGTAAATCTTTGCCTACAGCAGAGAAACCAGAAATGTATTCTATTTCTGTAGCACTCTCCATTAATTAACAGAATCCTAGTTTATAGGACTATTAAAATGTCTTTTATTTAAAACAAGCAAATTAAATTAGATCACTTCACTTTATAAACATAAAAAGTAAAATGTTATTTTCGTTCTCCACTCTGTCTGTAGTAGTCATTTAGAATAAGGTAATGTAATAACATTCATCTCATACCAAAAAAAAAATTAATGTAAGAAAAGGAAACACTTACTTATTTGCCTTATATTTTTATTAGACACTGAACTTTGCAGATGTCACTTTCCATGAGTAACTAACCCCAGAATTTGACCCAACTCCTTATTATTAATAGCTTCTGATTCTCAGAAGACATTTCAAATTGCATCGCATGGTGACCTAGCATATTCCCATACATACACACAAACGCAGTGTCAAATGTAGTTAACTGTTTTAAAGTACAGCCTAATTCATGGAAGATATTTTTTTTTACAAAATTTGTATCATCTTATTAATATTCTTTGTGGAAAAGTTAGAAAACACTCTTAAGCGACTAGTCATTATGTACTTTGCTTCCCATCCCCAAACAATCTTTGACCTCTAATTATGCTGAATTGTGGGGCCTGTCATGCTACACAAAGATTATATTGTGCTACTGCAAATTTCCAATTTAGCAAAAGGAATACAGATTTGCCTCCGAGAGAGTGATAGTAAAATATACCCACTGTCAATTGATTTCCCTAGCTCTAATTGCAAGAATTATACTCTAAAAGAGACACTTCTGATAGCCAGATTAATTATACAGGTTTCTTAAATAAATGCAATGTTATTATCTTTGTGCTCACATAGTAACCAAAAAAAGTCAAAAGATGTTATCAGAATATTTTTTCAGATAGAGGCTACGTGACACTCCATGATGTGGAGAAGAATATGTACATAATTAATAAGGTTATATAGAGTGCCCCAATGAAGTGCTTATTAAGATACCCCCTCTGAGATTCCCCTATGCTCATCCACCTACCTTGATTTTTCTCACTAATATGCTTATAGCTTCTTTCTACACAAAGTACAATGGCCCTCTTTGGCTTAATTTGTGATATTTATCTGACTTTACAAACACATGGCAACTGTTTTCTTATGATATTACAATGTAGTTGGATTTTTCTGTTGTTGTTCTGTTTTGGTTTAAATTGTCAGTTTAGCTTTCAGGAAAATCAATTTAGTCTGAGATGCAGGTACTTCCTCCTTGAGAAATATCTGTATCTATGCAACCCGTTGGACTTCCCAGAGGGTGCTAGTGGTAAAGAAAGTCAAAGCCACTCAGTTGTGTTTGACTCTTTGCAACCCCATGGACTACAGAATCCATGGAATTCTTCAGGCCAGAATACTGGAGTGGGTAGCCCTTCCCTTCTCCAGGGGATCTTCCCAACCCAGGGATTGAACCCAGGTCTCCCGCATTGCAGGTGGATTCTTTACCAACTGGGCTATCAGGGAAGCCCTGTGGTAAAGAACTGCCTGCCAGTGTAGGAGACGTAAGAGACACAGGTCCAATCCTTGTATCAGAAAGATCCCATGGAGAAGAGCATGGCAACCCACTCCAGTATTTTTGCCTGGAAAATCCCATGGACAGATGATCTTGCCAGTCTACCATCCATAGGGTCACAAAGAGTCAGACACAACTGAACAACTAACACTTTCACTTCATGCAACCTGTTGGACAGATGGGCTGAAGGCCATTTGGGGTTCATGTATGGAGCAGAACCTGTTCTATGCTCCTGAAACACCCACACTTCTGAAGAGCATGCTTACAGCATAAAAACTTTCTTTACTTGAAGTCCCAGCACGAGCTCTGTCCACATTTTCAATGAATTAATTTACATTTATACTCAGGACAACAGACATTAGGGTTGGCTAATGTGTTCCCACAGTATTAAGATAATCTAATGGCAGAATGTGGGTCTCTCTAACAATTATGATTGAGACTATGACTCCAGCCAGGCCCAGGGCATAATTCACTAATCAACTGCATAACCCAATAAAAATCATTTCTCATGTTTAAAAAGGAAGGAACTCCTAAAAACACAAAAGATTGCTTGAATATAGTGGAAAGAAAACTTTGCTAAGTAAAACCAAAATTTTTCTTTACCAAGAGGAAAAAAAACATTCTAATACTGCATAAAAATTGAAAGACGATATATTGAAGTCAGTAGGATTTAGCATTTAGAATAGAAAAAGAAAAATATGTAAGAGATGTCAAAATATTATTATTATTAAGCCAAACCAAAAGCACTATGTAAAACAGTAAATACAGCATAATGTCATTTTTAAAAGAAATAGATAGAGTGAACTATTAATGGTGATTACCCTCATAGTATATTGATTATCTTTTGTAACCTACCTGTGCTTTCCAAATTTTTCTACAATAAATAGGCATTAATTTTTTATTTAAAATGGGTTAAATTTTAACAAGAATAGCTATTGATTGGAGTTAATAGCAGTACCCTTTGCAGTAATTTGTTGTTGTTGTTATTTAGTCACTTAGTCATGTCCGAGTCTTTTTCGACTTCAAGGATTATAGCCCACCAGATTCCTCTATCTATGGGATTTCCCAGGCAAGAATACGGAATGGATTGCCATTAATCCAGGGATAAAACCTGCATCTCTTGCATGGTGGATTCCTTACCACTGAGTGAGATAATAGCAGTACACTCTGTAGTAATAACAACAGCAATAACAATTAAAATACCTAGATACCCTCTGCTTATTCCAACTATGCTTATTTTGTCATAAAAATATTACCATAGAGCCCATGTTCACATTGGAGAAGGAAATGGCAACCCACTTCGGTATTCTTACCCGGAGAATCCCAGGGACAGAGCAGCCTGGTGGGCTGCCATCTATGGGGTCGCATGGAGTCAGACACGACTTGAAGCGACTTAGCAGCAGCAACAGCAGCATGTCCATATTGGCTGGATATTTCATTTTCACACAATGTACATTGTCAAACTTGAAAATTTTTTCAAGTGAAGTTTTCAACCTGCAATGATTTACTTCTCATGAGATAATGTTTGTACTGAGTAACATGCCTCCACCAGAGCCCTGACACTAATAATGAAACAGGTTTCTTTTCTTTGCTGCCTATTTGCTGAAAGTTTACTTAGCAAACCACTTGACCCATTTACAGATTGAGTAGTTACTGTGTTTCAGGCAAGTACCTGAGATACACATGTGAAAGATACAAACACATTAATATCACAAGATTCTGCCTCTTGTAGTCATGTGTGCTTAATATACATATGAAGAGATGCTGGAAGAGGAGAAAGAGGAAATGAAAACAACTAATTACAACATGGTATAATATGTGCTAATAGAGCAAAATACAAATTACTAGAGGAATGTTGGGGGAATCCTTTCATCTGGGAACTAAAGCATTCTTTCTTCTGAGTCTAATCATCTGAGTCTATTTAAAAAGTATCTTATGAATACTGGTGTCCATGAGGATCATACTACTTTAGCTCCCAGGGATTTGTCAAACGAATGCCCACAATTAGGTATAAAATTCAGTTGAGATTTACTGAAATTCTCAAGTGATATCTAATGGGTGTCAGTGGGATCTATATGTCTACATTAGCACAGTTCTACTGGCAGGTACAAAGGGAATAGCCAAGATATTAAGTCAGTGTATTTTCCTCCTAGGTAATCCTTACTTCCTAGTTTTTCCATGATTCCTTAAAGGGAAAAAACCACACCTAGGTATGCATATTTTATTTATGTATTTACTTATTTATTTTTGGCCATGCTGTGTGGCATGCAGGATCTTAGTTCCCTGACCAGAGATGGAACCCAAGGCCCCTGCAATGGAAATGCAGAGTCTTAACCACTGGACTGTCAGGGAAGTCCCCACTGCATAGAGTTTCTTCCCTTGTAAAGAGAGGCAATGTCTAGTACCCAGGAAGACTAAGACATGAGGCTTATTGAAATAGATGTAGCCTAAGATGTATTTCAATCAGAAAGAAAGAGCAATGCAGAGTCACTTGAGCATGGCAGAGTGTGAAAACAAGAGAAGCCTTAGGCAATGATGGCAGAACCCGACTCCTAAGTCTAGTCCTGCCCCCAACCCCCCAATATCTTGGAAGATCTGAGAATATGAGTCAATGATATACTTTCTCTGGTATAATTGGAAGGATGGAGAATTTGACTGAATTTGATGGATTTGTCTCTGTCTGGTCAAACATGCCACTAACATGACAATGCTGCTATTGGAGAGACGTCCCTTGAGAGCCTAAAGTGGCGCTTTTCAACATGGGACAAGCCTGGATCCTGCAAGCAGCAAATAGGGCACACAGAAGTGTCGAGAAAGCTGGAGGAAGTCTGGGTTGGAAGCAAGGGCAGCAGACCATGGAGACTTGAGACTGCGAGCAAGTGGCCAGGCCCACCGCCGTCAGGTGTGGATATCAACATGACCTCCCCAGGGGCCGCGTGGAGCCAGAACTTGTCAGCAGACCCCAGGGGGCCGCACAGACTAACTTCCTCAGCACAGAGCCCCAGAACTGCACACAGAACAAGGACCTGCATTCATAGACGCTCCACTTGCCGCTACAACAGGATTACAGGATCTCCCCCAGCCCCCGACCCTGAGACATATGACACCATCTTGGGGAAGGGCAGGGAGACGGTTGAGAAATCCGAAAGACTGAACATTTACCCTAAAGAGACTGAGTCATCCAAGAGAAATTATCTAAACAGGAAGAGACAGAAATGCAGTTAATTAGCAAGATTAAAGCACCCCAACCCCTACCCCTATGCCACTAATAAGCAGAGTTAACAAGCTCAGGAGAAAAATTAAATCATTATCAAAAGATTCCCCCAAGCTTCTGAAAAGCCCAGGAGAGGGAATTATACCAAGTAGTAGTCACAGGGCAAATGTCATTTATCCTATTACACTAACACCCAGCGCTCAAAAGCTGGTCTCTTTGATGCACAGTGACCCTCACTCAGTTGACAACTTGGATTGATCATGGTAGAAGAGAAGAGATCCTCAATCAGTAATCTGTGATGTCAATAGAGATCATTTTTTCATCAGCTGCTTGCTGCTACTTGCCTCATCCTGCCAAGTGGGCAGTCAGCGATGAGAGTTAGCCACAAATACCTTACTTGTGTTTCTCCCACATTATTACCCCTAGACTCATATGCCCCAAGTATTATGAGATAGATAATAAGGGAAAAGTAAAATGCATTCATGAATTTGGTAAGTGTTTTGGTAGAGCTTAAAAAATCTAAGTTAGGAGATAGTAGACTTAGTGGCTAATAGGTCATCAACAGCTTTCCAAGTTTCCACTTAAGGTTTACCATTCTGGAGAAAGAATGCTGTCCAATAAGTTTGGAATGCTGGGTTAAGTAGAAATAAGCAGATTTCTTATCTGAAGAGCCACCTCTAATAAATCGAATGTGCAGAGTGACATTCCAAAAGGGCTAAGTGTGTAGTTTCTTAAACTTATTTCAGTAGCCTCTTGCAGCTGGCCAGTACCAGCTAATGAGAGATTGTGGGCTTCTCTTCCCAACTCAGATAGAACTGGGAGTTTGAGTGCAGCCATGCTGGGAACATTTGCAACATAGAAATTGACAGCACTAATAGGTTAATTGTTTATTTTTCGTGGAGATCTGGTTCTTAAACTTTTAGCAGCATACCATTGTCTTAGAAATGCTTTCTTAATAAAACATGTGATAGCACTAGTGGATTAGTATATTATTGCTGCTGTAACAAATAACTACAAGGTGAGTGGCTTAAAATAGCACAAATAGGGGCTTTCCTGGCAGTCCAGTGGTTAAGACTCTATGCTTCCAATGCAGGGGGGTTTGGGTTCAACCCCTGGCTAGGGCATTAAGATCTCACATTCCTTTTGGCCAAAATAAATAAATAAATACAATTTTACAAAAAATAGCCCAAATATATGCCCTGACAGTTCTGTAGGTTAGGAGTCTGATACAGGTCTTGTTGGACCAAAATCAGGGTGTCAAGATTCCTTTTTGGTGGCTTTAGGAGAAAGCATATTCCATAACTTGTTTCCAGCTTCCAGAGACATCTGAATTCTTTAGGGCATGTCTCTTTTCTCCATTGTCATAGTCATCAGCAGCAGATCAAGTCCTCCTCATATCATATCACTCTGACCTACTCTTCTGCCTTCCACTTCCACTTTGAAGGACCTCTGTGGTTACACTGGGTCCACTCAGGTAGTCCACAATAATTTCCCTAATTTCAGATCAGCTGATTAGCAACCCTAATTCCATCTGCAATACTAAATACCCTTTCAATGATAAACAACATATTCACAGGATCCAGGGATCAGGATATGGATATCTTTGAAGGGCCATTATGCTGCCTAACATGGAGGAAAAGCTATGACAAACCTACAATGCATATTAAAAGGCAGAGACGTCACTTTGCTAACACAGGTCCATATAGTCAAAGCTATGGTTTTTCCCACTCGTGTACAATCTAAGAGTTTCACCATAAAGAAGGTTGAGCACTGAAGAATTGATGCTTTTGAAGTGTGGTGCTGGAAAAGACTCTTCAGAATCCCTTGGACAGCAAGGAGATCAAACCAGTCAATCCTAAAGGAAATCAGTCCTGAATATTTATTGGAAGTACTGATGCTGAGGCTGAAGCTGAAGCTCCAATACTTTGGCCACCTGATGGGAAGAGTTGACTCATTGGAAAACACCCTGATGCTGGGAAAGACTGAAGGCAGGAGGAGAAGCGGGCAATAGAGAATGAGATGTTTGGATGGCAAAACCAACTCAATGGATATGAATTTGAGCAAACTCTGGGAGATAGTGAAGCACATGGAAGCCTGATGTGCTGCAGTCCATAGGGTTGCAAACAGTCGAATGTAACTTAGTGACTGAAGGACGACAAAAAAACATGGCTAGTATTTTAAGGAACATATTTTAAGGAGTCACAAAAGTCCTTAAATGGAAAGTGCTTTGGGTTACTCACTTTCTAATTTATCTTGCATAAATCATTTACCTTTTTTGAGCCTCAGTGAATTGCTCCATGAAATGGGGATGATGTTTTCTTTACTTTGAAAAATTGTTTGGCCTGATCAATTAAAATAATAGCAGTGATAATGTCTTAAAAAGTCATGATGCTCTCTACTTATATATCATTATTGTTCATAATAACATAATACAAGGTTTTACTTAAGGTCAAAATCATTTTTATAATGTATAACTCAATTATTCCCTACATGCGTATAGTCTCAAAAACATGCATAGGACTGACTCTGGCCCTTTGCCAAGAGGAGAGTGTAGAGAAATAAGGACCCCAGGTCACTTTAGATTCTCACTTGTATCTGCACCTAGATTAGACTTCCCAGAGTTCCTTGAGTTAGCGAAAAACCTGGATAAATGCAAAATCTTCTGGACTCTTTGGGACTAGATCTGGGCAAATTTCCCTTTATGAGCTATTCTTTCCTCTCTCTCCTACTTTACCTTTGTCTGTAACACTCTTAAGCAATAACACAGATAAGTGGGTTGCCTACTGCCTTTTAGACATAATCTGAACCCCAGATCCTTTCCAGAGGGAGTCAAAGAACTAAACAATTCAGTCCTAACTGTTGATTGCTAAGTTGTTTGGTGTTTCTCTGTATTGAAGATACTTATTAAAATGCAATATATTTTTTTGCTGTTTATATATTTGGAACCTTCCTTTGCCTGTGTGTGTTGAGGTTACATTACTTAGAACCACTTTTTGCTTGTTAATTCACCAAACATGGATCCTTTATCTCCCCACTGATTCTCAGCATTCTAGGGGTCTTATTACACATATTGTTTCCTGCACCATCCGCCAGCCTTGACAAAGAATAGATGCACAGCTGGAAAAGAGATTATTAAGGAATGTGTTTTTAAATGAACCATAGATTCTACATGGAAAATAAATCTTCATAAACTATGTGTTCATTTGAGTCTGCAGAATTTTGAACCATTTTACTCTGCCTTACAAAGAAAAACAAGATCTCTTTGAATGTTTCTGGCAAAGGCAAGTAGCTGTAAGCTGTTAGCTATCAGCCTCTGATAAACCTGACACTACCCCAGGTTGGTTATATAATCCACCACTCCCTGGTCCTGGAGACAGTTCCACCTTTAGAATCTGAGTCACGTTATGCTGCCATCAACAAAACCAGCCAGGCAAGATGGTGACCTGGGCAGAGCTAAAATTTCAAGAACAGGATCATTTTCTGTTTTGTTTTAACTCCATTGTGAGAATCACAAGTGTCAGGGTTAGAGTCTTTGGTGTTGGGCTTTTCTGATAACCCCATCATGGCCCAAACTAACTTGTCCTTGTTGGGCTTTGTTCCAAGGAGCCACCAAACCATTAGTAGCAGCGGCAACATCTTGGCAAAAAGTCTTGAACCAGCCTTGGCCAACCAGTGGGACTTCTGGGGGCTAGTCCTGCCTGTGAACCAGTGTGATGGGTGCATTTTTATTTCCTTTGCCTTCATGACCATGACTAAAACCCCTGGATGTGAAATGTATGGAATGCATTTGCAGAGGAAGCAGCAGCAGGTCTTGAAACCTAGAACTGCTTGCATAGGAAATGAGAAAAGAAAATGCTAAAAACAAAAATGTATTAAGTGGGGAGAGGAAGAAATAATTCTACATTCTGGAAAGGGCCTTTTTTTTTTTAACAAATTCTTATGAATATTTTGAAAGCAGATATGACTTTCAGTTTCTTCCTTCTAGCGGGGGGAAAATAATATCCATTTGTACTTTCTATTTTTCTGCTTTTCCTAAAAAATTTGGCTTAGGCCCTGGGCTCTTTCAACAAGGATTGATATGCCTCCAAAATAATAAAGCATAACCATCATAATATGACTGCTCAATAAAAACAGCTGTGTAGACTTTCAAAGAGACAGTACTGTTTTATGCAAAGGCTTCAGATTTTAAAACAAGTCTAAGAATATCCCCAGGGCACTTCTGGGGAACTCAGGAAATAAATGCCTAAAAAGGTGTGAGCTGGTCAGGAGATGTCAAGGGCTGGGCCTGCTCAAGGTAATCCAATTCCATTAAAATGTAACTAGTACATCCTGGATCCTGCAGAATATACCAAGGCTAGTGAAACACAAACCTTGCTCTGATGAAATCTATGGCTTGGTAGCTGGAAGAAGGTGTGTGGTGGTAGAAGGGAATATATTACCCGGGAAATACTTTCAAGCAGCTAGAATTATACTCAAAGGTTCAATTTGGTCAAGAAGCACACATCTCTGAAAATGGACTTTGAAAACACCCCAACCTTTCTGAGAGACCTCTGGATCTTCTTCCTACAGTGATTTCTTTACCTCATCATCATGGAACCCGATTCCTCCCCTTGAGATTCACCTTAGTCACTAAGCATTTCTTGTTAACAGCACCTGGCTCCAATCTTTCATGTCTTCTGGCTCAGCTGCCTAGGAAGAATGACTATACCTAGTTCCGTGTTTACACATCAAGTGTAGTTTTACATATTTCTTCAGCAGCTTGTACATTTTTGAGAAGGTACATCTGCTTATCTACCTTTCACATAAAATGGTAAATTTATTTAAGAACGAAGACTGTATCCCTTTCGTCGGAATGTCCCACATCTTCCCGTAAAAGTGTTGGATACTTTGCGACCTCATGGACTGTAGCCTTCCAGGCTCCCCTGTCCCTGGGATTCTCCAGGCCAGAACACTGGAGTGGGTTGCCATGCCCTCCTCCAGGGCATCCTCCCCACTCCAGGATCAAACCAGAGTCTCGTGCATCTCCTGCACTGCAGGCAGATTCTTTACCACTGAGCTATCAGGGAAGCCCCATTGGATACTTTAGATATTTATAAATCTATTTTTCTAATGTTAATAAATACTTATCACAGAAACCAAAGTTTGAGATCTGTTCTATCCTCCAGATTCTAAATTACTCGAATCAACTCTGTGTTGATTCAGAGAGACTTTCTCTAGGGGTGGTGGTCAGACACATTTGACAGGTTGGAGACACATAGTCTTGGAGGAAATTGAGTCATGCAAGTCACACCTTCTCCAAAATAATGACTCTGGAGAAAAACCCTCCCATAGGGTTCTAAGAAGAACCTTTCTACTCCCAGAACAGATTAGGCATATTTAATGTTGACATGAGTTTAGTGGGGGGGGGGGGGGGGTGTATATATGACACATAAGATCAGTCAGAACTCAGCAAAATTTAGTTCTTCACTTTCTTCTCTCTTGTAAAGGAAGTGTTTACCACACATTGAGTTAAAAGAATTTCATGAACATGAAACAGAGTCCACAGGGAAACAAGGAATAACCAATCTGAGCCTTATCCACAATGTTTGAACAAAGCTTTGTCAGAGGAAAGCCGTTCTTCCTCACGCTGTTTTAAAGCATGGCTGGACAGCAAAGGGACTCAGCTGTACATATTCACCTGAAACTACCACAGCATTGTTAATCGACTATACCCCAATACGAAATGCTTTTGCTGTTAAAAAGTAATTTTTTAAAAATTAAAAAAATAAGTAAATAAAGTATGACTGGAATTCTTTGACATCCCCTTCCCATCCCCTGTCACCACCACCAAGGTATGAGGTCTGTTCTTCTCCACTTGAATTTGGGTGACTTTCTGACAGGACTGACCAACAGAATAAGCAGAAGTGACTTCCAGGGCTATGTCACAGAAGGTCATGTGCCTTACATCTTTTTTTTTTTTTTTTTTGCTGGAAAATACATTCATAAGCCCAGAGAGACCACATCAGAAGTCTCCCGGTGGCCACCATGCTGCAAGTAAGCTCAGGTCACATGGAAAGCCCATGTGCTAGGATCTGGTTGGTAGAAAACTCTGAGCCAAGCCTTCAAGTCATCTCAGTCCAGGTGCCAGACCTATAAGCGGAGAAGTCTCCAGATGATTGTAGCCTCCAGCAGTCTGACTCACGCCCAGGTATTCAAATCTCCCTGGCTGAGACCTCAGACACCAGGAAGCAGAAACAAGCTGTCTCTGCTGAGCCCCTTCTGAATCCCTGACCCACAAAGTACATGAGCAACATAAAATATTATTTGATGCCTCTCTCTTTTCTGCTTTCAGGGAAGATTAAAAAGGCAAGTCCATTAAGACTGTGTCATTTCATGCATACATGCTAAGTAACTTAAGTCGTGTCCGACTCCGTGCGACCCTATAAACTGCAGCCGGCCAGGCTCCTCTGTTCATGGGATTCTCCAGGCAAGAATACTAGAGTGGGTTGCCATGTCCTTCTCCAGGGGATCTTCCTGCCCCAGGGATCGAACCTGCATCTCTTGCAGCTGCTGCATTGTTGAGTGTGTGGTGGGCGGGGAGTGGGGGGTCGTTCTTTACCACTAGCGCCACCTAGGAAGCCCAAAGTGAAATGAAAGTATTAGTTGCTGAGTCACGTCAGCTCTTTGTGACCTCATGGACTGTAGCCCACCAGGCTTCTCTGTCCATGGGATTCTCCCGACAAGAATACTAATGTGAGTAGCCATTCCCTTCTCCAGAGGATCTTCCTGACCCAGGGATTGAACCCGGGTCTCCTGCATTGCAGGCGGAGTCTTCTATTAACTATCAAATCCCTCATTTTCATAATTCAGTGGCAAATATTAGGTTATATGTATCATCAGAAGGATGAATATCTAGTCTATGATTTCTGATATCAGAAACCTTGTTAAATCACTAAAAAAGTTTGTCTCTAGCGCACAAGTTTATACTGCTTTGCTTCTTTGTTGTTACACCAGGGGAGCATAGGGAGGTCCTTTCTTTGAGAAACCTAGGAAAGACTAGCATTCTTGCTTGAAGTTGGTATGACCTGAAATGGAAATAGTACCAACTCAGCTTCATGAACCACACTCAAGAGATCAAATGTCATAGTCTCTACTCTTGAGCAGATAAGTAAGAGAAATAAACAGCAAAATGTGAATCACTGAAATCACAAAAATTTTAGCACTGCTACTATCTTGGGCTTCCCAGCTGCTGCTAGTGATAAAGAACCTGCTTGCCAATGCAGGAAACATAAGAGACAAAAGAGATGTGGGTTTGTTCCCTGGGTCAGAAAGATCCCCTATTTTAGCATGCCAGTTGGGGAAAAATGGTTTTTTTTATCTGAAGATACCTGGACTAGAGACTTTCAGAATATTCACACTTTTCAAATACTGGAAGAAACAGTATTTAGAGTGAGAAAAGAGGTAAGGTTAGACTTTCCAATGACTCAGCAGGTAAAGAAACCACTTGCAATGCAGAAGACACAGGAAACAAGGGTTCAATCCCTGGGTTGGGAAGATCTGGAGGAGGAAATGGCAACCCACTCCAGTATTCTTGCTTGGGAACTCCCATGAACAAAAACAAGAGGGTCTTGGAGGGCTACAGTCCATGGGGTCACAAAAAATAGGACACGATGGAGCACAGGCACAGGAGAAAGGTTAAAAATAGGAAAAAAAAGTATGCAACATTAATAAAAGACAAACTACTAAATAAGAGTACTGATTTAACTACTCTGAAAAATGTTCTGAAAAACAAAATTATATTTATTACCAGGTGTACACTATTTCACTGACTAATTATTAATTTAGTTTCTATTTATGTAACATAAATATATCAAACTTAACTAAACAGGCTACAGGCCAAAATGCAATATATTTCAATGTGATTAAAGGACATTTTTATTATGAGGTTTAATAATATTTTCACTAAATGGCAGTGACTTTATTATTTTTATAAATTTCATTGACCATATTCTAGACACCTGAATTTCAGACACTTGGGATTTCAGACACAACCCAGTCTTTGGGTTTGGCATGATCAAACTAATTAGTCAGATGACTTGAAGAGCATAACCAAGAACACCCTAACATTAATATATTTGGAATTATTGAGGAAATGGTCATGATCTGGTAAATTTTTATCAGCTGTAACTGACCCAAATCTGGTTGCTGACATGGACCTCAGTTCTCTTCAGACACAATTCTGTATCACAATTCAATTTCCTTCATTGGTTAAAGTAATTTTAAATGTAAATGGTTTACATGTCACTAATTTTTTTCACCCAGGAAGACAGCATACAGGAGAGATAGATTATACATAGTCAGGTGCTAAAGCTTTTCTTCCCAAGGCTTAGAAAAGCTAACTCATAAATCTCTATTAGCAATAGGGAAGACAGTTGAAGCAGTCTGCGTACACGTGTGCAAATTGATCACTATTCCTAGAAAAAGTATTTAAAACACATGGAGCAATGTCATAAAAAATAGGACACCTCTCACCAAGAAGATTCATTCTTCATCCCTCCCTCCCATTTTGCTCTGTGGTTGGCAAGATCAAAGAGCCGTCAAGCAAGCCATCGTCAGGGATCCACCTGGAAGCCAGGAGATTAGCCACTATATGCCCAAGAAATGCTGGAGAGAGAGCAGTCGATAGTCACAGAGGTTTGTTGTTGGTTTTTTTTTTCCCTAATTCTAAGCATTTCCACCGTGCCCAAGTATTTTTGCCTTAAGAAAATTTAACACTTAGAAATTCAGCTGAAGTTCCTGACATCACAAATCCAGTTTAGTGGGCAAAGTCTGTGCTTTTGACAGTCCTGTTCAATAAACATGTACTATTTTCTGTGAATTTTGAGTACCTTCATGCTGGTTATATCCAGAGTCCCCCTTTTCATTTATGAAACTTGCTAGCCCTGGTGACTCATAGATAATATGCCACTGACCTTGTCTCCTCATGAACCAATCTCCTACAAACTAATTGGCAAGTAAAAATTTAAATAGTCCTGGATGGGAATGGGAGAATACACTATGAAATATTTTAAGCATAATGCTAAACAGTAAGTTGAGCTACAAGACATGTCTTCTGCTTAAATGCCATGTTATTAAATACCTCCCCATCTATTTTTCTCTCTAAAACTTTTATGTTCAGTTCAAAGCTGGTTTGCTATCAATCTGTAAGGTGAACTATAAACTGTCAGTTTGCCTTGTTCTTAAATCCATGTGATCCTAAAGATGCCTTTATTATTAAGGCACTTGTAATTATGCCCTTGAAATGTTAATTTGCTAAAACAGTACCTCTGTAACCATTTTTCTATAATCACTTGAATGAACACTGATCTACAAAACTGTATCAGTTCTAGTTGAGCATACCTGGCAATGAAAAAGAAATGTGGATTCATTCATATGGCCAGGACTATTTTATTAGGCTACATGCCCTGGTTTTAGAAGTACCACGCACCATGTATTTAAATGATTCCCTTTTCTCTCAAGAGGATAAATCCTTGATTGAAATAACTTCCTCCTTTTTTTCAATCAGCTCTAAAAGAGAAAGAAACAAATTAAGCACTAGGATCAAATGAATGCTCAATGTAGCAGCTCATAACCACTTCTCAAATTTAGTAGCCTTCGTTGGGAAAAGAGATTGTACAAAGAGAAGAATCAGCTGAAGACGAATAATGGGAGAACTAGACCATGAGTTAATTACCTAAGGGTCACCTAGGAACCTTGATTAAAAACATTAACATCTTGATGTAACAAATCTACAGGACTTCTCCATTCCTCGCCCCCAAAACTCCCACAGGTTTTTGGGGGCCTTCTGGTTGCCCTGGTCACAGAAGGTTTTCTTCCTTTAATCAAATCTCCCCTCCCCCCAACTCCTCACTCTCCTGCTTCACACAAAAAAAGAGAGAGAGAGCCTTTGCTCAGCCAACCAGTTCCACTTTTATTACTCTTTCCTCTGGCCTCCAGCAGCACAGAGCCCATGGTTGGATGGCAGCAGATTCCAGGGCCATGCAAGAATTTCCAGGAGAGCTACCTGAAACAGAGACAGGAACCCAAAGGCCACAGGCTGAGCGGTCTCTAGGGGATCTGCTCAGGAAGCTGTGACTACCTATCACAAACTTCTGCTTCGTATTTGTCTTCCATTCTCCAGTGTTCTGAAGGGTGAGTCCTTAGTGCTCAGGCCAATAGGATAGAGAGGGTCTAGTGTGATGGATACTGTGGCAATTAACTTCTGGTCTGAGTCTTGCTCCTCCTGGCAAGTTCCAGTTATCTCTACTGCTCTTTTCTGTGTATTACTTTTATCTTTTTTTCCCATTCTCATCCACTAAATTGAACAGTTCTAAAGAATTAGAAGTGGATCTCCTAAACCCACAGGAGCACACTTTTCTGTGATCTGAGTTCTCCAGGGGATAATGACACATCCCTCTGCTCCCATTCTCTACCCAACACCTTGTCCCTGCTAAACCAAAGCCTGAAATCCACTCTTAGAGCTTTGCTTTGTCAGTCCAGTCTTCCTCTAGTGTCAGAAGATGTTGTTGCTGTTGTGACTGTTGAGTCACAACTCTTTGTGACTCCATGGACTGCAGCACACCAGCCCTCCCCGTCCATCACCATCTCCTGGAGTTTGCCCAAGTTCATGTCCATTGAATCGGTGATTCCATCCAACCATTTCTTCCTCTGTTGCCCTCTTCTCCTTTTGCCTTCAATCTTTCCCAGCATCAGGGTCTTTTCCAATGAGTTGGCTGTTCACATCAGGTGGCCAAAGTATCAGAGCTTCAGCATCAGTCCTTCGGGGTTGATTTCCTTTAGGACTGACTGGTTTGATCTCCTGGCTGTCCACAGGACTCTCAAGAGTCTTCCCCAGCATTGTAGTTCAAGGGATCATTGGAAGTCTGACTTCCTTATAGTCCCAGTCTCACATCTGTCAGAAGATTATATAGAGCCAAATCACCTGGAAAGTTCTTTTATTTTGAACCATAGAGACTTCCTTCCCATGGGAGACATATCAGAATGGTTTGGGAGAGCAGAGTGATTTCTATAATTAGAAAAAACTGATCAAGAGGTTCTTATTCTCCTCCTCTTCCCCTTCCTTCACTACACACCCCTCCTGGAAATACCCTGAGACTATGTGGGACGAGAGCCTCCTGTGATTACCAAGAGAAGATTGACTAATCAAGTCACATACCCCTTGTTGGTAATGGTTTTTACTCTTTTTCTTCCTATTAAAGCTTGGGCAGGTGAAGAATCACCTTTTAAAATACATATCTGAATAAAACCTGCAGTCATTCTCCATTATCTCAATGCCTCCTAAATCGCTATAGTCATGCCCAACTCTTTGTGATCCTATGGACTATTGCCCACCAGTCTCCTCTGTCCAGGGGATTTCTCAGGCAAGAATACTGGGATGGATGCCATTTCCTTCTCCAGGGGGGGTCTTACCAAATCTCCAGGGGATCTTCCCAAACCAGAGATTGAAACAGCGTCTCTTACATCTCCTCCATGGCAGTCAAGTTCTTTACCACTAGCGCCACCTGGGAAGCCTAAAGGGAAGCTCTAACTTCACACCCTGAAAGCTCATCTACTGCTGTCTCTACATGCTCCCTCTGGTATAATCTCACTCTGTTGAAGGGACTACATGCCACTTGGCACTTCAAGCATGATATCCCTTTGCCTTGAGCTGATCTTCATAGTTAAACATCTTCACTCGTCCTCTCATTCATCATGGTTCACCCAGAACACCTTGCTCCAGGAACTCTTTCGATTCTTCCAAAGCTGGGTTACCTGCTCAACTCAGGTTGGCCCACCTTGTAAACCTCTTGGACAACTCTTCTTATCACACAGTATTTAGAGTGAGGAGTCTGGCTCCATTTTGGGGGTGTTTGACTGCAGATAGCTTTTAAGTCCCACTCTTTGTGTCCCACATGTGGACAAGCAGATAAGAAAGCCGGGTGTTCTTCCTTTGGCACCAGCAGGAGATTCAGACTATGCAAGCGTCTGTCCCTAGGCAGGACCTCCCACTCTGGCCTCACCCCCGACCACAATCAAAACTGGAGCCAGCCTCCTTCCCTTGCTCTGTCAAGCATTTCAGATTTGCTTGACAGAACAGCTCTGCTCCCCTCAGAGACCTCAATCATGTGAACAGGAAACCTTTTCTGACCCTTTCTCTGTGTGGGAGGTAGTCAGAAGTCTCAATATCTGAACCAAGCTTTGGCTGGACGGCCCATCTGCCATTGATAGTGACTATGACAGAGTTGCAATCACTGCTTTTCTTGCCCATCTTCTCCTCTAAACTATAAGTTATTTGAAGATAAGAAGCTTATGCTGTTTATCTATGGATCCCCTCTCCCCACCCCATGCCTTATTCAGTATCTGGCACAGCAGGGGACATTCACTAAATATTTGCTTGTTGAATAAAGTATATCTTTAGCTGAATCCCTATCTCCATTACATAAAATGCAAGTAAATTACATTTTTATGATTTTAAGGAAATTCGGGCATCACTGAATACAATCCAAACTAATGAGGCATATATATTGTAATATATCACATGATGTATAATATCACATGATATATACTATCACTGATATATAATATTAGTATATATATTATATATAATAATATCACATGGTATATAAGCATATATATTATATGTAAAATAAATACATTGCAAAATGTATATTTGCTTGTTATAGCAAAAAAGAAAAAACACACTGAAGGGTTTATGTTATTGTTGTTGTTGTTTACAGTCAGATGTTTGAAAATGAAATTTATTAAGATGCAAAGCCATGCTTTGTGGTAGAGACTGAGAGGTTATAAGATCACAAGCCCCGGAGGTATTTAAATAGGCATCACTTGGAGATGTCTATTCCAGTCTCCACAGCCTCAGTATGGTGTGTTATGATTACCATTGATTCGGATACTTTGAAGAACCTGGAAGCAATCATAGACGCAGAGCCAGGTAGCAAATTATTCATACAGTTATTACACATTTCACAATTATTTCAGAAATGCTTTCAGATGGGATGCTTATATTTCAAAGCAGCCAGTATCAAAGTTAAATCTCTACCAGTAGCTGACTTTAACAGTTGCCTACAATACACTTGGATCATCATCTGCATCAATTATAAGGATAATAGGTAAAAACTCTGGTGAACAGGCTACACAGCATAGTGAAATGAAGCAGTCATCTCCAGCCATCACTGATTTGCACAGACAAGACCCCAACCCTGCTACCAAGCCTTTTGTAGTTCCCCAGCATATCTCTATTGAGAGAAAATATATATATTTATTTAAGCTGGGCTGGATCTTCACTATGGCACAGGCTTTCTCTCATTGCAGGACATGGGGGCTTCTCTCTAGTTACAGCACATGGGGTTCTCTTGTTTCAGGGCAAGACCTTCTCACTGCAGTGCATGGACTTCTCTACTTGTGATTCTTGGGTTGAGTTGCTCCATGGCATGTGGGATCTTAGTTTCCAGACCAGGGATTGAACCGGCATCCCCTGTACTGGAAGGTAGACTCTTAACCACAAGGCCACCAGGCAAGTCCCGGAAGAATATATTGCTCCATGATGTAGATTTCTATGGTCTTGTCCCTCTTCCTGCACTCTCGCACATTATAAAAGACAAGACTGCCTCTGGCTCCCTACTGCATCTCCAGCCCTTAGGGAGATGCTCACCAACCGGGCTACGTTATGACTTCCTTAGGCTCTGGGCACCATAGCCTTTGTGGGCTCCTCTCTTGCCAAAATAATGTGTAAAGTGATACTTTATGATTGCATTAATAGAAAGAGGAATTCTATATGAAAACATTTTCTTGGGCCTAAAAATTCATTTTTTTTCTTGTGATGTAAAAGCAATTAGAACATTTTTCTGGGCTTACAAGAGTATTGTTGATATTAGTGCCTCATAGGTCAGTTGGCCCTGCTGTTCATATCAAAGGCACTCTGTCTATTTGACATACGGAAATGTATATGCTTCCATCCTGCTGTCTCAATTCATCCCACCCTCTCCTTCCCCCACTGGATCCTCAAGTCTGTTCTCTATGTATGCACCTCCTTTGGTATCCTGCAAACAGATTCATCAGTACCATCTTTCTAGATTCCATATATATGTGTCAATATGTCATATTTGTTTTTCTCGTTCTGACTTACTTCATTCTGTAAATAGACACTAGGTTAATCCACCTCACTGGAACCAACTCAAATTCATTCCTTTTTATGGCTGAGTTATATTCCATTGTATATATGTCCCACAGCTTCCATAGCTTCTTTATCCATTCATCTGTCAGTGGACATCTAGGTTTCTTCCAAGTCCCAGCTATTGCAAATAGTGCTGCAATGAACACGGGGATACATGTGTCTTTTTCCAATTATGGTTTCCTTAGGATATATGTTCTGTAGTGGCATTGCTGGGTCATATGGTAGTTTTATTCCTAGCTTTTAAAGGAATCTCCATACTGTTCTTCATAGTAGCAGTATCAATTTACAGTCCCACACACATTGCAGGATAGATTCTTATTCATAAGAGGCAAAGGGCAATGTCAGGCTTTGGGTAACCCTCAAGCTTGAGTAACCCATGTGAGTCCTTTGCACATGCCAACTAGAGTGTTATCTTAGGTCGACAGCACTGATGAAGGCCAGGTGGTGCTGACCCCTGTCATCAGGTGTGTCCCTCCCTGCCCATGCTGGCACCGGGGATGGTCACCCCACAGCCTCCCTAGCTCTACATCATTTGGCAGGCAGTCCTCCAGGGCAGCCACACCTATCTCTTCCTGGGACATTCACTGTTGCCAACACTCACAGGCCCTTCCCATCCATGTAGTGGCACTGCGCTCTAAGGTTGACGAATTCAGTTTCCTGGTTTGAATCACTTTTCTCACTCCACCCATGGCTGCTCTGTGTATACTTCCTGCTGGTGACCATGTGTGAAAGGTAGGGTGATGGCCAAGATGAAGAGATCCAGGAAAGCAGTGATTATGATTTAATTCCTGATTAACAATCCAAGAGACAATGTAGTTGGGAGATATATTTGCTGAATGTTTATGCTACAAATTTATAGACAATAAATTCTGTATGACAGAAAATGAATTATTGTTCACATTTTCTATGGACTTTTAAAATGGTTTGTATTTGTGGTCATAACCCATGAAGCCCAATAACAACCTCTGAGAGAAACTCTCAGTTCAGTTCAGTTCAGTCACTCATTTGTGTCCAACTCTTTGTGACTCCATAGACTGCAGCACACCAGGCTTCACTGTCCATCACCAACTCCCAGAGAGAAACTTTGGAAGCTGGTATTTGTGGGCCATGGGAATGGCAGTGGGATGCCTGAAACAGGCAATGAATAATCATGAAGACCAGCTTCAAACAAATAGGATAAGTGAGAATTTCAGAAACAAACAGATCAACACTGTTTTAATACGAACGGGATCCGAAGAGTCACTGTACTGTGGGTGATGGTGCCATTGTGACCTTATTCTCGTGGTGGGAATTATTACACTTAACAATTAAGAACATGAAGAGATGATGCCTGGTTCTGAACAGAAACAGAAACAGATAAGGTCTAAACACTATGCAGAACCTTCCTGTTCTTCGATTGAATAATCAGTAAATACACAAGTACCTCTTCTCTACTTTTCAGTCTAAACCTTCACTGATAAGGCACTCATGAATGGTATAATCTTTTTTTTTTTTTTTTTTTTAAATAGTCCTGCAATGCAACAGACCTGGGTTCAATCCCTGGGTCGGGAAGATCCCTTGAAGAAGGGAATGGTAACCCACTCCAGTATTCTTGCCTAGAAAATCCCATGGACAGAGGGGTTAAGTGGGCTAGTGCAGTCCATGGGGTCACAAAGCGTTGGACACAACTAAGCTAATAACACTTTTACTTTTACTTCTCTATAGAAATAGGTCACGCAAAAAATAAAAATTTGCAGGCTTGAGGCTCCACACACCCTAGGGTATTTTCAGGTTTTTTTTTTTTTTTTTCTGATTGAGGAAAAACAGTTGGAGGACCATCCCTTGTTTCCATGTAATATATTTCTGCAAGTAGGTCAATCACATGCTTTTACCTTGACTTTACACAAATTCCAAGGATTAGGAGGGACCATGTAATTAACACATCAAAGTTGCTTCCCCCCACCTCCCCCAACACACACACTCACACTTACACACACACTGCTAGTGACAAGTCAGCTTCAAGCCTTCAGGCCCCAGCAGTTCATCATTTTCACAGGAATTGCTAGAAGCACCCCCATATAATAGCAGCTCTTTGAAGAATTATAGTGAAACTCAAGCCTTATTGAAAAGATTGGAAACTGTGCTCCCACAGTAATGAGAAAATACTTTCTTTTCCAGGTGTCACTAGAAGAAATTTAGTCATCATCATAGTTGCTCCATTTTCAGAGAATCAGGGGTGGGTCTCTTTATTATGTTACTATTAGCAGAAGTGAGCAGACACTTAAATGGAAGGGAGAGAATTTTTAGATCAAGAAACAAACACCATCTCTTCAACAGTGCCTAAATAAGAACTTGATAAAATACCACCATTTCTGATACTTCCCATCCCATATTTTTTTCATTCACAATGAAAAGAGCAATACGTTAGTCAAGACAAAACTCAGGAACACAGCTGTTTAAAAATGAGATTCTGACCCAATGAGAAGAGTCAGAATACAAAAAGGAAACATATGTTGGTGTTTATGAAATTGCACTGGATGATTTTGTGGAAAAGCAAATAATGTGATAAGAAATAGGAAGGGGGAGCTGAGCGCTTGCTAATTAGCAGACTTCAGAAGCACTCTGCAAATGTCTTCAGAACAATGGAGGTCTGCTATAATGTTTTACATGAACTTCATTTGATAGCAGGGTGCATGCTACCTCATATTTCTGATCTTGAAATCCAGTTGGTTATTCCAAATAAAATGTATATACTTTTTGCAATCCTTAGATTTCCAACTACCCTTAAAGTATCGAGTATCAAGAAAGGGGGACTAAATCATTTGCCCCATTATTCGTGAATAAGTAGGGTTGATAAGATGAAACATCAGCAAAGAATAATACTAGAACTGCACATAGTATATCAGGCAAAGGACTTACAATTGAATGACAGAAGAGACGTGAGGAAATCAGAACTGGGCTTGTTTCTAATGATGACATTAAGTAGAGAATCAAGAACTTCCATAGGTAAAGAGAATTATTAATGGATTTTTGCAAGAGTGAAGAAAGGATGATATAAGAACCAAGATGTGAGAGGCAGGTATAAGAACTTTGTTTACTATGAGTTAGGCTGTCCAATGCCAGATACCATGAATGCACAGAAGAACAGATCAAACTCTGACTCTCAGGGAGCTTATAATAACTGTAATAATGTGGATCTAGACTAAAGTCATGTGCAGATGTGAGAGTTGGACCATAAAAGTGGCTGAGTGCCACAGAATCGATGCTTTCAAATTGTGGTGCTGGAGAAGACTCTAGAGAGTCCCTTGGACTGTGATGAAATCAAACCAGTCAATCCTAAAGGAAATCAATCCTGAATATTCATTGAAGGGACTGATGTTGAGACTGAAGCTCCAATACTTTGGCCACCTGATGCGAAGAACTGACTCATTGGAAAAGGCCCTGATGCTGGAAAAAATGAAGGAGAAGAGGGCAGCAGAGAATGAGATGGTTGGATGGCATCACTGACTCAATGGATACGAACTTGAGCAAACTCCAGGAGATAGTGTAGGACATGAAAGCCTGGTGTGCTGTGGTCCACGGGGTTGCAAAGACTCGGACAGGACTTAGCAACTGAACAACAACAGGCTGTACTTTTATGAAGACCTGAAAATGTGAGTAGTGGTAAGGTCGCCAAACCTAACTTATAATAGAAACATAAAAGGGCGGAAAATAATTTAGAGATAATCCAGTCAAAAATGTCTGTGGTGGCAGCATAATACCTCCTCAAAGATGTCTACATCCCAATGCCCTGAACTTGCAAATATGTTACTTTACCTGGCGCAAGGAACTTCGAGATGTGATCAAGAATCTTAACGTAGGAAGAGTACCCTAGAATATCCAGTGGGGCTTATAAAAGGGGGGAGGGCAAGAAGGTAAGAGTAGGAGAGAGATCTGAAGATGCTATTGAAACTACTGGCTTTCAGTAATGAAAAGGCTGCATTCGGATGCTCCCAGTAGATGACATTCTGGAAAAGGTAGAAGTAGAAATAGATCACAAAAATCAGGGGCTTGGGATGGGAAGGAGGGAGAGATGGGTAGGTGAAGAAAGGATTTCTAGGACAGTGAAACTATTCTGTTTGACATTGTAATAGTGGACACATGACATGGTATACCTGACAAAACCCATCAAATTGCACAATACAAAAATGAACCCTAAAGTAAACAATGGATTTTATATAATAATAGTGTATCAATACTGGTTCAATTTTAATATATATAACACACTTATTCAAGATGCTAATAAGAAGGAAATCTGCACAGAGGGATTGAGGGGGACAACACAGAGGAACCCCTTTGTACTTTCTGCTCAGCCTTTCTGCAAACTAAAAACTGCTCTAAAAAATAGTCTACTAATGGAGAAAAAAATAAACCAAATCTGCAAATGGGTCTTTCATAAAATGCAAAATCACATTTTCAAAAACAATGAAGCACATTTGGTTAAGATCTAAAAGTCATTTTATACCATTAAAATGGATAAATGAGTTTAAAATTAAAATAAAACTGCTGGCTTTGAAGATGCAGAAAGGAGCCATGAGCCAAGGACTGTAGGCAACCTCCAGAAGCTAGAAAAGGCAAGAGAACAGATTCTCCCTGAGGGCCTCCACAAGAAACACAGTCCTGCTGATACCTTGAGTTAATCATGTTAGTCACTAGTCATTCAGTCATGTCCAAACCAACTCTTTGTGCACCTATGGACTGTAGCCTTCAAGGCTCCTCTGTTCATGGAATTCTCGCAGCAAGAATACTGGAATGGGTAACTATTCCCTTCTCCAGAGGATCTTCCAAACCCAGGGTTTGAACCTGGATCTCCTGCATTGTTAAGCTCAAGGTAAAAAATGCATCCAATAAAAGAGTCTCCTGATGAAGATGTGTTTTCTTTTTACTTTTTGCAGAAGGGATATTTGTCAAAACAAAAGTATTAAGTAATGTTTTAAAATTATTTGTGAGGGACTTCCTTAATGGTCCAGTGGTTAAGACTCTCGGCTTCTATTCCTGGGGGAACTTCCATCCCTGGTCAGGAAATTAAGATGCTGTGTGTAGTCAAAAATAAAAGTAAAAACTAAATAAATTGTGAATGATTGAAGGTCACATGAAGAAAATAAATGTAGACACAGGAATGGCCTGTACTGAAATACGAAGGTATATTTTTTACTCTTCAGAAACTCCTTGTCTCCCTCTGAATGCTTTGCTGCTCCACTCCTAAGGCACTAGCTTGACCTTGATATCACCAGCAATTAGCAGAGCATCTAGCAAAGAGAAGTCTCACTAATATGTGTTGAAAGTGAAAGCGAATTTGGTCGTGTCCGACTCTTTGCGACCCCATGGACTGTGGGAGAAGCATATCATGTCCTCTGTCCATGGGATTTTCCAGGCAAGAGTACTGGAGTGGGTTGCCATTTCCTTCTCCAGAGGATCTTCCCGACCCAGGGATCGAACCCAGGCCTCCTGCATTGTTGGCAGATGCTTTACCATCTGAGCCACCAAGGACGTCCAATATGTGTTGCAGGGAATAGTAATTTTAAAAGTCTACTTATATTTTAACTGTATTGTTTAATTTCTGCTTAAATCTACAAAACACTACACATGATATTAGCAGGATCACTCTACTTTATACAAAACAAAGGCACAGACAGAACTGGGGACATGCTGAAGACAACAGCTAGGACTCGAACCCAGGTATTTGGAGTCTAAAGCTCTAGCTTTAGCTGTTGACCATGAGCTAGTCCTTGGCATCTTAGGAGCAAGGATATCAAGCTTCTAAAGAGCCAAGGGATTGAGTAACTCTTCACAGCTAGGAAGCAAATCACAAAGGGAGCCGAGAAATTCAGTATTCACTTTGCCTCGTTTCCTTTCCACAACACAGTTTTATACATGAGAAATATTAAGAAATTCCTCCATTATCATGTGGTTTAAAATTGTAAACTTTTTTTTTTAAATACGTAGTTCCAAAACCATGCAGTTTTAAATGTCAGTCGTTTGCTGCTGTTGTTGTTGCTGTTTATCCCTTTCCTTTAGGCCTGGAAGGATTTCCCCACAGAGGCCAATTCTAGGCATAGGCAAACCTCTGAGTCACATGAGAGAGCAGTTAGAAATACAGGTGGAATTGCAAGATTGGGTGTCTGATGGATGAGACCTTCACTGGGCTGTGCATGACTCTTTGAGATTATTTTTTCAATTCCTCACTACTTCTTTTTCCTATGATGGCAAATACTTCATTTCTTCTGAACTATAAGAAGGTTATTTTCACATGAAACTTATAGATTTATTCCACTGGGGGCTTGCTGTGACCCAGTATTGTATCAGTGCCTCCAAGGTGGCGCTAGCCACCCTCCTGCCAATGAAAGAGATGTAAAGAACCTCCTGCCAATGAAAGAGATGTAAGAGATGGGGATTCAATCCCGGAGTCAGGAAGATCCCCTGAAGGAGGAAATGGCAACCTGGTCCAGTATTCTTGCCTGGAAAATTCCATGGACAGAGGAGCCTGGCAGACTACAGTCCATGGGGCTGCAAGAAGTCAGACACAACTGAGCGAATGAGCATACATTGCTTATTTATTATGGGCTGTCAGGAGAATTGCATTTGCTTTTTAAAAAGAAACTAAAGCTTAAGTCAGGAAAATGAGGCTTGGAAGTTGGAATTTTAATTAGTCAGTGGGTAGGACATAAAACTGGGAGGACTTTTCCTTTTTATCTCTGAAATAAACTAGTTCTATCACATAGAATACTGTATCTCAGAAAAGCAATTCTATGTGATAGAACTAGTTTATTTCAGAGATAAAAAGGAAAAGTCCCCCCAATTTTATGTCCTACCCACTGACTAATTAAAGTTAAAGGCAATGTGCCTTTAACATAATATGAAACCCCCCAAAGTAATCTACAGAGTAAGATAGTTAATAGAAGGATAGCTCTATCACACACAAATTTTGTAAATTTTCCTCAAAAACCAAAAGAGGATAATGGATTTTGGAGCTGGAATGTTCTAGTCTGTCTTAGCCCTACTCCATGAAGCCAGTAATCAATAGCAAACAATCAAGCTGGTCCATGTGAATGGAAATCTAAGTTATTTAAGTTTCCCTGGAATGATCTATACTACTGTATACATCTTTAATAGAGTGGAGTTTATAGCAGAAAATTACATATCTTGGAGTAATTCATACACAAGCATGAAGAGATATGTATCAGAATAGTCATAAAGAACAAAACTGAAAACAGTCTAAATGCTCATGACTGTGAAACTTGATAGATTTACTGTGCTTTATTCAACAAATGGGCCTTTTCAGGCAGCACTAGTGGTAAAGAACCCATCTGCTAATGCAGGAGACATAAGAGGCCAGGGTTTGATCCCTGGGTCAAGAAGATCCCCTGGAGGAGGGCATGGCAACCTACTCCAGTATTCTTGCCTGGAGAATCCCATGGACAGAGGAGTCTGGCGGGCTATGGTCCATAGAGTTGCAAAGAGTTGGACATGACTGAGCAACTTAGCATGAATGCACGCATCCAACAAATGGAATCTTCTGCAGTAGTGAAAATGAATAATTAACAGCTACACACTTCAAAGGGGTGAACTTCAGAATCACAAAGAGGAGCGGAAAAACTGAGTCACCACAGAACACACGCTATCGGATATTCTTTGTCTAAAGGTCAAAAATAACCCCCTAAATGTTAAAGTTAGATCTGTCCTAAAATGACCATCAAGAAGCACAAAAATAAAATGGTGCTTGTTCCTGAGCAATACAGAAGGGCATGCAGAGATGGAGTGGCATATACCAGTGCCAGCTGCAGTGGTAATACAGCATTTCTTAAACTGGGTACTCATGTTACCATTCTTTATATTATATCTTCCATATATTTGTTTGCATCACGTATGAGAAGTACTCCATAATTGTAAGAAACTGGTGGAATCAACCTGTTGGCTTTGGCAGAAACAAACTAGCTGTCCACCAAATTATTTCCATCATGCTTCTGAGCACACAGCCGGCTTCTATCTTCTAGCGATCCGAGTAGTTAAGGGTTGCCCTGTGATGGGTTCATGATTAGGGATTATGGGCACAGCAGGCCCAGAAAGGCTGCCAGGCACCCAGCGCACTGTTGCCTTCGTGTACCTGCTGGTCAGAGACAGAGGCCAGTGCATCAGGACCGCTTGTCCACAACGAGAGAGTCTGTGTGCCGCATGGAAAAGATTACTCATGAGGAAACGAAGATGCCCTGGGTGACAACCAAGACCTGATGCGGCCAAACAAATAAACAAACCAAACCCGTCAAATGATGGGCTCACAATCCACATCGCCACAGGAAGATGTCAAGGAAAGGAATGCAATTACCTCCTGCACCCACACAACCATAGCTGTGGAAAGTGCCATTGAGAAGACAGCAAGGGCAGTAACTACATTTTATTTTAGGCCAGGCGTTCTCATTGGTTTACACATTTCTTCCTCATCCACATGACAATGCTGTCATCATCATGTGACAGATGAAGAAACTGAGGCACAGAGAGTAAAGTGCAAGGTTCAAGGCTCTCTCGATAACCTGTCGTAGAGTATGTGAGCTTGACACTCAGTTGTGACTGACTCTTGGTGTCCCCATGGACTGTAACCCGTCATGATCCTCTGTCCATAGGATTCTCCAGGCAATAACACTGGAGTGGGCTGCCATGCCTTCCTCCAGGGGATCATATGTTAAGGAGCAAAATGTGCTCTTCAAAAAATGAGATAGTTACTTCTCTTTAAATGTATATGTTATACAGAAAGTGAAAGTTGTTCAGTAGTGTCCAACTCTTTGTGACCCCATGGACTCATAAAATCCATAGAATTCTCAAGGCCAGAATACTGAAGTGGGTAACCTATCCCTTCTCCAGGGGATCTTCCCAGCCCAGGGATCGATCCCAGGTCTCCCGCGTTGCAGGCGGATTCTTTACCAGCTGATCCACAAGAGAAGCCCAAGAATACTGGAGTGGGTAACCTATCCCTTCTCCAGGGGATCTTCCCAACCCAGGATTCAAACTGGGGTCTCCTGCATTGCAGGAGGATTCTTTACCAAGTGAGCTATCAGGGAAGCCCTATGTTATACAGAAGCCCCATAACTTTCTCTTTAAAATCTGAATTGAATTTTCCCTTTAAAATTCAGTAGGCTGAGCAGTAAACAACAAACATCACTAACTGAAAGTAGTAATAGTAACTGAAGCCCATCTCTACCCTCTAGAAGCCTAATACTAGGTGGCAGAGAGAGGATTCAGCAGAGAAGGGGCTTCAAGCAGTTTTTCATCCTCCGTCGTCCCTCTTGCCTTATTTGGAGCATGCTTTAGAACCTCTCATTTTAAAACAAGGAAAAGGATGAAGAAACCATGCCCTGAGTTCCTATTGGGTGGACATTGCTCCATTAAACACAAAATAAGGCTGGGGTTACTTGGGAAACAGGGTTCCCACGTTCAAGTCCCTGTGACACAGAAAACATAAACGTGTCAACTACTTCCAATGGATCAAAGTAAAAAAAAAAAAAAATAAATATCCTGTTTTCCTGAACCACAGAAGTACTAATTGCCTTTAAGTGAGTAATATGTTTCAGTGACTTCCGATGAGCTAATAGCCTTCCTTTCCTTCTTAGAAGCCTATCATAAGGCAGGATGGGGAGGAGCCTCTGTTTTTATTAAGATTGCTTTAAGAGTGTAAAATGGATGTCGCGCGTGCTCAGTCAAGTCCGATTCCTTGTGACCGCATGGAGTATATCCCTACAGGCTCCTCTGTTCGTGAAATCTTCCAGGCAAGAATACTAGAGTTGGTTGCCATTTCCTTCTCCAGGAGATCTTCCTGACCAAGGGATCATACCCGCATCTCTGGTGGTTCAGTGATAAAGAATCTGCTTGCCAATGTAGGAGATGCAAGAGACATGGGTTTGATCCCTGGGTCAGAAAGATCCCCTGGAGCAGGAAATGGCAATCCACTCTAGTATTCTTGCCTGAAAATTCCATGAACAGAGGAGCCTGGAGGGCTACACTCCATGGGGTTGCAAAGAGTTGGACACGACTGAGTGACTAAACAACAAAATGTGTGCCCTGAAGATAATAAATAAAGTGAGGACAGAAAAAAATGAACAGAGACATAAACTATAGCTTAAAAGTGGGAAAGGAGCCAGCACCTCCGGAAACATCAGGTGCTGAAAATCGTCAGAGAATGTCCGTGGGTCCCCACCACCCCTGCCTTCCTCAGTATAAAGCCAACACAAGCAGGTGCTTGCTATTTTCCAGGCCCCGCTATAGCCATTTTACATGGACTATCTCATTTAAATGACGAGTTCAATGTGTATTATTCACGTTCTATGTCTTAGATGAGGAAACAGAAGCACAGAGAGTTTAAGCAGCTAGTGCAAAGTCACACAGCTTTTAAGAGACACCGTGCATATTTTGAAATGGATGAGGGTACAAACAGTGAACCACCTCTCAGCCACCATCCTCTGGTCCACATTGGCTTCTTTGCTTAAAGCTTCCCATCTTTAATGGCCTTAGTGACTGCTGATGGTGAGGGTGAGGAGTCCAGGTAAACCTTTTTCCAGTAATTCCTATATGCAGATCTTGAGCATGCTCTCCTGGGAGGATGCTTACGAGTGAATATGAAGATAATTTCAGCGACAGCAGAGTGAACTGGAGATGCTGCCAGAAATCCTACCAGATTCTGTGACATTGTCAAACAGCACTGACTGATCTCATGAGCATCATCTGGAGAGATACCGTGAGTGTGAGAGAGGAACAGAGGATGCCTATGCCAGTTGGATAGATGAAACAGAACAAAAAGGTATAAATGATGGTTTTACAGTACTTTCTAGAAGGCAATGAGCCACATTGCAAATAGGCATGTTATTATATGAATTGCATGTGATATACAGGAGACAAAAGGTATCAGACACTCCAACTGCTGAAGTTAAGAAAAGTAAAGGGCTTCCCTGGTGGCTCAGTGGTAAAACATCAGCCTGCCAATCAAAGGAGAGGCAGGTTCAATCCCTGATCCAGGAAGATCCCACATGGCATGGAGCAACAAAACCCATGCATCACAGCTACTAAGCCCCAGCTCTAGAGCCCAGGAGCCAAAACCACTTGGCCCACGTGCCGTAACTACTGAAGCCCCCATACTCTAGAGCCCGTGTTCCTCAGCAAGGGAAGCTACCACAATAAGAAGCCTGCCCACTGCAACTAGAGAAAAGTCCTCACAGCAATGAAGACCCAGCACAAAAATTAAATAAATAAATTATTTTTTAAAAAGGAAAAGTCAAGTTACAGGATGTGAGGCAAGCTTTCTTTTTTCTTTTTTTAAAGTTATCCAGCTGGTTAACATCAGAGCCAAGAAGAGAAATCAAGTTTCCTAACTTAGAGTTTATTGCTCTTTCCATAACCCTGTGCTACAATGTCTAATAACCAACGTCAAGTTTTCAAGATCAGCATCTAAGTTTCATATGAGCCATAGGCCGTACAGTCTATGGCTTTTAGATTTCTTTCTCTCCATCTGTGTGAAGTTGCTAATTACCTGCTGTCAATGGAAACAACCCTCGTGGGCAGCTGAAGAAATGGATTGGAAACACGGGTTTGAAGTCACATAAAAAACACAGGTGTTGCTTTGTTCAGTTAAAGCCTAATAAGAAACTTTGTGGGATGAAAGGGTGGGAGATGAGAAGGGGAAAATGACGTCATCGTCAGCTAGAATTGTCGGAGAAAGGAGAAAAGCAAGAAAATAGCTTCCTGGGCACTTTCTAAAAAAGAATTAGGAAAGCTGAGGATGTATGGGACTCAATTTTGTCCATGGAGCAATTAGTGTTTCAGAAAAATAATCTCTGAAAGATTTCCCATTTTTTCCATCTTCAAAAAACATAACTAGCAAGTCGTGGTGGTTAAAATGAAAGAAAAGGTTAGGTGCTGATTGAAGCAGGCAACAAATGATAAAATTAAGGGATTTGGGGGTTTCATGGGTTTGGAGGGGCATGGAAGAGGTAAGTTCTATTTAATATTTACAGGTTAATATTCACATACTGCAAAATAGTGTACTCTAGTAGGCACTTCACCTGAGCTACCATAGTCAGCACTAAGAATGTCTTTTGGAAAAGACTCTGATGCTGGGAAAGGTTGAGGGAAAGAGAAGGGGGTGACAGAGGACGAGATGGTTGAATGGCGTCACCAACTCGATGGACTTGAGTTTGAGCAAACTCCGGGAGATAGTAAAGAACAAGGAAGCCTGGTGTGCTGCAGTCCATGCGGTCGCAAAGAGTTGGACACAGCTTAGCAACTAAACCACAATAACAAAGAGTGTTTTTTTTGGTTTGTTTTTAACAATGGTAATATAATTTTCAGAAGCCTCATACACAATAGGCAATGTTTCCAAATTAAAATATATCATGGACTATTGACTTTTATTCCAATTAAGAATTTCATTCAGTACAAAAAAACAGCGACATTTGTTTTGATTATTTATTTTGCACATACTCCAAGGCAAGGAATTCTCAGGCCCGGAAGAATGTACGGAGACACTCTGGAGAGAAGCTTTACTCAGAACTGCATGAGGCTCTTCGTGCTCCTGCCATCCCCATCATCTTTAAATCCAGGTACAATTGTAGTAGGAATTTGTTCTTTGAAACCCTGCAGCAATATTTCCCTTTATTTCCATGACAACAGCTCCCTATCAACTTCTGAAGGAACTTGCCTGTATTGTAAACAAACCTCTCTTGGCAATTGGCCTATTTTCTTTCTCTATCTCATCTTCCATCTGCTCAAAGGCTTTGCTTCAAAAAGAAATAGGTTGCAGGTGTGTACTTTTTCTTTCTTCACCCCCTCCCTATTTGTTTCTGAAAGAGGTCGATCTTGGAGATTAAAATTCTCTTTGCTAGGACAGAAAGAACTCTGGAGTACCTGTGTGTACCTGTGAACCAGTATTTGGAGCCAATCAACAGTAAGCTTCCCTGGTTCCCCGCCATCCAAGTCCCTTCAGCAATAGGAAGCTGACTAATACATTTCACGAGGTAAATTCTCACTGCAGAAAAAAACCCAAGAACTATGTAGTGCCAGCCAACAATGAATCAGAAATACTTTTTTTTCCCAAGATCTTTTTAATGAAAGATTAAAGTGTCCATTACAGACATAATTTAATGACAGAAGCAGGTGATAAATTTAAAAAAAAATTTTTTTTAGTCTTTATTGAATTTGTTACAATATTGCTTCTATTTTAGGTTTTTGGCCCTAAGGCATGTAGGATCTTAACTTCCTGAACACGGATTGAACCCGTATCCCCTGACTGGAAGGCAAAGTCTTAACCACTGGGCCGCCAGGGAAATCCTGAGAAATTTTTTAAAATAAATTTTTTTGAAAAAAAAAAAAACAACAAAACGTTTCATATGTTTAACTTGAGGCTCCATGACCTCAAAATGGCTACGGTTTTATCCTCAGGGCTTGGAATATCACTCAGTTATTTGTTCAGTTCCATAAATATGACATTTTCATAAGTTCATTTACCGACACTCTTAAATCTTTATTTATTCAGTATCCCAGCTATTTGATCAAGTGACTACCAGTGTAAACACAATTATCTAGTGTGATGCTAAGTATAAAAAAAAACAAGTCTAGCAAGAAAAAACACATTTCTTTCAACGAAACACCAAATTTGAAGAGAGATAACTGGAGAGAGAGAGCTTGGCCAGTATTTTAGAGAGTTTGATGCATATAAATCTTGGTCTCAGGTCTCCATTGAAAATGTTGTTTTATTTGCTTGTTTTGTTTTTAATTTTCCTCAGAGTTTGGGCGAGGGACCATATCACTGGTAATATCAGAAGAAAGATCTTTGAAAGCTCCAGTTTGGGAAGTTCAAGGGGCCTTCTCTTAGATAAATGTATTTTCATGTCTTTATCTCATCTGTCATATCTAACTTTGATATGTGTAATTACATAAGTTTACATTCATATTACAAGGAGAACATTCACTGTAGCTGTGGAAACAAACAATAAACAATAAAAAGAGTCCTTTCACCTTTCTTGAACATATCCTGCCTATTATCCAAACATCAAGCGACCAAAAAACAATGATAATTTTTCAAGACAAAATAGGTTCAACAATGTATACCCTGGAAGGTTTCAGAGGTGCTTAGTTTATCACAGAAAGAAAGATTATCTGGGGTTTATCACTTAGCTCTGATGCTTAGTAACTCTGTCCTTAGACAAGGTACTTACGTTCTCCAAATCTGTTTTCATGTGTAAGTTTCCCACACCCAGAGGGGGCGCAGTACTTCTCTTCCAGCACAGGATTGCAGGCAATAAATGTGAGCTTTATTCCCCATCACTGTCTAGGGAGAGAGTACCACTGTGGTCAGAATCATCTCGGAGAGTGGAATCCAGTATAGAGTTACTTGTTTTTTGTTTTTAATTAAAATGTCCAATATTGTTTTATTAAAAAACAAGTTCTTGGGACTACCCTGGCAGTCCAGTGATTAAGACTCTCTGCCCTTCCAATGCAGGGGGTGCGCGTTGGATCCCTGGTCAGGAAACTAAGATTCCATAAGGCTTGCGGCTAAAAAATTTAAAAAGCCAACGGGAACAAAAAAACAAATTACAAGTGTGGTAGCAATCCTCACAGATACATCATCAAAAATGGGTGTGTGCGTGCTAAGTTGCTTCAGTTGTGTCCGATTCTATGCACTATATATGAACTATAGCCCACCAGGCTCCTCTGTCCATGGGATTCTCCAGACAAGAGTACTGGAAAGGGTTGCCATGCCCTACTGCAGGGGATCTTCCCAGCCAAGGGATCAAACACATTTCTCTTACATCTCCTACTTTGGCAGGTGGGTTCTTTAACACTAGTGCCACCTGGGAAGCCCCCAAATCCGGCTGCCTGTTGGCAGACAGGTATAAGAGATGAACTGTCTTGGAAAGCTCCACCTCCCTCCACAGCGGTCCTGCCTTGCCCTTACATGCACTGCTTAACCTGTTGATAGCTTCTGAAGTTGCCCACCCTGTCTCATTCACTGTGTTCTCATCTGGCTTTCTGCTAAGGGGGCTAAATTCATAGCTGCTAAGGCATTCACAAACAGCGTCTTACAGAAAACTTCTGTCTAGGGTTTGTAAATTGACCTGAAATCTCTAGAAGATGCCTGGATCTATGCTTTTTGTGCATCTTCTCACTTACACCTATATTCATTGAATCATCCCAAAGTAGGTATTGTCCTCTGCCAGCTTATATTTAGGGTCCAAACTGCCTGATACAAAATGTGACACTGAGAATGTCTCTATGAAATGAATGTACTAAAATGAGTTGAACTAAATCAAAAGAAAAGGGAAGAGCAATTCAGGCAGGCATTTGCAAAGCCTCTTTAGTTGGAGGAACCAGAGAAAAACAAGATATGAAAAAAGGCCATACAAATAAAAATGCTGCCTCCAGGTTTAGGGGTTTGGAGTTAGAGAGGTGTTTTACAGTCGTCAGTGGCGAGGTAGTGGCATCCATTGGACTTTCTTCCTCCATTTCCTCATTCATTTTTTTTTTTAATGAGCAGCCAAGTTTTCAGAGCTCATCTGAATTGTGATGCTGCAAAAGAAATGACCTTCCTCCTCTCTTACTGTAGACCTACTATATCACCTGTGAAAACTGTGACCAATTATTATTCTCAAAATAAGAGGTGGTTTAGTATACCCCTGGGGAAGGTCAGGGGCTCCTGTATAGAGATAAAATCTCTCTTCCTCCTTCTTCTCTATTTTCTTTCTTCCCTCTTTCCCTCTCCCTCCCTCCTTCAATGACTATACAGGGCATTCTTTGCTCTGAAAAATATTTGGTGCACATGTGTAAAATGTAAGAATAGGACTAACAGCAGAAAGTATTTTGGCCTTGAGTTGAGTCCATCAACATTCCTTGAGTATTCCCTGAATGTTCAAGTCTCTCCTAGACCCCAATATGGGGGGAGGACACTATATGTCCTCAGCAGTGTGTGTTAGTGGCTCAGTCCTGTCTGACTCTTTGTGACCCCATGGATTGGGGACCACCAGTCTCTTCTGTCCATGGGAATTTTCCAGGCCAGAATATTGGAGTGGGTTGCCATTCCCTTCTCCAAGGGATCTTCCTGACCCAGGGATTGAACCAGATCTACCACATTGCAGGCAGACTCTGAGCAACTAGGGAAGACTATCCCAAGCAGGCATTTACTACATTGGGAGAAACAAACAATCACCTCAACAGAAGTTGCCAGCAACAAAATTTCAACTCAAGTAAATGAATTCTGTGTGGCCTTGTATACGAGGGCACAGTTCAAGAACTAATCAAGGAGGCTTCATGAAGAACATTGAGATTTTTTTGAGGTTGATTTTTGAAGGAGAAGAAGGATCTAGATCATCAGAAGGGGACAAAGAGGTGAAATTCCTACAGAGAAGTATTTTTTTCTTTGCATAGTGTAAATGCTTTCAAAACCTAGGACCACTTGGGTAAAAACTAGTCACCTCTGAACCTGATACAATCACCATAGCTCAGTGGAAAACACAGCAAACAAGGACAGCCAAAAGAATGACTTCCCTTATCCCTTTTTAAGGTCAAACAGGGGTGCTATCCCTGGGACACCAGAGAAATGTGAATACATTCATGCAAAGAGCAGCAATGGGATATTTAAGATGGAAAACCAGCAAGGACCTACTGTATAGCACATGGAACTCTGTTCAGTGTTATGTGGCAGCCTGGATGGGAGGGGAGTTTGGGGGGAATGGATACACATGTGTATGGCTGAGTCCCTTCGCTGCTCACCTGAGACTATCACAACATTGTCTGTTAATTGGCTATATCCCAATACAAAGTAAAAAGTTAAAAAAAAACCAAGACAAACAGAAAAATCAAGAACAGCTACGGGCTCAACAAACCAGTCAATCCTAAAGGAAATCAACCCTAAATATTCATTGGAAGGACCGATGCTGACGCTGAAGCTCCAATACTTTGGCCACCTGATGGGAAGAGCTGACTCACTGGAAAAGATCCTGATGCTGGGAAAGATTGGAGGCAGGAGGAGAAGGGGACGATAGAGGATGAGATGGTTGGATGGCATCACCGACTCAATGGACATGAGTTTGAGCAAACTCTGGGAGATAGTGAAGGACAGGGAGGCTTCATGTGCTGCAGTCTATGGGGTGCGAAGAGTCGGACACAACAGAGCAACTGAACAACAACATTAAGAACCACAAAGCAGTCATTTTCTTCAAACTGAAAATCTCTTAACCTAAACTACAAATTATTCATTTTGATATTAACCTTTTTGTAAGCTTCCCTCTGCTACAAAAAAGAATTCAGTACTGTGGTATACCATTTTTTTTTTACTCATATACTATAAAAATATCACACATATTCCTTTAGATAAAAAATGTAGTGTTCCATTTATTAGGAAACTTATGTGAAGGTGCAAAACTAAATTCACACCAGCTCAAAATTTGTGCTGTGAGTGTTTTCACTTCTTTTTGGTTCAACACCTGCTAGTCTGGTCTTGTGTCTCTTTCACTCACTCAGATAGTATTTCACTGCTTAGAGGCCTTTGAAAGACAACAGATAAAAAACACTCTTTGGTCCCTTGCCTTTCAATAGAATAACCTGAAACTTCTTATCATGAAGGACCAGGCAGACCACAATATTGGGGAGGGGCTGGGAGTCCCTAGCCTAGTTCCATGTATAATTTGGTTTCTTTTAAACAAAGAATGGATTAAATTGAACCCAAAGTCATGCCCCAGATAGTTTTTACAGCAATATCAATGACCTGCCTAGGTTGTCCCATCTTCCTCACTTCAAAACTTAGCTCTCTGTTTCTATCGCAGCATACGTCTGCACATGCGTGACCCATACAGGAGCCCTGGCTAGACATCAAGGCATCAGGGGCTCTATTTCAGTGAAGTCTACGGCAAGGTTGTGTAAACATGCATTTGAAGAGGTCTGGATGAAGGGGCTTTTAAATAGCCCTGAACAACTTGACCAGCCCAAGAGTCAATTCAGCAGTGACTGAGGCACACCCATGGGTGGTCAGAGACAGCATGAAATGATCTTGTCGTGCATACCCACATTATGTGAGATGTCTGCAAAGCAATTTTAGGAGAAAACCATTAGTCCTGCTAACAGAGCTTTGGTTTTCAAATATTAACAAACAAACGTGTGTGTGTTTAAAGGATTTCTCTCTAAGAACATAATATTTACTTTGCATGTTGTAATTTGCAAGAAACTGGTGCTTAGAAAACTATTGCTTTAAAGACTATGACTTTCAATGGACACAGCAATTATTCATCATACACGGTCCAGGAACTTGCATATTGTAGATGCTCATTCTTTGTTGACTGAGTGAGTGAATGAGTAAATGAATGAGTGAATGAACAGTATTGCCATGCTACTCAAACTGAGGAACTCAACAGCACCATTGAGACAGGTGAGCATGAGTAAAGTGACAGAAACTGACATACAGTTTTCTCCTTGCTGAGCACACATGTGGGCTTTCCTAGTGGCTCAATGGTAAAGAATCTGCCTGTAATGCAGGAGATATTTGATCCTTGGGTCAGGAAAATCCCCTGGAGGAGGAAATGGCAACCTACTCCAGTATTATTGCCTGGAAAATTCCATGGACAGAGGAGCCTGGCGGGCTACAGTCCATGGGGTCACAAAGAGTCAAACCCAACTAGCGCACACAGGTAATCTGTCATGGCCAATTATATTTCTGGCATGGCTGGCAATGTCACTCTGACTGGCCAGTGGCAAGTTAATTAACTTCTTTTTATTTCTATGTCTATTTTTGCAACTTGAAAATGAAAATACAGACTGGTCATCTTCCTCGGAAGCAGGGTGAAGATAAAGGAGACACTTCCAGACAGCATGACAGAAGCCAACACAATGGAATCATCTGGATAAAATCATAGGGACTGAAAGGAAGGAGGGTGGTGGCCCAGGGCTGGGGCTGAAGGTTTGGGGGGAGGATTGGGGAGTCACTGTTTAACGGGTACAGAGTTTCTTTGGGGCTGATGAAAACATTCTGAAGTTAAATAGAAATGGTGGTTGCACAATATTACGAATGTACTAAATGCCAGCGAAGTGTGCATTTTTAAATGGGTAATTTGGGGGCTTCCCTGGTGGTCTGATGGAATAGAATCCACCTGCCAATGCAGAGGACACAGGTTCGATCCCTACTGCGGGAGGATCCTATGTGCCCATGGAGCTTAGTTAAGACTGTGTACCACAACTACTGAGCCTGTGCTCTAGAGCCTAAGAGCCACAGCTACTGAGCCCATGTGCCAAAACTACTGAAGCCCACATGCCTAGACCCTGTGCTCCATAACAAGAGAAGCCACTGCAGTGAGAAGCCTGTGCATTGCAACCAGAGAGTAGCCCTTGCTTGCTGCAACTAGAGAAATCCTGTGCGCAGCAATGAAGACCCACCACAGCCAAAAAATAAATTATTCTTTAAAAAAATAAAACTAAATGTTATATTTCAGCTCAACAACAAAAAAATTATGTCTTAATATTTACAATTCTAAAGCGTGTTTTTGCCGAGGCTGTGAAAAGAAAAGTGTGGTGAATGTTATCTCTCTACGTGTTTCAAAAGGACATTTTCCTATGTGTTTACAGAGAACCAGAGGGGATAACAACATCAAATATGGTGACAATCTGGCAAAGTGACACTGATCTGAGTGAGGACCTGAAATCACGGCAGATGTTGTGAGTTAGTCGTACAGATTATTTATTGGCAATCGAGAAACTATTTACCTCCTTGGTCATTTAAAAAGAAAACTCATTAATATCCACATATCATGTAGCAAAACATTGTTGAGCAATATTTGGGATTATAGTCTCTTTACACATATTCTCTGAAATCGAGATTGCTTTACCATAAGCTCAGCTGTCACAAGAATATTTGAATTTCACCAATCTTGCTCTTAGTAAATCACCAAGTATTTATGGAGCTCTGCCCTACATTGCATATGCCCAGTACTGCTGCCAGACTCTAAAGGGTGATAGAAAACGACAAAACAGGATTTTATGCCCATTATTTTATTATTTACAAAGTTGGGCTTTATCAACCAGATAGTATCAAGTGGTAATGCTTAGAATTAAGAAAACAAATGCAACCTAATCCTGCACTTATATAACTCTTTGGCAACATGCTCTGGCATCTGATACTCCCACAGCCAACCCGGGGGGTAAGCAGACTGGGTTATTTCTTGGTGTGCTGGAGGATTAGAAAGCTGCAAGGACCCACAGTAAATGGTACAGCCAGGAGTCGAATTCAGGTCTCAGACACATTTTGAGTTCTAACTGTGGTTCTGCAGTGAACTCTCTAGGTGGCATGGAGCGAGTCCCTCAGGCTCTTGGGTTTCAGATGCTAAATCTGAACATGGTTGTTCAGATGCTAAATCGCGTCCACTCTTTGCAACCCTGTGGACTGCAGTGCACCAGGCAATTGGGGCACATTTTCTCAAATGTGCTTTTTTTTGGAGCCTTGTATTCTCTGTTATCAAGTGCAGAAACTGCTCATATGTTAGGGAACTCTTGTTTGCCATCATTTCTTAACCCAGGTGTGCTTTTTACTTTAATATAATGCAGTTTTCAGATGCAGTTACCCACATTTTTGAAGGGCTCCCTATGTAAACTTTGTGTTTGTAAAGCTACTTCTACTAAGGTAGCCTGACAAAGAATGTCCTTAAAACTCTCCAACAGACAAGCTCCTCAAGGTCAGCGGGGTCTTATCCATAGGTAACACTCTTTCCTGGCTGCTATATCCCTCACTGTATGTGACATTTTGGTCCTTGCAAAGTGCCTTTACATCTCTTGTCTCACTTGCCATCGCTAGCACGAGGCAAAGGCTCAGACCAATCCCCACTATCTCTCCCTAAACTAACACAGCCCTACACCGAGTCCTATTGTGAGCCGACAAGGATGCCACAGAGATAAGACAGGGTGGGAAACTGACCAAGTGACAGCCAATCACAAGAGCTTTTGTCTGTGGATCTGACCGGGGTGATTCATCGGCCACCAATCCCAATGGATTTCAATGGGAGAACAAAAAGTCCACTATGGCCCCAAAGGCTGTGCTTGAGTTTATTCCCTTGTGTAAAAAAAAGAAAAAAAGTTAGGTTAACTGCCAAGAGCAACTTCCCACAGAACAAAGCTCAAGGGAGAGGATTCAAAGCAACGAGCCTTGCTTCTGTGTCTCTACACTGACTCAAAGAACAGAGATAAGTTGCCTAATCCAGGATAACCTGGCCCTGAAAGAGCACCCCAATAACCTCAATTTATTTTAAATGTCAACAAAATCATTGTGAAAAATAAGTTATTGAGAGAACAGTCTTAGCATTCCAATACAGATGGAGTCTTACTTGTGTATCACTTCTATTAGACCCTCCTTGTTCTTACTGTCCATGAGTATGTGGAAGTTTTCTTTTAAGCTTGCCTACTGCAAAGTATGTTTTAAAATACAAAATCAAGCAAACTCTTTCTTTCCCTTATTTAAATATTTTAAAAAATATTGCCACAGAATATGGTTTTATTTTAGTTTTAGAATATAGAAAAACCTGTCTCCATCATTTGTACCAGGGAACACAAAGTGTGCAGAAAACCACAACTAGATGATGTGGGTAGGTAAGTACTCCAGAGAGTGGTAAGACGGTGGGTGGAGTGAGAACCTTCTCCACCCAGAGAAAGCCTCTGACCACCCATGTCTACGATGAACTTCGAGAGTTAGAAGGGAGTAACATTTCACAGGCCTTCCCAGATGGTGCAGTTGAAAAGAAACTGCCTGCCAATGCAGAGATGCAAGAGACTTGGGTTCAATTCCTGGCTTACGAAGATTCCCTGGAGGAGGAAATGGCAACCCATTCCAGTATTCTTGCCTGAGAAATCCCATGGACAGAGGGACCTGGCAGGCTACAATCTATAGGGTCGCAAAGAGTTGGACATGACTGAACACATACATACAATATTTAATAAAGGAAGCAAAGAAACAAAGCAAAAAAGAAACTAACGAGCAAAACAGGTGGTCCTTTACGATATGCTAACGTTATATGCAGGGCCTGCCTGCTTTATCTGTGTCAGCTTTTTCATTATTTCATTTTATCATTAGATGCAAAGTGGTAGAGCCCAAACGAGCTCTGGCAAGATGAGTGAGAGATACAAGTTCTAATTGCAGCACTTCTGGTATTACTGTTATACGCCCTCAGCGTAGGCCTTTCTCATTTATATAATCACTCACCATTCAGTGGTTACTTGTTATGTGTGTAATATTTTCCAAATGCCATGCTGGCTCCAAAAGTCTGTCATGTTTAAGACTTCTTTCAAAGAAGGTGGTGCAGGTAATTCCTTAAGGATCAATTTCAGTCATTTAAACTCTGAGATCTTGCTACTATAACTGATTAGATCAGGAACTGGCAGTTGATCCAAACTTGGTCATCTATTTTCCTTCTAGAATTTTATAAGAAATAGCTCAAATGCTTCTCTATACTGGATAATAAAGAACTGAACCATTGTAAGAATCTCTCAGGGAGGTTAAGTGTCAAATATATAGAGAAGAGGACAGTCAGTAGAGTGGAGCAAAATGCAATAAAGAAGGAGAGATGCAATTATTTGCATGGCCATGACACCAGAATCCATGCCTCAGTATACACTATGAGTGGAGAGATTGGAGAGCTGACAGTAAAGGAAGTAGAGATCGTGGTAAAGAATAACTAATACCAGGACTTCCCAGTGGTCCAGTGGTTAAGGCTCTGTGCTTCCAATACAGGGGACTTGGGTTCAATCCCTGGTGAGGGAACTAAGAGCCCACATACCCTGTGGTGTGGCAAAAAATTAAGGAAAGAAAAGACTTACTTTTAAAAAAGAAAAAAGAATATCTGCTTGCAATAGAGTTGGACAGGACTTAGCAACTAAATAACACCAACAAACAAAAGGAAAAGCTTCTGAATCCAATCAGTACATGTTCTTCGGGCACTGTCTATGTGTGAAGATATAAATGAGATTAAAACAAGTCCCTATCCTATGGAATCTACTGGAAGAGCCACATAATAAAGTCATCATACTAACTGTGGTATGTGCTTAGAACACAAAGTCATAGAGAGCTGTGAGATTAAATGTGGGGGGAGTTGATTTGGCATGGGGGAGGGGTGCTTACTGAGGACTTCCTGGGGTGCTGACATCAGAAGGGAGACCTAAATAAATAAATAGCAATTAAGTGGGCAAAAGTACATTGGGAAGAACCATGATATGGTGGAGACATTGGAGAAGTAAGAGACAGAAGAGAACAAGGTTAATCTAGAAAGTTAGATAGAGGCAAGATCATGCCAAGCTTTGAATGCCATTTTAGTGATTTCAGTCTTAATCCCAAGAACAGCAAGAAGCTGTCAAAGGATTCCAATAAGGAGAGACAGGCTGAGATGAGCATTTAAACTGACAACTGTAACAATCATGTGGGAATTAGCAGGAAGGGCTCAGAGTGGAAAGTTCAGGTCAGAAACTTCTATAGGATTCCAGGGGAGAGATGGTGACAGCTTAGACCTGGGGGCTGGCCAGTATCCTGAATATGCAGGACTTTAGGGTGAGAAAAACATTTAATTCATCTCTGCCTTCATAATGTGTGGCACAATCCTGGCACCTGGTACAATAAATACTCAGGAAATGGTTATTGAATGAATGGAGATCAATTCTCTGACATGAATGGACAGTAATAGTTCAATGTTTCTTCTTCCATATTGAGTCAACCCTAAGTGAGAGAAATCTCATGATGGGATTTCTGTCAGAGGAGTTGAGAGTAAGGGAAAATTTTAGCCCTCTGACACGACCCCATTGAAGGGCTCTCTGTCCAAGAGGCAGAAAAGATAATTAAATACTGGTTAAGATCATAGGTTCTGAAATGTATGGATACTAAGGGGGATTTAAGGGGGGTAGGATGAATAGGGAGATTGTGACTGAGGTATATACACGATTGATACTAAGTATAAAATAGATAACTAATGAAAGTCTACTCTATAGCACAGGGAACTCTACTCAATGCTCTGTGGTGACCTAAATGAGAAGGAAATCCAAAAAAGAGACATATAGCTGATTCCCTTTTCTGTACAGAGTAGAAACTAACAACACTGTAAAGTCTATACTCCAATACAAATTAATTAAAAAAGAAAGATCATAGTTTATGGAGTTGAAGTACCCAAATAAATCTTCCAACTCACCAATTTCTCATTAGTTAAGACAGGTTTACTAGTTAAACCCTATCTCCATGTCTTCATTTGCAAGATGGAAATAATATGTTACACCTCTCTCAAAGGATTATTGTGATAATTAAATATGTTAATCATTAATCACAAGACTTGGCATATAGGAAGAGCTCAATAACCCTTATTATTATTATCATCATCATTATTATTCTCACCTAGACTGAACTTCTCTGAGGAGAGCACTATTAGAAGACAGGGCCTGTTGTGACATATTAGATACTCAATAAACTCATGTGGTCGACTTTACATCCTAATCCATCATCCCAAATGCGAGGATTTCATTTCAGCATGTTTTTTTCTGAGCCATCATTTTTACTCAGGTCTCCTAACATCTTTTGTATCCTGAAAGGGAACATTCTTTTCACCCTGTAATTATCAGCCTTTCCATCACCTTCCTCTTTTCCTGTTCCAAACAAAATTCTTCCGTCTCCTTACCTTTCCCCCGACGAATCCTGCCGTTTCAAACTTAATTGCTTCTACTTCCATTACACACCTGCCTTGCTTTATTCTATTAACTTTGCTTTCTTGTAAGCAGATTGTATCTATTCCGCTTGTCCCCTTTCCCTTATTAATGACCTTCCTAGCCCTGGCATCAGTTGAGAGTTATCCTTCAACCTAGGTTTCTGAAACCAGTCTCCAAATTCTTTGCTGCTTAGGTGATTGTTTTTGGCATCCTCCTTGCTAATTCACCTTTGTTAATTCACCTCTGAGAACATCCCTTCGTTACAGAGTGCAGGAGGGAATTATAAGTCCAATTTTTTTCAACTGCTTTCTTTGGAGGTGGTTTTATTTTCCCCTTCCTTTGATTGTCTAGTACTTTGCATCTTCTAGCTGGAATTGCACATTGTCTATACCTCTGGCAGGTAAAGGAAAGAATACCCATGCCCCCAGGCACTCTTCCAAAAGACACCAATGAAAGTCCACCCAGCGCTGTTCCTCTGAATACCTCTGAGCACAGGCTGGTCTCCTTCAGGAAAATTCATTCTACCTTTTCCTATTTTTGTTCTCCACTGGCATTCCTCACCTTCTGTATCATAGCACTGTATAGGGTGATTGTTCTCCTTAACTGTACTCTTAACATTGATTCTATCTACTTATTCTGAACCTAGTTTCATGGCTCATTGCAAACTATTTATCTCCCCACCCACCCACTCACATTCTCTTGGATTTCTTTACACAGTTCTTAAGCTACTTGAGATTTTGTTTGTTTGAACGATGTTTTCACATAGGGACTCTTTTTGTTTTGTATTTAACTCTTACTGGTACTTCTCTAGGGGGGTTAAAGGAAGGGCTGCATTTTCCAAGCTCTGTGTTTTTGTTTGCATTTCTACTCTTACCTCTTAGTGACCCACTTAGTCAATCACCTGACTTATAATCAATTATGTTCAAATCTGTCTCTTTATTTGCTGCTGGTTCAGTGAGAAGGAGGACTATTGGGTTGAGAAAGAACCTTAATCTGGCCCCAGATTCTCTCCCAAATCATATTCCTGATTGCGTTTAGATACTGCAAGTGACAAGAAGCTCACTGCTCTACAGGCAAGATCTTTTACTTTTAGCCATTCCCATGTGCTACAAAGTACTTCCCAATCATTATGTGGAATCCACCTGGCTATAAGTTTTACATGTTTGTATCAGTTTTGCCCTCTGTGTTTCAATGCTTTACATTGACTCACCATTCTCCATTAAATATTTTAGGTATATTAACGAATACCTAAATCCTCAATTCCTACTCTTCTCCTGGCCAGTTATCCCAAATTGCTTCAACCATTAACCAAGTGTTTTGGCCATCTCCTTTCCACTCTCCAGTAGAGTCCTTGCATGCCATGTCCCTTCTGACTGCTTCTGACTGGGAACGAAATGCAATGTTCGCCAGGTCCACGGTGCAAGGATGAGCATTTTGTTATTTTAAGTAGCTTAATTATGGCTAGCTGGGAAAGAATAAGCCTGGAATGTGGGAGACCTGGGTTCGAGCCCTGGGTTGGGAAGATCCTCTGGAGAAGGGAAAGGCTACACTCCAGTATTCTGGACTGGAGAATTCCATGGACTGTATAGTCAATGGAGTTGCAAAGAGTCAGACAAGACTGAGCAACTTTCACTTCACTAATATCACATTAGCTTTTGAAAATCTTTACCTTTTTTTTAACACCAAAAACAGTTTGTTTGGGGTATAGCCGATTAACAATGCTGTGGTAGTTATAGTGACACATACAATATTTAATTTCCAAGTTCTATAAAAATTACTTTTGAATCAGATGCCTTCTACTCTAAAATTTTTGTTTTTCAGTTGCTAAGTCACGTTCAACTCTTTGTGATCCGGTGGACTGCAGCACACCAGGCTTCCCTGTCCTTCACTATCTCCCAGAGTTTGCTCAAACTTGTGTCCATTGAGTAGGTGATACCATTCAACCATCTCATCCTCTGTCGTCCCCTTCTCCTCCTGCCCTCAATCTTTCCCAGCATCAGGGTCTTTTCCTGTGAGTCAGTTCTGTGCATCAGGTGCCCAAAGTATTGGAACTTCAGCTTCAGCATTATTCCTTATAATTAATATTCAGGGTTGATTTCCTTTAGGACTGACTGGTTTGATCTTCTTGCTGTCCAAGGGACTCTCTAGAATCTTCTCAGTTCAGTTCAGTTCAGTCACTCAGTCATGGCTGACTCTTTGCGACCCCATGGACTGCAGCATGTCAGTCTTCCCTGGTCCATCACCAACTCCCGGAGCTTGCTCAAACTCATGCCCATCGAGTTGGTGATGCCATCCAACCATTTCATCCTCTGTCGTCCACTTCTCCTCTCACCTTCGATCTTTCCCAGCATCAGGGTCTTTTCAAATGAGTTAGTTCTTCGCATCAGGTAACCAAAGTATTGGAGTTTCAGCTTTAGCATCAAGGACTGACTTCCTTTAGGACTGATTTGTTTAATCTTCTTGTAGTCCAAGAGACTCTCAAGAATCTTGTCCAGCACCACAAATCTAAAGCATCAATTCTTCAGCACTCAGCATTCTTTATGGCCCAACTTTCACATCTGTACATGACTACTGTAAAAATCATAGCTCTGACCATACAGAGCTTTATCGGCAAAGTGGTGTCTCTGCCTTTTCATAGTTGAGTTTGGAACCTAAATAAAAGGCTCAGCACTTAGACTCATTAAGCTGCATTTTGTGATCTCAAACCTTCTTTTCAACATTTCCACTTATAAAAAAAAAAAAATGCCAGCTCTAGTATTCAACATACTCTGCCTTCATTTTGCTTCAACTATAAATTGCGTAACAACTTCTCCTCCTCTACCCTAAAGCACATCACTAGGAACAATTTTGTCAGAGTCAGGGTCAAGGATACAAACCAGACAACCCCACATAAAGTTGATCATCGTGGAAATGACCATCACTCTTTAGGTCTACCACTATGCAGGAGCTATAACTCTCTGGAATGCATGGTGATAGTCCTCATTTCTTCAGGTGTACATAAAGAGGATTCCCCATCATGATTATGAGGACAGCTAATGCGTATTGTGAGTCTTAGTGCTAGCTATTTTTCTAATAGGGTTGTGTGCATTAGCGCATTTAATTTCTGTAATAACTATATGAAATAGGCCATATTATTATTCCCATTTTACCTATAAAAAAACTAGGACATCGAGCAATTAAGATGCTCGATCAGACAGTGGTGGCAGAAGGATTTCAACTTAGTTCACAAAGACTCCTGTACTCCTATGCTCTCAATGAGATTTTGTCAAATGACATGAAAACACCCCAGACATTTTATGATTCTCATGATTAGTACTTAGTACTTTCCAAAAAAGAAATGCAGCTGATTTAATGTGGATTCTAAGTGACCCTGAGTAAGAGTGAATGTGGCCTTCCCTGTAAATCATCACAAATCACATCTGCAGTACCCAGAGCTATCATTCTGTCAGCAGTAAAAGCCAAGTTCACAGCTCTCTAACCTCGGGACTTAAGTCGGTTTTTCGTACACTCCACATGACATGAGCCATCCAACTACCCTGGCAGCTTATTGACAGTGACTTAGAAGTCATAGTTCCTTGGCTACCCACAGAAATAACAGACCAACTTAAATGTTCAATATTTAGCCTATCACTCTTTTTCCCTTCTAAATTTATTTTCTTATTTTATCTTGTATTAGAGTTTATTTACAGTGTTGTTATTTTCTGGAGAAGCAAATGGCAACCCACTGTAGTATTGTTGCCTGGGAAATCCCATGGACAGAGGTGGCTGGTGGGCTACAGTCTGTGGGGTCAAAAGAGGCAACTTTAGTTTAGATAACTAAACCACCACTGTCACTGTTAAGTTTCCGGTCTACAGCAAAGTGATTCAGCTGTATGTGTACATATCCCCATTCTTTTTAGATTATTTTCCTATATAAACAATTACAGAGTATTAAGTAGAGTTCCCTGTGCTATATACAGCATGTCCTTGTTGATTACCTACTTTATATATAGGGGCGTGCATATGTTAATCCCAAACTGATAATTTATCCCCCCCCAACCTTTCCCCTTTGGTAACTATAAATTTATTTTCAAAGTTTGTGAGTCTGTTTCTCTTTTGTAAATAAAGTCATTTGTATCATTTTTTTAAATTTCAAGTATAAGCGATATCATATGGTATTTATCTTTCTCTGATTTACTTCATTTAGTATGATAATCTCTAGGTCCATCCATGTGCTGCAAAATTGCATTATTTTATTCTTTTTTATTAGCCTATCACTCTTTTAATCAGCTCACTTTTCTTGAGCCTCAGTTCTCTTTTAACCTTGACACATGTGATCCTCAACCTCAGAAAGTCTCCCAGATTTAAAAAAAAAAAAATCAGAAAAAAACAGAAGTTGAGTCTTTCTATTCTCTTGCTTTCATCTGTAAACCTTACAGCATCTTTTCCTCATAGTGAGCATTTCTCTATTGTACTAGGGGTTACAGTGAAGAATGCCAGTGCGGTGGCTTGTCCACCCTCCTGCTCCATATATGACAGAAGGGAAGATTTTATCAAGGCATACAGCATGCTAGGATGTCTCAGGGACAGAATATAGTTCTACCCAAATATCTTATACAATTCCTGTGGGAGAAAACAATGCTATGTGGAGCACAATTCTACTGACACAGTTCAGAGCAAGCAGGCTGACCACAGTGGGAGTGGCCATGGCAATCAGAACCCATGGGCAGTGATACAGAGCCCACGGGCGTTGGGTAAATTGAGGGTTCACAGTCACTGGCAGAGGAAAGAATGGGAACTAAAGAAATGAAACATAAGAAGATAAGGACCAAAGAAAACAAAAGAAAAAATGGGAAGAAAGTGATCCCTTTGGGCTGGGGTAATTAACATGGGTCACGTGTGCCTTTTAACAGTCAACTACCTTACCTTTCCAGGTTCAACTCCCAACATTTTCCTCCATGACTCCAGGGTACACCCAAATCCAAATGTGCCCCCCAGTTGAGCATCTTGGACATCACATCATGACATCACGACCCCTTGCTTTGTTCCCAATGAAAGAAGATTAAGCAAAGAGAGTGTTTGGTGCTGTGCCTAGAATATAGTAGCCGTGCTGCTTCTGTTATTAGTTATTTTCTCTGTGGTTCAGTGACACTCAACATGAAGAAAAATTCACTTCTGTTTTAAATGCACACCAGCTTTCAGAGCCTGGCAGAAAATGGCTGGGATGGGAAAATCTGAGATGGACTTTGGAATGACCTTGACCAGCAGTCTGAATATACAGACAAAGTTGAGTCAGATAGTCTGCCTAAAGTTCCTCGACATTCATTTCATGTTTAGTAAATGTAGCCCAAATGCATGCCTCTATGAGCCATTGACTACAAAAACAAACAAAAAAAAATTCTTTTTCAAAAATCACACATTTGATCCAGGATGTAGTTAGTGCTCATTTATTTTAATAGATTTTTTTTTCTTCTTTTAAGATTTTATTTTTTTTCCCAATTATTTTTGTTAGTTGGAGGCTAATTACTTTACAATATTGTAGTGGTTTTTGCCATACATTGACATGAATCAGCCATGGATTTACATGTGTTCCCCATTCTGAACCCCCCTCCCACCTCCCTCTCCATCCCATTCCTCTGGGTCATCCCAGTAGTTAGTGCACATTGTAGATGCAAGGATGCCTCCACTGCCATACCCCACCCCCAATATATTTTCAGAGAAGATTCATTAAAAATATATTTTTTTTTAAAGCTGAATGTCTTAAAAAAAAAAAAAAAACTGGATTGGCGGTAATCTAGCAACGTGAGTTGCACTTTGGACTTGACCTTTCGAATCGCGGTCAATGAGAGAATGTAGCGCTCATGCTTTGGAGAAAAGCATTGAGGACAGCGTTGTTCACATACAGCTACTAAAACAACAGAAGTCGTTTCTGTCTCTGGATGTTTCAGGACAAACTGCATCCAAAAGAAATAAAGAGGGGGAATGTTTTTCCTGGCTCCTTCCCTCATAGCTCTCAGCATCCTGGCTTGGAGGGGGCAGAACCACGTGACAGTCTTTTTGAGATGAAGAACATGGGAATAGCCCTTTCTCAGACGGTGCTTGCAATCTGTAAATTCCAGCCAAGTCAGATTTCATTCGTCCTCTCCAAAACTGTTGCCAGGCATTAACACCAAAAGAATTATGCTGCACAGACTTTTTAAAGAAATCAAAGACAAACCTCTGCTACCAGCCAAGGAAAGTCAACTACCAGAAATATTTTTGTGTGAAACATTATATAAAGACACACCGTTGTTTTGAGTGGTGTTTACGGGTCAAACTTCTTTAGCCACCAAGGTAGAATATGATGAATGAAATACAACTTTTCACAATACTCCACTTTTTTTCTCATGCTTCCTCTGTGAAGGATTGTGAATGTTAAAGACCAGTGATGGGGAACCAGCAGCCAAAACAGAATTCAGGGCCATTCTCACTGACAACATTGTGGAGTTACTGAGGGAACGGCAAGATGAAGCTTTCAGCTTCTTTCAGTGTCTAGGAGAAAATATTTAGAAGTAAATGGTGCTTGGGGAAAGTATTGTTAGCTTCAAAATCAAGGGAGATGCAATTAGGCTGAAGGAAAGAAATTGCAGCTGAGATCCCTGAAGGGGGAAGCTGAATTTTCAAAGCCACTCATCAGAAAGGGAAATGGCCTTAAAAACACAGGGTGAGTGAACTAAAATGGGCTGGAATGGGTGAATTTAACTCAGATGACCATTATATCTACTGCTGTGGGCAAGAATCCCTTAGAAGAAATGGAATAGCCATCATAGTCAACAAAAGAGTCTGAAATGCAGTACTTGGATGCAACTGCAAAAACAGCAGAATGATCTCTCTTTGTTTCCAAGGCAAACCATTTAATATTACAGTAATCCAAGTCTATGCCCCGACCAGTAACACTGAAGAAGCTGAAGTTGAAGGGTTCTGTGAAGACCTACAAGACCGCCTAGAACTAACACCCAAAAAAGACGTCCTTTTCATTATAGGGGACTGGAATACAAAAGTAGGAAGTCAAAAAATACCTGGAGTAACAGGCAAATTTGGCCTTGGAGAACAGAATGAAGCAGGGCAAAGGCTAATAGAGTTTTGCCAAGAGAATGCACTGGTCACACCAAACACCCTCTTCCAACAACACAAGAGAAGGCTTTACACACGGACATCACCATATGGTCACTACCAAAATCAGATTGATTATATTCTTTGCAGCCAAAGATGGAGAAGTTCCATGCAGTCAGCAATAGCAAGACTGGGAGCTGACTGTGGCTCAGATCATGAACTCCTTATTGCCAAATTCAGACTTAAATTGAAGAAAGCAGGGAAAACCACTAGACCATTCAGGTATGACCTAAATCAATCCCTTACGATTATGCAGTGGAAGTGACAAATAGATTCAAGGGATTAGATCTGATAGACAGAGGGCCTGAAGAACTATGGACAAAGGTTCCTGACATTGTACAGGAGGCCACTGTACAGGATCCCATTGTATGGGATCAAACCATCTCCAAGGAAAAGAAATGCAAAATGGTTGCCTGAGGAGGCCTTACAAATAGCTATGAATAGAAGAGAAGCAAAAGGCAAAGGGGAAAAGGAAAGATATACCCATTTGAATGCAGAGTTCCAAAGAATAGCAAGGAGAGATAACAAAGGCCTCCTCAGCAATCAATGCAAAGAAATAGAGGAAAACAATAGAATGGGAAAGACTAGAGATCTTTTCAAGAAAATTAGAGATACCAAGGGAAAACATCATGCAAAGATGGGCATAATAAAGGACAGAAACTGTGTGGACTTAACAGAAGCAGAAGATATCTAAGAAGAGGTGGAAAGAATACACAGAAGAACTCTACAAAAAACATCTTCATGACCCAGATAATCACAATGGTGTGATCATTCACCTAGAGCTAGACATCCTGGAATGAGAAGTCAGGTGGGCCTTAGGAAGCGTCACTGTGAACAAAGCTAGTGGAGGTGACGGAATTCTAGTTGAGCTATTTCAAATCCTAAAAGATGATGCTATGAAAGTGCTGCACTCAATATGCCAGCAAATATGGAAAACTCAGCAGTGGCCACAGGACTGGAAAAGGTCAGTTTTCATTCCAATCCCAAAGAAAGGCTATGCAAAGAATGCTCAAACTACCACACAGTTGCATTCAACTCACATGCTAGTAAAGTAATGCTCAAAATTCTCCAAGCCAGGCTTCTACAGGACTTGAACTGTGAACTTCCAGATTTTCAAGCTGGTTTTAGAAAAGGCAGAGGAACCAGAGATCAAATTGCCAACGTCCACTGGATCATTAAAAAGCAAGAGAGTTCCAGAAAAACATCTATTTCTGCTTTATTGACTATGCCAAAGCCTTTGACTGTGTGGACCACAACAAACTCTGAAAAAGTCTTAAAGAGATAGGAATTCCAGACCACTCTACCTGCCTCTTGAGAAATCTGTATGCAGGTCAAGAAGCAACAATTAGAACTAGACATGGAACAACAGACTGGTTCCAAATCGGGAAAGGAGTACAAGGCTGTATATGTCACCTTGCTTATTTAACTTAAAGGCAGAGTATACCATGAGAAATGCTGGCCTGGATGAAGCACAAGCTGAAATCAAGATTGCCAGGAGAAGTATCAATAACCTCAGATATGCAAATGACACCACCCATATGGAAGAAAGTGAAGAAGAACTAAAGAGCATCTTGATGAAAGTGAAAGAGGAGAGTGAAAAAGTTGGCTTAAAGCTCAACATTCAGAAAACTAAGATCATGGCATCTAGTCCCATCACTTCATGGCAAATAGATGGGAAAACAGTGGTTGACTTTATTTTGGGGGGCTCCAAAATCACTGCAGATAGTGACTGCAGCCATGAAATTAAAAGACACTTGCTTCTTGGAAGAAAAGTTATGTCCAACGTAGACAGCATATTAAAAAGCAGCGACATTACTTTGCCAACAAAGGTCTGTCTAGTCAAAGCTATGGTTTTTCCAGTAGTCATGTATGGATGTGAGAGTTGGACTATAAAGAAAGCTGAGTGCCAAAGAATTGATGCTTTTGAACCATGGTGTTGGAGAAGACTCTTGAGAGTTCCTTGGAGTGCATTGAGATCCAACCAGTGCATCCTAAAGGAAATCAGTCCTGAATATTCATTGGAAGGACTGATGCTAAAGCTGAAACTCCAGTACTTTGGCCACCTGATGTGACGAGTTGACTCATTTGTAAAGACCCTGATGCTAGAAAGATTGAGGGCGGGAGGAGAAGGGGATGACAGAGGATGAGATGGTTGGATGGCATCACCAACTCAATGGACATGAGTTTGAGTAAACTCTGAGAGTTGGTGATGGACAGGGAGGCCTGGCGTGCTGCAGTCCATGGGGTCACAAAGAGTCGGACTCGACTGAGTGATTGAACTGAACTGAGTGAAGAAATGCGTTAAGTACTAGATGATCCTGGATCCTTTAATTTATCAATGTCCTATGAACTACAAGTACCTAGAAAATTTGGCCAAGTGCCTATGACTGGATGTCATAGGCAAATTTCCATATATGAGAATCCCAAGTTACAGGCAACAGTGGAACAATATTAGTAGAAAAGTCTCTAGATCTTCTGTATGACCTATCCACGTCCAAATGAAAGGAAACACAGGGTCGGAGGGATAGGTGACATCCTTTGACTGGGAACTGAGGGCTCATGCCTTGAGGGAGTCCTCCATGTGCTAATAAGGCCATACACAAAATATAACACCCAAACTTTACCTGAGATTGTCTCTGAGAAGAGCAAGCAAGCATCGCCAAAGGAACGTATTGAATGCTAAATTCATTCATCATCTTTCCTGCCAGTTCTGCTCCTCTTTTTACATCCTCAGCCCCAGCCAAGATCCATTCATTTATCCAAGCTAGAACCCTCTTTCCTTCTGAACACCTAGTATCCAGTTCTCATCAAGTCCTACTGATTCTACTTTCCAGACATCTCTTACAACCATCCACACCTATTCTTCCCACTGCCACTACCCTTGTTTAAGTCAAAACCCTCTTCTGTTCAGACCATTTCAGTGGTCTTTTAGCTGCTCTTTCTGTCTCTTGTTGCAGCTCCTTCCCACCTCCACCTTCAGTCCATAGTTCCTGCAACCAGGATGCTTCTAAGAAAATACAACCATTCAAGAACTCCTTACCACCTTTAGGCACTGGTCTGGGAACCCCAGAAGCTAACGTTAGATATAGACCCAAAATCATAAATTGCTAAATGACGCTTCCAATGAAAATAACAAACTCACTAGGTCTCCTGTGTAAAAGGCAAGGCACTGACTGGAAAAAAAAAAGACATCTTTACAGTTGGAATAGGACTGACGATCTAAAAGAGTTCAGAGAACTTCAAGAACTCTTTAACGCATAAATAAATGCTTCTCACTTGTTAATCTCCTCTAACACCTTCTTATTGCCAAGTAGGTGGCCAGCACTGGACCTCAGTCTGGTCCAAAAGATAAAGTGTAGCAGCCAAGTCAGGAAGGAGGAGTTATTCTTACACAGAATGATAGCAATTCTTTATATTTGTCTGTATCTGGGGGAAAATAATGTCATACATTTTGAAGATGCTAAACTAAGGGGGATAAAACATTGTTTGGACTGAGTGGCAATCACCGCTGATACAAGCATAGTGGCCCTAGTGTCTGCATTCGATGTGCTTGCCAGTGGTTGAGAATCTGCGTGCCAGTGCGGGGGACATGGGTTCAATCCCTGGTCCGGGAAGATTCCACGTGCTGCATGTGAGACTACTGAAGCCCATGCTCTAGGACCTGTACTCCGCAACAAGAAAACTGTAGCAGCCAAGAGAAACCCGCACACTGTAACTAGAGAGCAGCCTCCCACCCCTGCTGCAACTAGAGAAAACCTGAGCACAGCAATGAAGACCCAGCACAGCTAGAAATAAAATTTTAAAATTTAAAAAAAATTTTTTTAAAGAACTTGAAGGACTCTGGGGATGTGCTGGATTCCCCAAATAGGTATAAAGCTCAACCCACTGTCTCATCAGTCCCTCAAGAGGGCCCCAAAGACACCCTTCTTTTTTACCATACGGAAAAGATTGAGGAGGAGAGCAATCTAGCCTCTGAAATGTGCTTCATAACCAAGTGTAGTAGGCTGGGACTATTGATTGTATTCCATTGAAATGGAGAAAGAGGAAGTAGGAAGGAAAGTGGGTGTAATCATCAAAATCGGCGGAGTGCCTCATTTGGAAATCAGATCTCAGAAAATGATCTGACCTACAGAGCTGTCCTACCACAGCTGTTTAATCTCCAGGATGTAGGTAGTAAGTGGATGGCCTCACGTGACAGAGAGAACCTCTAGTGGTGACAAGCAGAGGCCCCTGTAGAGAATCCTGGCACCTCCCAGGCACCAGGTCCTACTCAGGCCTCAAGCCCAGAGCAGGTGGCAACAAACAACGCCTGGGCTGCCCTCTGGTACCACCACACGGCTGTACTGCAAACCCTGTCCCTGTCCTTTACCCAAGTGTCAAGGAAATCCTGAAAAAGGGTGACTTCTTTTGGCAACTGCCTTTGAAGTAGCACTGAGACCTGGGGCCTCAGGATGAAACTCACAGGTCTCACTTGTCAGACTTCCTCTGGGCTGAGCGTTCTTGCTCTCACCTCTGTTGTCCCTGCAGCTGTAAATGGAGACCCAGACATCTTGCGGACATTCAACCAGTTCCCAGTGCCTAGGGAAACAGACAGATATTTTCAATCACCACCAGAATCCTCACAGTGGACATCAGCCCTTAAAGTAACGGCTTAGTGGAATCCATTGGTTCAGCTCCTCCTGACTCAAAGGGTATGTGAAGCAATGCTACTTCCGAAGAAACTGAAGAGATCCGTGCAATTAAAAAGCTTCTAAATGGCAGATGTGTTGCCTGTTATCTGATTATCCCTGAATTGCCCAGTTTGGCCTGGCTTAGAGGTGAGATAGGCAGGTACTAGGTGAAAGGAGAGTGCTGTGGGATGGAAGCTTTTTCCAGGAGTAACCCTGAAATGTGAAGGTTTCCCAGGTAGCTCAGTGGTAAAGAATCTGCCTGCCACTGCAGGAGATACAAGAGACATGAGTTTGATCTCTGGGTGGGGAAGATCCCCTAGAGGAGGAAACAGCAATCAACTCTAGTATTCTTGCCTGGAGAATTCCATGGACAGAGAGGAGCCTGATGGGCTACAGTTCAAGGGGTCGTAAAGGTTGGACATGACTGAGCACACACATACTTGAAACCTTGAAATAAATGGAGTGCAGAGTAATCTTAAGTGCACATTTTATTCTCCACTTTGTCTAGAAGAACAGGTTCAAGGGAATGAATCCTCTGATTCCTAGAAAGTGTCTATTGATCTGGTTCCATGGTCAAGAACTTGGAAAGAGGCATATTGAGAGTTGGTGAGGAGAAATTTTGAGAAAGGGGCATGTGAATAGACTTTTCAAAATGGGTTCAAGGCCTGAAAGTAAAAGTCACTCAGTTGTGTTTGACTCTTTGCGACCCCATGGACTGTAGCCCCCTAGGTTCCTCTATCCTGGGATTCTCAAGGCAAGGATACTGGACTGGGTTGCCATGCCCTCTTCCAGGGGATCTTCCCGACCCAGGGACCAAACCTGGGTCTCCTACATTGCAGGCAGATTCGTTACTATCTGAGCCACCAGGGAAGTAGTTTCAAGGCCTGAAAATGTTACTAATATATCATGCAATGTCTATTTAAAACATACTTCCTTCAGAAGAAGTTCTAACTAGGGTAGGTGAGCCAGCTATTAATGGTCTCACCTGCTCTGTGTTCCAATCATGAGACGAGAATATGCCCTGCAGTCACTTCCCTAGATTCTAATTTTTCTAAAAATAATTTTATGCATTTATTTATTACTTTTTGGCTGCACTGGGTCTTCACTGCTTTGCATGGACTTCCTCTAGTTGTAGTGAGCAGGGGCTACTCTTTGTTGTGGTGCGTGGTCTTCTCATTGCAGGGGCCTCTCTTGTGGAGCTGGGGCTCTAGGCGTGTGGACTTCAGGAGTTGCAGCACACAGGCTCAGTAGTTGCGACTTGTGGGCTGAAGAGCAAGGGCTCAGTAGCTGTGGCGCATGGTCTTCATTGATCCACAGCATGTGGGATCTTTCCAGAGCCAGGGATCAAACCGGTATCCCCAGGATTGGCAGGCAAAGTCTTATCCACTGCACCACCAGGGAAGTCCTCCCTGGATTCTTAATGAGAACAAGATAACCCATTTGATGGATGGCAATCATCCTGCTTCCCCAGGCAGTCCATTGCTTCCTCAATGGAGTCACTGGGAAGGAGGTCATCACAGGCTCTCCCATCGCCAAGACTGATGAGGCCACTTCTATAGCCAAGGGCCCAATGTGACACCAGGAAAAAGATAGAGATCCCATACCCATCAAGTTCAAAAAAACAGCCAAAAACAAGTCAGTGGAAGTTGCATTTCCTTGAAGCCCTAAATTGCAGCAATTCGTCCTTGCTGAAATAGAGACTAATTTTCCATGTTATGGGGTTGGAAGATGTTTTCTTTCTCGTTTCCTCTTTCTGCCCATCCTCTTAAATATAGAAAACATAATGGGTAGCTAAATTTAACTGTTATTCTATATGCTGAAAGATAATGTAGTGTCATGATAGAACTAGAAGTGGAATGATATATGATCTTTGTCTCAGTGAGCATCTGATGAAGTTAGGGACACAAGACAAATGAAAAAAGAACATAACGATAAAAATGTATAAGGATTCAGGAAGGATGCTTGTGAAATAATTGCCCTCAAGAGGATAGCTTACCGAGGATCTGAGAACTCTAGAAAGGGCCAATGGGCAGGTACAACCACCTGAGCTTGAGGGATGCTAACATGGACAGAATGAAGCCAGACAGCAGTCACGAGGGGGAAGTTGCAAGAAGTTACAGGCAAGGAGGAGGGAGGAGAACGCATGGGTGACTGTGTGCATAACCAAACTTTGGGTGGGTGAGTTTCCATCTGGATCAGACTCAACTCTAAGATCCAGATCTATCTTTTCTTTGTGCAGGAAGTACGTTCGCAAAATCATCACGTTGTCTGAAACATGCTTTTAATAGACTTTAAAAATGCATTCTTTCCTTTTCTGCACTCAAATTCCACACACTCTATTTCCAGTCCTCTAGATTTCTAAGGAAACTGTCTTTGTCATTCTCAGCTGCTAATACTCTTTCACAAAGGGGAGGTTTTATTCAAACCTGATAGAAATGTGAAAGAACAAACAATAATGTTCTGCTTTCCATTGTGCTTCTTTTCATCCAAAGTTCTTAAAACTCTCTGAAAATATTAATTATATCTCTGAATAGCTGTAATATAATATGACTGTACCATCATCTCTTTTTTTTAACCAATGAGAATAAACCACAGAGCAATATAACTATTGACTCAAGTCAGTGAGGTCCCAGGATCCAGGCTAAAAGCCAATATATCATTTTATAAACCAGGATGTGAAAAAGAAAAGGAACTAAGGATATAGGTCTTGCAGATTGGAAGAAGTAGAATCTTTTCTCCTTCTTAAACACAGAAGATGTATTCAATTTTCAGTACTTTTTTTATCTGTGAAATACACATAATAAGTTTGAATGACTATAAGATGCCAGTATATCACTTAGACACTTTGAAGGAGGGCAGAAAGGGAAGTTTTCCTATTTTCCAAAATTATTTTTCTTCTGCTGACAAGCACTTTTACCAACAAGACAAATTTTGGCAAGATTCTTTTTCCCCAGTAAAAAGGAAATGAGCTTCATTTGCCTGAGCTAGAAACACAAATGGTCTCTTGCGCCATTACTTCTAGCTAGAATTTTAAGTCAGTTCACACCCTCTAATTTCCAAGGGTCCTGATAGAGGATTTAAAGTTCCAACTCCACTATGGAAAGGTTTCGTTTGCACCCAGAGTCCCTGAGTTTTAAGCCAGCATTGTTTACAGAGCTCTCTTGAGTTTCCAGATCAGCGTTTCATGGTTGGCAGCAGGCGGCAGGGCAGATAAACTTTCAGCTATAACATTTTCTTCCTGGCAATTTCAGTGTTAAATTATAAGCAAACAAGCTCTCTTTAAAATAAAGAACTCTACCAAAGTGACCACTTAATTAAGGGCATTCAAATCCCTTGATGCCTTGGCTAATTCACCTGTGCCCTTTTGTGACCTAAAATAAGCCATTTAATCCAAAACATGAGATTTTTTTTTTCCCCTGGGCCAATGAAGCCACAATTTGTCACTCAGATCATTTAGTGCCGCATATTGCCATAAGTCTCCCTAAGGCAGTGCAAAGTCATGGTTATGACATTTAGGGTGTCTGGGTAGCCAATTTTAATGAGGAATAAATAATTTCTCCTGTTTGGCTAATACCTGTTGGTGTAGAAAGGTAATCCAAATGTCACTGCTCCATCCCTTTCTTGTAGGAAAAGAATAATGGGCAACATCTGTTTTGAATGTGTTCCCGGGGGCGGGGGGAGGACCAAGGTCTCTTTTCTAATCAAAAATGATCTCCGAGAACTGAGAGAGTTATGGACTTTGGACAGTCACAGTGTCGCTAAAAAAAAAAAAGAAGGAAAAAGAAAAGAAAAACCCAGGAAGTTCCGGGAATATAATAAAAGACTGCACCGATATTATTGCTTACATGTGTGCACATCTGCTCAAAATGCCAGAAAAGTGCTCAGAGGAGGAAACCATGTACAACAAATGTGTTTACTGCGACTCTTCAATCAATGGTGGCGATAAGACAAGCTTTTAGATATAGTTTTGGTTCCTTCCAGATTTTGCTTTTTCCACAGGGCTGGTGGGAAGCTGCGTGGGATGCTCAAAAATGGATGAATTGACAACCTTGGCTCTGTAAAGTACTCTAAGTTGCATCTTCTCCAGGTTGCCTTTGAGCCATGCTCAGCATCTGTGATGCCGGGGCACATGGGGTTAGAGCCTGACCCCATTCCCACCTGCACCAGCTTGCTCCATTGGAAGCCAGACTTCTGCCATTGATCAGAAACTATTTTTTTTTTCTCTTGGCTTCTTCCTTTGCTGAAATGTCTGGATATTTAATTTTGCTCCTTTTAGGAGCTTGTGCCCAGATTTCTCTAGATTCAGAAACAGCAAAGTAAACTCAGTTACAAAATGAAGGAACATAACGGTGACACTCTCTGGGCCTGTGACATTTGCTTTTTCTTGTTGTGTTTTTCATTTGGCCATTCCCCTGTATAAATTTGCAATGCACCAATGTCTAAACAAATCAAAATAGGGCCTTCTTTTAAACACTAAGTCACCAACTATAATATCCAGCTCTCTTTAGGAAAAATACATATTACATATGTAAAGAAAAAGCTGAGACGTGGTCAGTTGTTTAAGCTGATAAGGAATTAAGAAGAAAAAAATGAAAAGAGCTTTGTTCTTTCCTCTTTACTTTAGATTCCATTATGCACTGAGGAGGGTTTCCTTAGCAGTTCAGTGGTAAAGAATCTGCCTGCCAAGCAGAAGACACAGGTTTGATCCCTGGATCGACAAGATCTCCTGGAGAAGGAAATGGCAACCCTCTCTAGTATTCTTGCCTGGGAAGTCCCATGAACAGAGAAGCCTGGAGGGCTACAGTCTATGGGATTGCAAAGAATCAGACATGACTTAGTGACTAAATTACCACCATCAATAAAGAACCTCAACAACAACAAAAATCACACCTTCCTTAAACAGCCTCAAATCCCATGACCTCTTCACGTAAGGAAAAAAATAAGTACCTGATAAAGTAAAAATGGGATTCTCCAGGCAAGAATACTGGAGTGGGTGGCCATTTCCTCAGGGAATCTTCCTGACCCAGGGATCGAACCCGTGTCTATTGCATCTTCTGCATTAGCAGGCAGATTCTTTACTGCTGAGTCACCTGGGAAGCCCAAAGTAAAAATGAACATCATGGGTGAAAAAATGAAAATAGACATCACTTCAGTCTCATCCTAAATCAGGTTGCAAGTCCTTTGAGAAGTCCATGTAGAATGCCAACACATACTCATGTTCACAGATGTCTTTCACATTTTGAAATTCTGTCCTTGGCTGTTCTGATAAGGGTATGTGGACAAACTTAGGGACCTCTTCACTATCATCCAAGCACTGCACGAGTTGGTGTAAAGTCCATCCACAGATGTTCCTAGTTTTTTATTCATTTAGTTGTTATTTTTTATATTTCCTTTCCCTCCTCATCATGGCAACATGTTATAATGAACAGAACATGAGCTTTGGAATAAGGCAGGCCAGAGTTCACAACTCTGTTCCATCTCTGAGATATAAGCCAGCTTACTTACCCTCTTAGGTTGTTTCTTCACTCACAAAATAAGAGAAGCTTTTGTGATTCAAAGGCATAATTCATGGATCTTATAAGTTCTAAAATGTTAGTCACTCTCAGTCATGTCCGACTCTTTGTGACCCCATGGACTCTAGCCCACCAGGCTCCTCTGTCCATGGAATTCTCCAGGCAAGAATACTAGAATGGATAACCAATGCCTTCTCCAGGGGATCTTCCAGACACAGGGATCAAACCTGGATCTCCCACATTGTAGGCAGATTCTTTACCCTCTGAGCCACCAGGGAAGCCCTATAAGTTCTAAACTGAAGTCTTATTATTATTTGAGAACATCATCATATACTTTCTATTGTCCAAGTCCGGGTCCTACACCAACTGAGGCAGTGCTGTCTCCATACCGACACAAAAAATGAATTTTAGGACCCCAGCTGTAACAATCCTGGGCACATTGGAATCAACCACATGATGCTGAACCAAGCATGGGAAATGCTGATTTTAGAGGCACTGGGACAGTGAAGGATCACCAAAGACTGACATGCATCACCCGTGTGAATTTCCATTTGATTAGCAACCTATTTCTTTACAAAGAGGAAGATGTTTGACTGGGTTCCCAGGCAGAGATGGGATTATCCCCTCTGCCCAGACCCAAGTCTGTCCCAACCTAACCTGGGCTCTCCACTGTCAGTACTGACATCTCTACACCTAAGCAGGGCCCATCCTGAGAGAAGACCCCAGCATCAGTGTGGATGTAACTTCTGCCCCTACTCCTCTAGGAAGTCTCCAGAATGGGAAGATTGTCACAGAATGATCATCAAGGCTGCAGTAGATGCAGCCTTGAATAAATGCAGGATGAAACACTCTTCACTTGATAGAAGAGCTGAACATAAAGTAAATGGCCACATGTCCTGTGGGGGACGAACTAAGATGAAATTACTATGTACAATTGCCTTGTTGTAATTTTCACTGAAATTGAGCTTCTCCTTTAGTCAATGGATCTGAGTATGGAAACTAAGAGGCTTTGACTTTATTAGAGGCTACTGCTTTCAGCCATAAAGAAGGCTGAGTGCCAAAGAATTGAAGCTTTAGAATTGTGGTGCTGCAGAAGACTCTTGAGAGTCTCTTGGACAGCAAGGAAATCAAACTAGCCAATCCTAAAGGAACTCAATCCTAAATGTTCATTGGAAAGACTGATGCTGAGGCTGAAGATCCAGTACTCTGGCCACCTGATGCAAAGAGCTGACTCACTGGAAAAGACCTTGATGCTGGGAAAGATTGAGGGCAGGAGGAGAAGGGAGCAACAGAGGATGAGATGGTTGGATGGCATCATCAACTCAATGGACATGAGTCTGAGCAAATCCTGGGAGATAGTGAAGGACAGAGGAGCCTGGTGTGCGGCAGACCACAGGTCTCAAAGAGTCGCAGACGACTTAGTACTGAACAACAACTGCTTTCAGCTTGCTGGTCTCCCATTCTCCTATATATATTTGCTTTTTTAAAAAATATGAGTTGAGTAATATCCTTGTTGGCTGACTATCAGTCTTGCCCACCAAAAAGCACAGTGTTCTCTTAATCATTGCCATGATTCTCTGGTCCTGGGTGCCACTTTGACCTTGATGCTCATTTTGAAAACTGTAGTCACTTTACTGTGACAGATAACCACAGGCACCTGGCTTTTATTATACTGAGATCTTTTTACCTCATTGCTCTCAGAGTCCTCTTCTGTAACAGCATCTCCTACCATCAGCCTTGGCTTATAGAGAACAGTCATCCCTGACCTTTTCAACAACACTGGTATCCCTCTTTCCAATGTCCTCAGGGCCTTCCTATGTAATTTAACAAGTTGGTGGGTTTCCTGTCCTTATATAATATATCCACTCTTCCATGCCTACCTCTCTACCACTGCCTGCAAGAACAATGGTAGAGAATTAAAAGCAATGGAAAAAATCAATTAACTTAAAACCTGGTTCTATGAATTGGTTAATAAAACTGATAAACTTTTAGCTAGCTTGATTAAGATAAAAAGAACAATCAAATTACTAAAATCAGAAATGAAAAAAAGACATTGCTATTGATCTTATAGAAATTTAAAAAAATTATAAAGGGATACTATGAACAATTGTATACTAATAAATTAGAGCTGCTTAGATGAAGTGGATCAGTTCCTAGAAAGACACAAATTACTAAAAATGACTCAAGAAGAAATATACAATCTGAGAGATCTATCACAAGCAAAGACACTGAATTAGTAATCAAAAACCTATCCAAAAAGAAATGTCTAGAGTCAGATGGCTTCACTGGTGAATTCTACCATACACTTAAGGAAGAGTTAATATCGATTTTTCACAAATTTCTTCCCCCCGAAATAAAAGAGGTGGGAACACTTTCCAACTCATTTTATGAGGCAGTATTTCCCTGACACCAAAACCAGACAAATATACTACAAGAAAACCACACACCGTATCTTTTGTGAGTAAAGACACAGAAACCCTCACTAAAATAGTAGCAAGCTAAATCCAGCAACACATTAAAAAAAATTATACACCCTGACCAGATGGGATATATACCAGAAATGCAAGATTGGTTGAAAATCTGAAAATCAATTAATGAAATATACCATAACAATAAAAAAACAAAAACTATATTTCAATAGATAAACAAAAAGCATTTGACAACATCCAATCCCTTTTCATGACGAAAACACTTAACTAATTAAAACTAGAATGGAACTTTCTCAACTTGACAAAGGATGTGTAGGAAAAACCCAGAGTTAATACCATACTTAATGGCAAAAGACTGGATACTTTCCTTGAAGATCATGATGAAGACAGGAGGTCCACTCTTGCCTTTGCTATTCAACTTTGTACTTGTGCTTCTAGCCAGGGCAATTTGGCAAGGAAAAGGAATTAAAGCATCCAGATTAGAAAGTAAGATGGCATTTCCAGATAACATGTTCTTTACATAGAAAATCCTAAAGAAACCACTAAGAAGCTAGTAGAACTAACAAATAAGCTCAGTAAGCTTGCAGGGTACAAGCCATGGAATATTACTCAGCTGTTAAAAAGAATTCATTTGAATCAGTTCTAAGAGATGGACGAAACTGGAGCCCATTATACAGAGTGAAGTAAGCCAGAAAGATAAAGAACATTACAGTATACTAACACATATATACGGAATTTAGATAGATGGTAGCGATAACCCTATATGCAAAACAGAAAAAGAGACACAGAAGTACAGAACAGACTTTTGAACTCTGGGGGAGAACGTGAGGGTGGGATGTTTTGAAAGAACAGCATGTATATTATCTATGGTAAAACAGACCACCAGCCCAGGTGGGATGCATGAGTCAAGTGCTCGGGCCTGGTGCACTGGGAGGACCCTGAGGAGTTGGGTGGAGAGGGAGGTGGGAGGGGGGATCGGAATGGGGAATACGTGTAACTATATGGCTGATTCATGTCAATGTATGACAAAACCCACTGAAATGTTGTGAAGTGATTGGCCTCCAACTAATAAAATAATATTAAAAAAAAAAAAAAAGTCAACTGTATTTCTATACCCTAGCAACAAACAATAAAATGATTTCATAGTTGTGACCAGCTCTGGGCTCAATTTCATCCACTTGGAATTTCAGCAGGACACTCTAAGATAGCAACGAGTCCCAGCTTGACTAGAGTTAGCACACTGTTTCTATGTGGCAGGCACTCATGCCTTATCACTACTGTGCACGCTAAATCACTTCAGTTCTGTCTGACTCTTTGCGACCCTATGGACTATAGCCCTCCAGGCTCCTCTGTTCATGGGATTCTCCAGGCAAGAATACTGGAGTGGGTTGCCATGCCCTCCTCCAGGGGATCTTCCTGACCCAGGGATTGAACCCATATCTCATTACGTCTCCTGCAATGCAGGAGGATTCTTTACCAATAGCACCACCTGGGAAGCCCCTTATCACTAGCAAGATATAGTAGTTATTTTGGTTTATCTGAGGCAAAGGATAATATTCTTCATCTGGTCTTCTAGATGGTGAAGAAACCATATCTCCTCCCTTTGGCATCAGTCTATGAGAAGTGAGACTCCCTGAAGAAGAAAGGGTGGGAGGAATAGCCCAAGTCTTCCTGAAGCTAAAAGAAAGAACCAAGCTCATCACTTCCCTAATTAAGTAACTAAGTCCTAATCAACCACAAGTAAATATCCCCTCTTTCGGAATTGTGGCCTTGGCTTGCCTTTGGCCTGAGGACAACTTTATCTCTCTAGAAACAGAAGGCCCAGCAGCCCCTCCTGCAATCTCTCAGCCTCTCAGCTGAGGTTCTGTGTCAGAAAATTCTCTTGTTCTAATTAGCAAAAGAGCTGTCTTTCTTCTGCTGTTAACCAGAATCGTTTGGCACTGTTTGAACTCAATATTGTTTTTATGATATTAAGGAAATAAGGTAAAGAGAAGGATCAAGTCGTGCAGGGATGCAGAAAGTGATTTTTACCTTAAAACTCTCAATATTCATCGTACTTTCCCTGGGAGGATTTAATTCCAAAGTGCCGCTTGGTTATTTTCCGGCAGAAAAAAATGATAGCACCCTGTCTGAGCAGAAAAAGGAAACAAGCTACAGTAATATATCACTTCCCCTGCCCCCAAACTTCTACCTGCCTTCCTCCTCCAAGGATGACTGCCCAAGAAGCTAAGATGGCATTTGTGGCTGAAAGGTACTCTTATAGTTCATGATAAGCATTCTTTACATTCTTCACATTTTAAAAGTCAGGATTGCGGATGGGCCAAATAAAGAGCTGCCCTTTTATTATATAGGGTGACTTATAATGGACAAGGCAAAAAACAAGAGGATTTCCGTGTCAATTTTTAACCTTACTTCTCCATGGACTGGTCGATTTTAGTCCGATGACCAGTACACAGACCACACGTAGGAGGCGGAAGTCATCCAAAAAAAGAAGAAAAGAGGATCCAGAACTTCTGCAATTTAAAAATGCTCTCACACTACCATGCATAAAATAGACAGCTAGGGAGAAGTTGCTTTATAGCACAGGGAGCTCAGCTCGGTGCTCTGTAATGACCTAGAGGGATGGGATGAGTATGGGGTGGGAGGGAGGCTCCAGAGGAAGGAGATAGATGCATACTTACAGCTGATTTACCTTGTTTTACAGCAGAAAGTAACACAACCCTATAAAGCAAGTATCCAATTTGTTTTCCTGGGCTCCAAAATCACTGCGGATGATGACTGCAGCCATGAAATTAAAAGACACCTGCTCCTTAGGAGAAAAGCTATGACAAACCTAGACAGCATATTAAAAAGCAGAGACATCACTTTGCTGACAAAGGTCCATATATAGTCAAAGTTATGGCTGGATGGCATCACTGACTCGATGGACTTGAGTTTGAGTAAGCTCCGGGAGTTGGTGATGGACAGGGAAGCCTGGCGTGCTGCAGTTCATGGGATCACAAAGAGTCAGATATGACTGAGCGACTGAACTGAGCTGAACTGATGGTGTTTCCAGTAGTCACATATGAATGGACCATAGAGAAGGCTGAGTGCCAAAGAATTGATGTCTTTGAACTGTAATGTTGGGGAAGACTCTTGAGAGTCCCTTGGACAGCAAGGAGATCAAACCAGTCAGTCCTAAAGAAAATCAACCCTGAATATTAATTAGAAGGAATGATGCTGAAGCTGAAGTTCCAATACCTGATATATAGAACTGACTCACTGGATAAGAGCCCTGATGCTAGGATAGGTTGAGGACAGGAGGAGAAGAGGGGTGACAGAGGATGAGATGGTTGAATGGTATCATCAACTCAATGGACAGGACTTTGAACAAACTCCAGGAGATAGCAAAGACATGGAAGCCTGGCATGCTTTAGTCCATGGGGTCAAAGAGTTGGACACAACTGAGTGACTGAACAACAACAGAAAGAAAGATAATGTAATTTTTAGATTTCTAAAATGAAAACTGTAAAAATAAATAAATAAATAAAATGCCCTCAAGTCAACAGGCAGAAATGATTGGAGGTCTGTAAGGTTCTGCCAGTTAGTATTTTAGAAAACTCAGAGGGACTATGGCAAGCACTCTTAAATCTGACACTATCAGGTCACCAATGGGACAATCCAAGACTTCTTTAAAATGTTATCAAATGATCCATGTGTCAAAACTAGAGACTGGGAGGAGCAAAATAATGAAGACCAAGGAGGTGGTCTTCAATCCCACTCTGTCTAGCCTACAGGAAGTGGAAAATAATAGTGATATTTTGGCTGCAGGATGTTCCTCATATTAGCCTTGCAAATAAAATCTTAGTACCAGATTTTAAGATGATAGAGTACTGTCAGAGGTGAGTTATTGGTGCCCTGAATTCCATGGTAGGCACAAAAATATGGCCTTGAGGCAGACTGAGAAGATTCTGTCTGCCCTGGAGAGCACGTACTTAGCTGGTCCCTCGCTTTCCTTTACTCCAAGATTTGGTGTGAGAGAGACTACGGTGAGGGGTTCACTTAGAAGCTGCCAAATACTACAGCCTGCTGTTCCCAACTAAGCCCCCAGTTCATTGGCTCATCTCATCACCCCAAACCCCAGCCACCCTGGCCCATCAGCCCAAGTGTGTGAGCTGCCACCAGCGCTTGGGAACCAAGGGTACATTGTAGGATGCCTTTGCACCCTTTGAGATGCCTATCAGAAGTGGGGAGTTCCCAGACACCCTGGGCACCAGCTGAGTGGGGTAAAGTGAAAGCTTGAGTATATACAAGTCATGATCAGCAGGACAGTTGGCAAGACATGATGGTCAAGAGCACAGACCTTGGAGACAGACTCTTAATGGCTTTGAATCTCTGCTGGGTGGTTTGTAGGTTCTGTGCCCAGAAACTCCCAGGTCCAGCTTCTCTGCACCACTGTCCTGCACATACAAAATGGGGGAAATAGAATCTACCTCACACATCTACCTTGGACATTAAACATGACATTGTATATAAAAGTACAGTATCGGGCATGACTCTAGTGCATGCGCGTATGCCGTCGCTTCACTGGTGTCCGACTCTTTGTGATCCTATAGACTGTAGCCTGCCAGGCTCCTGTGTCCATGGGATTCTCCAGACAAGAATACTGGAGTGGGTTGCCATGCCCTCCTCCAGGGGATCTTCCCAGTCCTGGGCTTGCACCCACGTTTCCTGCGTCTCATGTATTGGCAAGTGGGTTCTTTACCACTAGCGCCACCTGGGAAGCCCCCGACCCTTAGTAGATGTTCGATAATTATTATTACCATGACAATCCCATTATACGGGGGACATTATTTTAAAATTTTTCTCAATCCTTCCTGTTCTACATCCTTTTCTCTGAAGCACCTTTTAGTTTTTAAATGGTTGAAACACACAAAGGTTAGGGATTCCTCCAGGAGGCAGAAGGCCTGCTGCCCTTCATACCTGACAAAGTTCCCCTTCTGGTGTCCCCCTGCTTCAGCCATCCATGCAAGGTTTCTGGCCTAAAACTCTCAGGTCGGATTTGAGGAGAAAAGTTAAAGGGAATTTACCCCCCTCCTTTTCAAACTTAGGAAGATGAATTGCTAATTCGTCCTCTGAGGAAATAAGGCAAAGTATGTTCAGCAATTACTTGGAGGACAAAGCATGCTCGTCAGATTAGGAAGAGCAGATGTTCTTTTGAGGAGTGGAAAAAGAAAACGGGAGGGGGAGACAAGATAAGGAAGAGCAGGGCTGTCAGTCTGGAGAGAAGGCAGGGCAGCGTGAACCTGCTGCTTCAGGGCTTATCCATCAAAGGGCGCCTTCCAGAATGTCGGCCTTCCACATGGTCTCCACTCCCGTGACTGCCTCTGCACTTGGCCCCCTGGATTCTGTGTGCAGGAGTTCTTCAAATCCTAATCCTGGAGAAAAACCCTGCACCTCTGAGCTCAAGGTACTTGACTGCCATGCACTGCATTTGGGCCTTAGCTCCCGATACCAGACTCAGCTAAGTTGCCAAATCTTCTCTTTCTCATGCTTGTGCTCAGTCATGTCTGACTCTTGGCAACTCCACAGACTGTAGCCCATCAGGCTCCTCTGTTCATGGGTTTCTCCAGGCATGAATCCTAGAGTGGGTTGCCATTTCCTCCTCCAGGGAATCTTCCTGACCCAAGGATTGAGCCCATGTCTCCTGCAATGGCTGGCAAATTCTTTACCACTGAGCCAAGTTTTTATCACTTCCCAAGCTGCAAAATAAAGTCCCACAAATTCCCACTTTGGGGGGATCAGTACCTTAAATGAACACATTTGGGTATTGTTTTGCTCATGTAGAGAAATTTCATAACTAAAATAGGAGAGAAGATGAAATATAGGTGGGTAAAAATTTTAAGAAGTGCCCATCTCACATATTTGGCATACTTAATCTTCATAAAATGCCAAAGTTGGGATGGTTTCCTACATTTTACATACAAGACAGAGGCTCAATGCAGACTCATCAAGAAGAAAAGGTGGTGGTTTGGTGGTGGTTTAGTCACTAAGTTGTGTCCGATTCTTGTGACCCCATGGACTGTAACCCACCAGGCTCCTCTGTCCATGGGATTCTCCAGGCAAGAATACTGGAGTGGGTTGCCATTTCCTTTCCAGGGAATCTTCCTGACCCAGGAACCAAACTTAGGTCTCCTACACTGCAGGTAGATTCTTTACCAAAGGGAAGCCCTACAAGTGAAGAAATAAAGGAGAGGTTCTAAGTGAATAAAATCAGAAATGTAAAAGAAGTTAAAGCAGATACCATAGAAATACGAAAGATCTAAGAAACTTTTATGAACAACTATGTGCCAATAAAAGGACAACGTAGAAGAAATGGACAAATTCATAGAAAAGTACAATCGCCTAAGACTAAAACAGAAGGAAATAGAAAATATGAACAATTAACAGTAATAAAATTGAATTAGTAATAAAATCCCAACAAGCAAAAGCCCAGGACCTGATGGCTTCACAGGTGAATTCAACCAACACTTTAAAAAGTTAATGCTGATTCTTCTGAAACTATTCCAAAAAATTATGGAGAAAGAAATACTTCCAAATTCATTATATGAATCCAACATCACCTTGATTCCAAAATCAGACAAAGATATCCCACACACATAGAAAAATTATAGGCCTATATCAATGATGCAAAAAACCTCAACAAAGTACTGGCAGACCAAATCCAGCAATACATGAAAAGGACCACACATCATAATCAAGTGGGATTTATCCCAGGCCTGTAAGAATTTTTCAGTATCTGCAAATCAATCAATGTGATATACCACATTAGCAAATTAAAGAATTAAAAAATGGTCATTTCAATAAATGCAGGAAAAGCTTTTAATAAAATTCAACATCTGTTTATGATAAAAACTCTCCAGAAAGCAGACACAGAGGGAACATACTTCAGCATAATAAAGGCTACATATGACAAACACACAGCTAACATCATATTCAATGGTGAAAAGCTGAAAGCACTTCCTCTAAGATCAGGAATAAGACAAGGATATCCACTGTCACCACTTTTATTCAACATAGTTTTGGAAGTCCTAGCCACAGTCATCAGAGAAGAAAATTAAATAAAAGGAATCCAAATTGGAAAGGACAATGTAAAACTGTCACTGTTTGCAGATAACATGATATTATGCATAGAAAATCCTAAGTATGCCACCAGAAAACTACTATAGCTCATCAATGAATTCAGTAAAGTGGCAGAATAAAAAATTAATATGCTTAAATCTGTTGCATTTCTATACATAAACAATGAACTATCAGAAAGAGAAAGCAAGGAAACAATACCACTTACCATCACTTCAAAAGAAAGTATTTAGGATTAAACCTGCCTAAGGAAGCAAAAGGTCTACACTCAGAACACTATAAGAGACTGATGAAAGAAATTGAAGACAAAACAAACATTTGGAAAAATATACTGTGTTCTTTGATTTGAAGAACCAATATTGTTAAAATTACCATGCTACCCAATGCAACCTACAGATTTGGTGCAATCCTATGAAAATGCCAATGACATTTTTCACAGAACTAGAACAGATCATTTTAAAATTTGTATAGAAACATAAAAGACCCCAAATAGCCAAAACAGTTTTGAGAAAGAAGACTAGAGCTAGGGGAATCATGCTCCTAGTAGTATAGTGTTCAGACTATACTACAAAGCTACAGTAATCAAAGCAGTATGTTACTGGCCCAAAAAAAGACACATAATCAAGGTAACAGGATAGAGAGCATAGACATAAACCCATACACTTATGGCTAATTATTCTATGACAACGGAGGCAAGAACATACAGTGGAGTAAAGATAGTCTCTTGAATAAGTGATGCTGGAAAAACTGGACAGTCACATGCAAAGCAATGAGATTAGAGCATTTTTTCACACCATATAAAAAATGAACTCAAAATGGATTAAAAACCTAAATATAAGACCAAATACTATAAAACTCCCAGAGGAAAACATAGGCAGAAAATTTCTTGACATAAGTTACAGTATTATCCTTTCAGATCTGTCTCCTAAAGTAAAGGAAATAAAAACAAAAATAAACAAATGGGACCTAATTATACTTGAAAGCTTTTGCATAGCAAAGGACATCATCAACAAAACAAAAAGGCAACCCACTGAGTGGGAGAAAATATCTCCAAATGATATGACCAATAAGGGATTAATATTCAAGATATATAAACAGCTTGTAAAATTCAACATCAAAAAAGAAAAAAACAACAATAACAAATAGCCCAGAATAGGCAGAATAACTGCATAGACACTTTTCTAAAGAAGAAATGCAAATGGTCACTAGGCACATGAAAAGATGCTCAACACTGCTAGTCATCAGGGAAATGCAAATCAAAACCATAAAGAGATAGCACTTTACATCTGTCAGAATAGCTATCATCAAAAAGAACAAATAGCAAATGTTGACAAGGATGTGGAGAAAAGGGAACTGTTGGTGGGAATGCAAATTGATACAGCCACTATGGAAAACAGTATAGAAGTTTCCCAAAAAGCTAAAAGTAGAACTACTATATGACCCAGGAGTTCCACTCCCTCCCCCACAAAAAAAAAAAAAAACCACTAATTCAAAAAGATACATTCACCCCAATGTTCATAGCAGCATTATTTACAACTGCCAAGATATGGAAACAATCTAAGTGTCCATCAATGAATGAATGGATAAAGAAGAATGATATGTGTGTGTATATATATACACACATACATATTATGGATTACTACTCAGACATAGAAAAGAATAAAATTTTGCTTTTGCAGCAACATGGGTGAACTTGGAGGGTATTGTGCTGAGTGAAATAAGTCAGACAGAGAACGAAAAATAATGTATGATATGACTTACATTGGAATCTAAATAATACGACAAACTAGTGAATAAAACAAAAAAGAAGCAGACCCACAGATACAGACAACAAACTAGTGATTATCTTTACGGAAATTCAAAGAGGAGCAATATACGGGTGAGGGAGTAGAAAATATGAATTATTGGGTGTAGGATAATTAAGGAGGTATTGTGCAACAAGGAGAATAAAGCAAATATTTTGTAATAACTGTAAATGGAGTGTAATCCTTAAAAATTGCTTTAAATTTTTTAATTAAATAATAATTTTAAAGAAAGAAAAATGAAAGATCCTCACCAAGAGGTAAAGCCAGGCTTCAAATGCCAGACACTAAATCCTATGTGGTATTGTCACCACACTGATTTGCCTCCCTGTGGTATGACCACAAACTGGGTATCTTTAGTCTGTTTCCAGCATTCTTATTAGCTGTTTCTCACTTATAAAGTTTAGAGATTGGAGTAAATCCAGGTTACTTCCCAGTTCTGTCACTTATTAAAGAGAGGGACCTTCCTGCAAGGGGGAGGCCTGAAGATTACAGGATTCTTTCAATGTCTGGAAACACCCAGCCCCCACCCTCAGGGCTGAAGACAAAGCTGAGGTCCTTGGGGGAGCTGGTCTTGGGCTGAGAAACCAGGCAAGTGTGAATTCTAATCCTGGTGCTGACATTGACTTCCTCCTAATCCTCACAGGCACTTTGTTTCTGAGTTTCCATCTCTGCAACAATGTTAGTAGGACTCATCAATCTCCCAAGAAGTGTTCACATCTGCCTTGCATTTGCAAGGAGCTAAAAACCTCATTTCTGGGGGCTTGTGGCAGTTTTACATGGAGGAACCCTTAGAAACAAAAATCAGGAATGCTAGGGGGCAAGTCATTGAAAACTGCATTAAAAAAATAACATGTGTGAGCCTGCTCGAGGATCTCTAATCTAAAACCCATTTTGAGAAGCGGTCATTGCATTATTTGTTCAGCTATCAGGGGAAAACATTCTGTAGCTAAAGTTCAACCTAAGAGAAGGCACATAGGGGAAGAGTTCTAGAATAATAGCAGACATTTTGGAGTTCACACTCACAGAAGCAGTGTACTCTAATCTGTTTGTTCTTTTCAAAAAATATCTCTACCAACAGAATGGGAAGGATTGAGGGCAGGAGGAGAAGGGGGCGATAGAGGATGAGATGATTGGATAGTATCATCAACTCAATGGGCATGAGTTTTAACAAACTCTGGGAGATAGTGAAGGACAGGGAGGCCTGGTGTGCTGCAGTCCACGGGGTCACAAAGAGTCAGACACAACTGAGCAACTGAACATCAACCACCAACTGAATAATGGATGGAGTTGGAACACAGGATAATCAATTACACCCTCATTGAAATGATTGATGTTTCACTCTGAAGAAACATTCTGGAAGAAATAGAATCATCCCAAAAGAAAGAAAAGAAATAGAAACATCCAGAACTTGTACAAGCGCTTAAAGTTTTAAAGGGGTAGAAATAGCTGAGCACCGCAGGAAATCCTCGGATTCTACGCTTGTCTATGAGGTGAAATAATTTGCCAGGTGAGCTTCGTCTTGTCATGCCTTTTGTAGATGGATATATACAAAACACGCACACATTCAGAGCATACAACTTTTATCAGAAGTTCTTCCTTGCCTGCTGTGATGGGGTGCCTGCCATGGAAAGTGGGGGGAAAAGAATGGGTCAGCCAGCTGGGCTGTGCTTCCTCCATCCTGTACATCACGGGAAGAGAAATTTCCTAAGGCTGCTCTTCATACCTTCTGACTATCCTCAGAGGTTGAACATGTCTGCCCTCCCTCTTAAGAGCAGGGAGACTTAACTTTTCTTTTATGTAGGTCTTCCCTATATATATATATATATATATATATATATATTTTTTTTTTTTTTTTTTTTTTTTTTCCTCCAACCTGAACTGAATCTCCAACTGCCTCTCTCAGGATGTGATAAATCAGGGACTTCTGTTTCCTACTCCGGACTGCATTCTGCCATCACAGTCACTATACAACCCACAGAGTTAAGCAAACAAAAGAATTTTTCATTTTCTCTTTCATTCAGTAAGGCTCCATTTTCTGTCCCCCTCCAACCTTTTGACCTGCGTCCTAATGGTGCCGGTCACTTAAGGGCAGAAGTTCAGCGATGGGTTAAGTCTGGGTGTGTTTACGTGGAGGAGAGGGTCTGTGCGTGCTCACTTCCTGTTGTCTGGGCGCTGCACACTGCCTTTGCTCTCCCGGGGCCCTGAGATCACACCTGCTGAGTGAGCCCCTTTTCCTGAAAGACCAGTTGAAAAGAAAAAAAAAAGGTTGTATTCCCTTTTCTTTCGCTCCGGTCACCAAACCCTTTTGTCTTTGCAGCAGCTGAGCTGACATGAGCCAGTCTTACCTTGAAAAGGTTAAGGGAATAGGTGTTGTAACACTGACTATTCCATTTGGTTGTAACGTTTTCCCAGTTTGCGTTTCCTAACATCAGTGGATCCATGAATCCTGAAAATTGCATTAAAATGTGCTCGGGTTGCTGGGTTTTTTTTGTTTTCATTTTGAATTTTTTATTTCATTTTGGAGTATAGCTGATTAACAATGGTGTGATAGTTTCAGGTGATCAGCAAAGGGACTCGGCCATCCATATAAATGCATCCATTTTCCCTCAGACTGCACCCCCATCCAGGCTGCCACATAACATTGAGCAGAGTTCCCTCTGCTATACAGTAGGTCCTTGTCGGTTATCCATTTTAAGTAAAGCAGTGTGTACTGCTGTTTTAAAATGTTTGAAATGAATGAGAAACTATGCATTCAAAAACTGAAGCACCATGGAAACACAGATGACACAGGGAAAGTTCTGATTTAAATAAATCACATAATTTCCCCTCTAGGGTCCTTCTCTCCTATGTGTGTACTCTTGCCACCTCACCTGCTTCCACCCTACTCTGCCATCCCACCGCGCTGCTTCCAGGAGATAAACTGACGGCTACTGACATTTGGGTTAAACAACTAATGAATTTCTCAAAGCGTTGCTGTGTGAGAAATTCATTCTTCATTCATGCATTCATCCAATCCACCTGTTTATCATTCAGCCATTCATCTCTCCTACTTTCAGGCAGATCTGAATTCTAGAGGGTGGACAGCTGTGAACCGAGTAATTCAGTATGGCTCCAGGACAGGGTGCAACAAACGGTAGGTGAAACTGACCTGGAAAACGACATGGTATTCATCAATCACTCAATACACAGCCTGGCTTATATCTCTCATCTCCCCGAGACCTTCACGCCCACGCCTCATGAGCAAGCGCTGCCTACCCAGCATGGTGGTACCCGCCAGGCACCCCACTCTCTTGCATTCAGCTGGCCCCAGAGAGATTCCACAGAAAGGATATTTAATTTGGTGCCTCTCCAGAAACACTGATTTACTCTCCCTGCTGGTTTTCTCTTTCCCCTCCAAGTCTGTGTGACAGACTCTACGACCAAGAAAGGGTATGTAATTAACTACTTGACCTCTGCTTGGCTGCGTGGACAGAGGATGTGTTATGCTTCCTTCCTTCGTTTCCGTTTTTGCCAGGATTCCAAGTTATGTGTGTCTCTCGGCTGCTTGCACTCTTGTTTCATCTTCCCCCATATGGTGTGACAGATCTCTACCACAGACCGTTATGGATGGGCTTCCGCGTGGGGCGACTGCCCTACTGAGGCAGATTCATGATCACCATGGAGGAGAGCCAGAGTCTGTTTTCCAGGGACCAAATCTGGATGCTACTGAGAAAGATATATTAAAAAAAAAAAAAATCTAAGCACTTAATTGTGCAACGTTAGACTTCCCAATGCCAGCTGGTGATTAAATTATGAAACACAGGAGGATTTATAATCCTTGAAATTTCATCTGAGCCCGTGTTGTCACAGAGGTCGTCTGACCATATGGCCCATCCTTCTTGCAAGGTTCCAAGAAACTCACCAGGGTATTGAGCCCCCAAGGGTGAATTGCATTGTCTGTTTACTTCCTATGACAGCAGGAGATAGGATGCAATGGGATACTCCTATTCCATTTATTACTTTTTCTTTGAATCTATGTCCTTGTCAAATATGAGTGGTTCTCCCCCTAAAATATGTGACCTTTTTCCCAAAATGGTTTAGCATTTCTTCCTGTAAGTCCTTCATCATACAGCTGTTCCTTGTTCTTTATCTGAACTGTGACACTTTCCTTGCCTAGGATTTCTATCACTGTCCTCATTGTAGTTTACTATAAGCATTTCCAGAATTTCATGGTGACTGTTTTACTCATCTTTAACTCAAGGATCTGTGACAACGTATAAGTATATGGGACATAGTTCTTCATATATGACTTTGCTTCACCATCAGCAGGAAAATAAAGTCATTATGTTCCTCTCCCCCAAGGTTCTTCTATATCAGTGTATGGAACTTAGGAGACAAAAAGGTCTCATTCAAGATATAAATGGCAAACCTATGGTATTTAGGAGATATTATATAAAAATCAATGAGTTAAATTTTAGATACAAAAAAGCCATCATGGATCTTTGAACAGAGATATTGAAAAGGAAGATAACGGCCAGCCTGGCAAAGAGTAAGCTACCTTCTTCAGTTGGATTTCATGAGTAAGTGTTGCCCCAAAACGGATCCATGTGGACTTACAGGTATTTTTAGTAAAAAAAAAAAAAAGAAAAAAATAGTTTTGAAGGAGCAGGAAAAGATGGGAGATTTAAGGTAAAAATCATGGACAGTAACCTAAACAATTCACAAAACTGAAAGCAAACGAGGAAAGTGAAAACTACCATTAGTGAATTTTAAATAAGTACTTGCTGTTTAGTTCATTATTTGGAAACTAAGTTTACCATGCATGTATGTATGTGCTTAGTTGTGTCCACTCTTTGCAACCCCATGGACTGTAGCCCACCAGCCTTCTCTGTCCATGGAATTCTCCAGGCAAGAATACTGGAGTGGGCTGCCACTCCCTTCTCCAGGGGATCTTCCTGACCAAGGAATTGAACCTGGGTCTCCTGCATTGCAGGCGAATTCTTTACCGTCTAAGCCACCAGAGAAACCCAAGTTTCCCATAAAAGAGACTATATTCAGGTCAGAAAGGGCATAAGGGGAGAAAAAGGTTTATATCTTCAGAAATCTGAAAAGGGACTCCAGTTAGGATAGAAAGGTAGAAACATAATTAGCCAGTTATACCCCACTGACTACACTTCAATGGTCAGATCTCAGCTGCTAGATGGATGGCTATATATAAATGCTCAACCACTCAGTCATGTCCAACTCTTTGTGACCCTTTGGACTGTAGCCCATCAGGCTACCCTGTCCATGGGATTTTTCAGGCAAGTATACAGCAGTGGGTTGCCATTTCCTCCTCCAGGGGATCTTCCTGACTCAGGGACTGAACACACATCTCCTGCGTCTGGCTGAATGTTTACCTGCTGAACCATCGAGCAAGATGAATGGCTCTACATCACCATTAAAAACACAGACTCAAGCCAAGCTAACTGAAATAAAAGACTGGCTCTGCCATTTACTAGCTGGGCAATTTAGACAGGTTGCTTGACCCCTCCATGCCTCAGTTTCTGCTTCTGTAAAATGGTGATAAAATAGTATTAACCCATGAACTGATCGATTTTTTATGAGAACTAAAGAAATATGTTAAAAATCATATTTATATATATATATGATTTTTTAACAGTTCCTGACATATAGTAAGCACTGCATAAGGCTTAGTTGCTTATGAAACTAAGTTGTGCTACTATTGGACAGAACTAAGAAGTAAGAAGGTACTTAACTCTTTGGACCTCTGTCAAGACAGCTGGCTTAGGGGATAGCAATAAAACTCTGGACAACTTTAACTGCATTTGCAGGATGGAAAGGGGAAAAGAGCCAAAGGGAGAAGGAAAGAATAGGGATGCCTTAAAAATAATTTCTGCACAGTGCACATTTCTTCCAGGGTTAAGTCCTTCCAGACCCTTTTATCCCCGCATTTTCAGCACCCCAACTCCCCGTAATGGGAACTAAAAAGGCAACTCATTGAAGGTTGCTTCTGCCTTTCTTCTGGAACCCACCAGGACATTTTGCTGTTTGTTATCAATTTTCTTTTCACCATATTAGGGCCCAGTCCTCTAACATCTCTGTGGATTCACCGCTAAACTCACTAAAAGGCAGATGTGATTCTGAAAAGGAGAGGTGGGTAGAAAAGTTTGTCAACGTGAAGGAAACAGCTTGAGCAAAGGCAGAAAAAATAGGAACCAAGAGGGTAAATCAAAAGAACATGTGGACTAGAATACAAGTACATCTAAGTAATATAAAGGAGAAGAGGGAGCTGGGACCTGGCAGACTTGATGAATGCTTAACCTGGGAGCCAACACAGCCAGGGTAGGAGTGAGGGTTGGCATGGTCACCTGGGAGGAGAATATTTGATAGCATTCAGTGTAGAAGCAAATGTTGAGGAGTCAGACCTGTTCACTAATTAGACCACCTTGCTCAACATCACTGCTCTAACCCTCATTGTCCTTTTGTTTCAATATTTTTAAATATGTATGGAACTTCTACTTTGTGCTAAATACCATGTGAGGCCCTCTAAGGTATTAATTCTAACATCTGTACAGTTAAAGTTAGACCAAGAGATCCATTCTGCATGTTCCAACTCTAACATGATATGATAATCAGGATTCAGCCAACTGGATTCCCAATTCCATTAATGAAGAACAGTCAAGATCTTCACCAAATGTTGCTGCATGTATTCTACAGATTATTAAACTCTGAAGAATTTTGTTCAGATCTACTACCACTGGTCTGGCAATCATTTCACTTTTTCCAGGTGAATAAATAGGTGAAGAAAACTTGATAAAGAGTGATTGATTCCCTATACTGCCTAAGAAATTAAGTACATATGAGAATGAAAAAAACAGGAAGTGTAATATATAATGAAAATCAGGAGGTATCCTGTCTAAGTTTAATCAGCTTTGGAATTATATCAATAGGTATCTAACTACTTGATCAATTCTTTTTCAGTTTTTGTGTTTTCAAGTCATCTGTGACTTTTTTAATGTCATCTCCTTTCCTTTTAAGAATTCCTGGCAAGTTGACATACATATGGTGAACATATGGTCTTCTCCTAATTGATTTAATTCAGAAGAGGACCCAGGGGAGAGCTCTGAGCACTATCTGTTTGAGAGGTTTCGGGAATGTTTATTTCAGACTGAAGGGTCTAAGTGTGATAGCATCAGAATAGTGCCATTGAAACAGGCCAGGCAGTACGCACACATGGTCGGAAGCATCAGTGGTATAAATCACCAGGATGATTTTAACTCAAAGTCTCTGAATTGGCAGAATAATATAAAAATAATATTATTAAATAAAAGTAAGAGTTACTGATTGTGATGTTTATTTCAAGAGGTTTTTTAAAAATTGCCTGTACTAAATCTCCCCCACTTGTAAAACTGTCTCTCCCCAGGTGACACTGCATTGCCTAATTAACTGGTGGATCAATCTGCCTACATTCCTAAGGGAGCCTATGTTTGCCTAATACATCCTCCACCTGATAGAGATAATGCTGAAGCTAAACGACTGCGGAAGAGCTGGGGCAATTGACTGCATTCCTTCCCTGTAGACAGCTATAAATAAAGCCATGTGTCTCTCCTCTGTTTGGTAAATGGCTCCTAGATGATAGCAATCCAGCCGCAACAAAACTGAAACCAAATTGAGTTCTCTCTCTATTGTCATCCCTGGTTTGGCTCTAACAATAAAGTTAAAATACCTGTCATTAGTTGATGATGACCTTAATTGATGTGGAGTTTGAATCCTTAATACTGGATCACAGAACTCAATTTTGAAAATGTGACATCTGGTCACGTTCTTATCAATCTAATGCCCTAGGCCCAAAGCCTGTTTTGCTAAGTGATGCGAATAAGCAACATACCAGATAAAATCAGACTTTCTGTATCAGGCATAGAAAATTTATATGTAATATATATTTTAAAATATTTTTATATTTTAATATGTATATGTATATTTGTGTGTGTATATATATACTTACACATTTATATGTTTTATATATATACCTACACATATATAACATGGGGGCTTCCTGGGTGGCTCAATGGTAAAGAATCCCCCTACCAATGCGAGAGACTCAGGAGCTACAGGCTCAATCCCTGGATTGGGAAGATCCCCTGAAGAAGGAAATGGCAATCCACTCCAGTATTCTTGCTTGGGAAATCCCATGGACAGAAGAGCTTGGAGGGCTACAGTCCATGGGGTCTCAAAGAGTCAGACACAGCTAAGCAACTGAGAACACACACATGCATATAACATACAAATGTGTAGGCATATATTATATACACACGTCCTTCATTTCTTGTCTCTTTAGCCCTCAGCCTGAACCAAGTGTTTATAATGTTTGTTGAATGAATAAACAGTTGGGCGGTTTACATAATTAACCATCCAGTAGATAATTGTGTAGAGTCAGTAGTGCTAGTACTAGTAGTAAAAACACTGCTACTAATAATAAAGCTCTTAGTAACTGAACTTTTACAAACTCCAGGCACTAGTGAAAATATGCATAGAACTAAATACCCTGTCTCAATGACAACTGTCCTACAAAAGAGATCTTGTTATTTCCCAGATTATAGATCAAGGGGTTGGGTTGTGAGGAAGTTAAACAATGTGCCTAAGAACAAATAACTGATGATATAGAATCCAAATAATCTGCTTGTAATCACAGCAAACTCTTTCAACTCAGGGAGTACGTTGCCATTTCAATGGGATTTCACTGGAATGTTCAACACTATTATTGTTTGAGCAATATGATTTCACTTTAAGATTGTTCCTCTTTCGGAGTTAACTCGGTCACATGGAATTGTTATGGCAAATGGTTAATGACCCTGTTATCATAGACTACAAAAGAGAGGAGGCAGGAGTGGAGCCTTTGATTCTAGACACAGACTGCAGGTAAGAACAGAGTAAGACAGGTGTCAAAAAATATTTCTGAAGCGCCCTTGTCCATTCCCATATGCCTGAGCACTCATCAGAAAAATTATTATTGCATCTAGTTAGCAACCATTGGGTCATCTTCGAATTCTTTGCAAAGTAGTAGAATCTCATTGCTTCGGCTTCATGGGATGTGTAGGAATAGTCCTTTAGGAATTCATTCTCAGGAAGAAGCCTTTAGGATCTGCTCTGGACAGCACATCCTAGAGTATGCTAGTACATTTTGATGTTTTATAAAGCGGTGCAACAGAAGTGCCATAGAAAACAGCAGACTAGTCAATGACCCTGAATTAAAAAGTCCCTTCCTGAAGCTCATATGACCATAGTACCAAGAGATAAAGGAGACCTGATACATGTCTCTTTGTGTCATGACAATACACTTTGTTCTACTCAGTGGAACCCAAAGAGGGTGAAGCAATCCAAATATTATTTCAGAACTAATTAATAGCTCATGTGATTTCTTTCACAGAATAGAATTACAAACACATCTGGTGTCATTTCTTAAATCAACTGGAACTTGACCCTCCATAATGGTTAATTATATTTCATTGCATAACCTGCGTATAAGTTGTACACTTAACATTTCTACATTATCACAGCTATTCACATTAACTTAATAAGAGGAATAATATAGCCTCACACTAGAGGCATCTTCTGGATACCTTGGATGTCGTCTCTGTTTGTGAAGAGAAGCAGGATTGGAGTCTATCACTTTTTAAAGGTCTTTTCACAGAATTTCTTCCAAAGTTTTTCCAGTGTCATCTCATGAACCTCTCTTGACTATATAGACAAGGTGACTACCCAGTGCAGAGCTCTCAGACAGCATGGTTATAAATATTCTTTCTCATAGTCCACAACAGCATGCTCAGGGTAGTCAGATTGTGTGCCCTGATTTGAGGTTTGGAAGCCTGGACACAGGACACAGTCTGGTAACAACTAAGCAACGTAAGTTGAATACAGTGCCAGCTCTATTCTGGGATAGGACAGTGTTTTGAAGGAAGCAGGACAAGATTGATCAGACTACAGGGGAATTCACACCATAAGAGCTAGGGATCCTGCTTAAAACAGTCCCCTTGCTAAAGAACGACAATTTGAGTAAATATTTGTCTGGTGAACAATTTACATTCTTCCTTTCCCATAAATGTCTACCTTTCAGCAAAGATCCACTTGTCACCTGCACAGATTGTAGGTGTTGAAGCCAGGCCTGTGACCCCAAAGACCATCTCTGCCATTTCTGAATGACCTATGTGTCTAAAAATGTGCCCGACGCCTACAAGCAGTTGAGTTCCTGAAATGTTCTCAAAGAAATACAAAGCATATGCCATGCAGCTGGCTCACATATCACCCATGGTGTCAGACAATCGCTCCCTGAAGGGCTCTGGCTTTTGGATCAGGAGACACCTGTCATGCTGGTCATGCAGTGAAGAAAGCATGGGGCTGAGATGGCTGAATTCTGAACCTAACTTGGCCACCAGGCATGTATGGGCACGGGAGAGTTCCCTTTTTCCTAGTCTCTACTTCCTCCCTTGACAGATGATTCTATGAGCTTTAAGTTTCTTAACCCAGTTCAGAACACCTGTGCCCATATGATTTTACAATCAAACAGATAATGGGGACTTACTTCAATCAATCTACTCTGAGAGCTTCTTTGAAATTCTACTGGGCTTCCCAGATGGTGCTAGTGGTAAAGAACCTGCCTGTCAATGCAGGAGATAGAAGAGACACAGTTTCAATCCCTGGATCAGGAAAATTCCCAGGAGAAGGGAATGACAACCCACTCCAGTATTCTTGCCTGGAGAATCCCAGGGACAGAGGAGTCTGGTGGGCTATAGTCCAAGGGGTCACAAAGAGTCAGACACAACTGAGCACACACAGCACAGATACCTTGGAGACTACTGTTTTGCAGAAAATTATTTTTTAGTACTTTATATTGGAAAAAATGTCCACACTCACCCTTCAACAAATCTATAATACATTTTGAACACCATAAAGTACCATGAATCTTTTCACATGCACCAGCCATCATTTGTCAATACACAAAACTTTATAGTCAAGCATACTTACCCATTTTGCAAATTTTGCTCAGCAGATTCACAATAGACGTAAACTAGCACAAAGAGATCAATAGAACTTATTTTACAGTAACAAAGAACTGGAGAAACACAGAAAATAGTTGTTTTGTTTGCTTGAAGCATTTTGTCTGAGTCATGGGATTCATTAGGCAACCAGGACAAGTGACAAGAAGAAAATTTCCTCTAGCCATTCTGAACCATTCTGAGCCAAGGTGATTTGACATCTCAGCTAAAAATGGTCCCTCTAGGGTCAAGTTGACCCCTCCTTGAGAAACACCTCTGGTTTAAAAGCTCCCACCCAAACAGGTTTCCCAGATGGCTCAGCAGATAAAGAACCCATCTGTAATGCAAGAGACACATGAGTCTCGGGTTCAATCCCTGGGTCAGAAAGATTCCCCTAGATGAGGAAATGGCAACTCACTCAAGTATTCTTGCCTGTAAAAGCCCATGAACAGAGGAACCTAGCAGGCTACAGCCCATAGTGTCACAAAGACTCAGACATGACTGAGCAATTAAGCACACACCCAAACAGAAGAGCTCCCCTGCTTCAAACACAGCACACAGACCAGGTCATCCCTAAATCATAGAAAAATAATAAAACCAGAATTAATAATTTCATATCAATTTCAATTGACAAAGCAATTTCACCTTCCCAACTCAAACTGCCCCCAGTGATCTTTAGAGGACATCTCCCACAGAACGGGTGCTTTGTTTTGCTTTATTATTACAATTTTTCTCTGCATAGGAAATAGTAGAGACACACAACAGACTGCAAAATCCAATTTTAACTAAAAATCACAGACCTTGACATGTTGGAAGCTTTGAAAATATTTTCCAATTTCAGTAATGATGAGAAGTTATGCAACCTGCAGCTCTAAATCTAAAGCATGAAATGGAAACCAGCAACCACTCATCTACTTTCTGTCTGGAGCTGTAAAACAGTCCTGGCATGTGCTGAAGAGGCATCTAGGGGTGTTTCAGAAAGGAAAGTACTTGCTAATGGGAGACCAATTTAGATAGCATAGAATTGAGAAAGAGTCAGATTTAACCCCTCAAAAGCAGATACGAGTTTGTGGGTAAAAGCTCTTAAATAAACCATAGCTCTAGTGATACTTGTTTTCATTAGGACCAGTGTTGCTGCTGTTCAGTCCTGTCTGACTCTTTGTGACCCCATGGACTGCAGCACATCAGGCTTCCCTGTCCTTTACTATCTCTCGGAGGCCACTCAAACTCACATCCACTGAGTCGGTGATGCCATCCAACCATCTCATCCTCTATCACCCCCTTCTCCCCCTGCCCTCAATCTTTCCCAGCATCAGGGTCTTTTTCAATACCAATAGTCCCTCATGTAGGCTTTCTAACCTAGGTTAATAGACCTCTCCAGGTTTACCAGTTGTCCCTACCTGGGATGGCCTCCATAGACAACCTCTACCTATACTAGTATCTTTCCCCTTAGCTCTTTCCAAGTTTCCTCCTTGTCAATCATCTACCCAGAGAACTTCCATGATCTGCCCTTCCCTCTCTCCCAGGTAGACACAGATTCCCTTGATTAAAGGACATCCTATATAACCTGCTGTCTCATCATCATTCATAATACTACTGCCTTTCACTCTCAGAAGTACCCCATTTTGGAAGATAAATTAAATGGCTGCCTTCTCTTATCTTGCTTTTTTCCCTTCCTCCTTATAATATCTTTAATATCTTATTTATGCAGCATCAAAATACCATTCAATATGAATGTCTACCTGATCACTCCTCCAGCGCTGCCACTCCCTTTCAAGCTCCAGACAAACAGTTCCATTCCAGTATTCCACGTCTATTTGAGAGCCCTTCTAGAACCATAGACTCAACAAATAATAAACCTTTTTCAGACACACCAGTTACTCCCTGGCATTATTATTTCTGTTAAAGGAAACCAGTAAAGCTCAATATTGGAAAATCATCTTGTCAAAAAAATCTTAGGTCATTTCCCTTAAGTCCTTCTGGATCAAGATGCTACAAACCCATGTTTTATGCTCCCTTGCACTGGAAGCACCTCCAGCCCTGATTTTGTCATTCCCAGAATATTACAAAATGCTTGCCCATGACTGCTTAAAAACTAGCAGTGATGGGAATTTCCTGGTGGTGCATTTAAGACTCTGCACCTCCAATTCAGGGGGTGCATTTTCGATCCCTGGTCTGAAAACTATTAATAATATCCCCCATGCTGCATGGTGCAGCCTAAAAGCAAAAATTAGCAGTGATTTCAAAGACCTGCTAAATGAACTTAAACCTTTTGGCATGACTTTCAAAGCCTTGCATAGTATCCCTTCAAATCAACTTGTTGATCTTTTTCAGCTCTAACATACCAGAACTTTATGATTCTAAATATCCTCCCTTATTTCTCAGTAGTAATCAATATTATATTCTAGAACTCAGGTGACTCTACCTACAAATAAGTTGTATTCATTTCTGAGAATAATCTGTAATTCCTTGCCTTTACAGTTTCATCTGTGTAGTTTAGAAAAACTTTTTAATCAAATTTTATTTTTCAGAATAGAAAAATTTCAGAGATAGTACAGAAAGTTTCAATGTACTATGCCATTTCAGCCTAGAGTGTTCTTACCTTTGTTTGTATTATTGAAGTCTACCCATTCCTCAAAGACCTATTCAAATACCATTATCTCAGAAAACCTTTCTTCCTCCACTTTCCCCCAAATAAGTAATGTGGTTCTCTTGCCTTCTTCTTCACCACAATCACTATCATTCTGTATTTTCAGAACTATACATTATAGTGGCCTCTGAAGGTTCTACTTCCTTCCAGTCATAGAAATCTCCAAATGCTTTTCCACAATGCCACCAGGCTGATCTTTCTAAACATGAACTTCATCATGGTATTTTCTAGCTTAGAGGCTTTTAATGATTCTCTCTTTCCCATAGGACAAAACTCAAACTCCTCATTATAACATGCAGCAATCTGAACACTATTTACTTCTCCAGACTTAAATCTCCCGTTTCTCAGCTTTCACCCTTTATGCTACATCAAGGGATACCCAGGTGGCTCAGGGGTAAAGAATTTGCCTGCCAATGCAGGAGACACAGACCTGGATTGGATCCCTGGATCAGGAAGATCGCCTGGAGGAGGGCATGGCAACCCACTCCAGTATTCTTGCCTGGAAAATCCCATGGACAGAGGACCCTGGTGGGCTACAGTCCACGGGGTCCCAAAGAGTTGGCCATGACTGAGTATGCCTTAACAGCAGAGCCTCGTAATTTTTTCCACACAGACTATTGAGTATTGAGTTATTGTCTCTTCCCACAAATTCTTTTTCCTCCTTGTCTATCTGGAGGGCTTCCCTACACTCAACTCTGATGATAATTACCTCCTCCAGGGGATCTTCCCAACCCAGGAATTGAATCTGTGTCTCTCATGTCACCTGAAATGGCAGGCGGGTTCTTTACCACTATCGCAACCTAGGAAGCCCCTGCTCCGTATTATGTAACATCCTAAATGGGGAAATAATTTGAAAAGAATAGTATAACTGAATTACTTCACTGTACACCCATAACTGTCACAACATTGTAAATCAACTACACTCTAATATAAAAAAAATTAAAAGTTTTAAAATTTTTATATTTAAAAAAAAGAAATGAGTGAATTTAAAGAAGAGAAAGTGTAAATGAAGGTTGAATGTAGGGGACTTTTTAAATTGAGGGGCCAAAGAAAGGGATGGGAAGGGGTAAGAGCGTGAACCATGAGGATGTGGGGGGGTCCCTGTTAGCTGAGTTTCCCAGGCAGTGAGGTAGGGGTGTGCCCAGCACTTCCCACACACAGTGAGGCCAGTGCGGCTGGAGGATGCTGAGCATCGGGGTGAAAATGGGGAGAAGATACGCAGTGAGAGGGGATGGTGTGGCCAGGAGGAGCCTGTCTTTTACGCTAAGTTAGATGGGAAAGCCATTGCAGAGTCTGCCTGAGAAATGACATAATTGACTTAACAGAACAAGGAAGGCCGCTGCCAAAAATAGACTCTGCAGGGAGCACTGGGCAGAAGAAGGAAGAGCAATTAGGAGCCTGTTACCACAATGCTTTGCTATCCCACGCAGACCTCACATGCTCCAGAGCCAAATGTGCCTGCATACCCAGAGCCACTCAGGCTTTTTTGGTTTCTCTCACTGCCCACTCCTTCCTCCTCGCCTTCCTGTGCTTTTTATAGGAGTGACATAACCTAGCTTCGGGTCCTATTTCTAATACATGCTCTCAGCTGCCACCCCAGGGCGAAGGTCTTCATCGTCACGTGGTTTCTCACAGGAAAATGCTTGGAACCTTTTGAAAACGCACCTCTGAAATATAAAATACCAGAATAAAGTCAACTTCTTTGTATTATTTAAGGCAATTTGAAACATTCTACAGACAAGGGGATGGAAAAGAAAGAAAATTTGTAATAGAAAGTTCAACGAGTCCTGCCATGTTTAAGTGGATAGCCAACAAGAGCCTACAGTATCATACACAGAACTCTGCTCCATATTGCGTGATAGCCTGGATGGGAGAGGGGTTTGCGGGAGAATGGATACATGTGTATGTATGGCCGGGTCCCTTTGCTGGTCCCATGACTGTCGCATCATTCATTGTTTGTTAATTAGCTATACCCCAATACAAAATGAAAAGTTTAAAAAAAAATAAAGTTCAACGTTTCGCCTGAGTCCAAAGGGCATGCCTACTAATTGTGTCACCTTAGGGAAACAGTCAAACTGGACTCTGCCTCCTGTACCATCCCCAAAATGGGGGTAAAAATACTGATTATGATGGATGATGGCAAGGATTAAATGAAAGAGTAAATGAGGCCCCAGAGTAGCGACTAGCATCTATGCTAATTCCCTCCTTTCCAAAATGGGCAGTGTGGGGATGGGAGAGATTTAATGTGTGAGTAAAGTTACAAAAAGATAGAATTTAAAGTCAGTGAATGCTAGGGTGGGGTGAATTCTTTTTTGTGTCACTGAATCTGAGTGAAGATGGACTGACAGTAGGTGTCAGATTGTAGCTCACTGGAGTACTTCGGGTGGTTGGGAAATTTTTCAACTCAGAAAAAACTGATTGCCCCCAAATAACCCACCTTTTGCCTCGGCCCTGGGCTGACTGCAGCCCAGCGTTTGGCACAGCTGAGGCACTGTTTTAGACCTCAATGTGTTAAGGCCTTTGAGATTAGCCTGCACTTTGCCCTTGGAGCCCCTGCTTCATTGCTAGGGTCCTTAATGTGTCAGGCACTTTTCCTCCCTTCCTTGCAGATACTTCCACTTACCTTACCTGAGCCTACCAGTCTGCAAGGTAAACTCTGAGGTAAAACACAGTATCACAAGCTCCCACTGCCTCCAGTATAAAAGTATAAACAACAAAGAATAGGCAAGACCAACAAAACAATAAATACAAATGACTACAATTACAGAAATCACATAATGTGCAGCTCAAAAAAACACTTAAAAAAGTTCTTGGCTGGTTTTAGAGATTGTATTAAAGTCTAGTCCACCCAAAGCTATATTGATTGGACTGTGTATGTCTGTGCGTTTATGTGTGCACACACACACATATTCCCAGCTGTGTCCAACTCTTCGAGACCCCATGGACTGTACATTGCCAGGCTCCTCTGTCCACTGAATTTTTCAAGCAAAAACACTGGAGTGGGTTGCCATTTCCTCCTTCAAGGGATCTTTCTGACCCAGGGATTGAACTTGCATCTTCTGCATTATCAGGCAGATTTTTTACCACTGGTGCCATGTGGGAAACCCTACATGGTCTTATTAAAATTTTGGTGCCATGGTTTCCTCTAACCCCTAGTCCCTCAATTAACTGGTAGGGAAACAGTTGATGTTAATAATATCAATAACAGTTCATATGTATTGAGTCCTTACTATTGCTGAAGTGTACATGTGTATACACACCCATTTAATCCTTAAAATACTCTATGAATTAAGTACCATTAACTGTACCCCTTCCCTGCTGGCTCAGACAGTAAAGCATCTGCCTACAATGCGGAAGACCTGGGTTCGATCCCTAAGTTGGGAAGATCTCCTGGGAGAAGGAAATGGCAACCCACTCCAGTACTCTTGCCCGGAAGATCCCATGGACAAAGGAGCCTGGTAGGCTACAGTCCATGGGGTCACAAAGAGTCAGAAATGACTGAGCGACTTCACATTCACTCACTAACTTTACCCTTATTTAGTAGACTAGAAGTCTTAGTGAGGCATAGAAAATTTAAGTTAGTTAATCAAGGTCTGCCTTGCTGGTAGGTGGCAGGATGGAGGGTTGTTTCCAAGACGTCTGTTTCCAGATTCTGGGCACCTCCCTGCCTATCAGACATGAATGTGGCCCAATATAATTGTGATGGAAAAAAATAAAGTCAAATGGTAATATCTGAATGGGGCTCAGGAAGATGTTTCTATCTCTACCACACTGTCAAGAATGTAAATTTCGAAATAGAACTGCCATATGACCCAGCAATACCACTTCTGGGCATACACACTGAGGAATCCAGATCTGAAAGAGACACGTGCACCCCAATGTTCATCGCAGCACTGTTTATAATAGCCAGGACATGGAAGCAACCTAGATGCCCATCAGCAGACGAATGGATAAGGAAGCTGTGGTACATATACACCATGGAATATTACTCAGCCGTTAAAAAGAATTCATTTGAATCAGTTCTAATGAGATGGATGAAACTGGAGCCCATTATACAGAGTGAAGTAAGCCAGAAAGATAAAGACCATTACAGCATACTAACACATATATATGGAATTTAGAAAGATGGTAACGATAACCCTATATGCAAAACAGAAAAAGAGACACAGAAGTACAGAACAGACTTTTGAACTCTGTGGGAGAAGGTGAGGGTGGGATGTTTCGAAAGAACAGCATGTATATTATCTATGGTGAAACAGATCACCAGCCCAGGTGGGATGCATGAGACAAGTGCTCGGGCCTGGTGCACTGGGAGGACCCAGAGGAGTCGGGTGGAGAGGGAGGGGGGATCGGGACGGGGAATACATGTAACTCCATGGCTGATTCATGTAAATGTATGACAAAATCCACTGCAATGTTGTGAAGTAATTAGCCTCCTACTAATAAAAAAAAAAAAAAAAAAAAAAGAATGTAAATTTCTAGTGGCAATTGGTGCATTCTCTTCCTCTGGAGTATAAAAGGTGGAAAAAAATACCAAACAGGTTGATGAAGGCAGAATTCAAGAAACACTTGAATTCAAGAAACACTTTCTGACTTAAAAAAAAAAGAGCTAACTGGAAATCATTTAAAAATAAATTTATACGCTTTTTATCTAATTAACCATTTTAGAGTAAAGATGTGAAAAAATTAGGGTAGTTTTATGATGAGTGATAGAAAAATGTAAATAAATCTAAATTACTGAAAAGAATAAAAGTATGTTTAGTAACGTAATGTAAACATGATTAGTCTCTTGTACTTCTGATGACAGGAAAATAACTCAGTACTCTTTGAGAGGCAGTCAACTAACTTCACTTACAACACTTTGCATTAGTGTCTTTTTTCACTTTCTTTCTTTCTTCCCCTAAATGGAATGATTTCTTTTTTCAGTTATGAAAAGGATCATTTTCCTTATGAGTGAAAAATTTTGATTTTGAATTGTTACTTACCTATCTTCTAAGGGGCTTCCTTAGTGGCTCAGACGGTAAAGCGTCTGTCTGCAATGCAGGAGACCTGAGTTTGATCCCTGGGTTGGGAAGATCCCCTGGAGAAGGAAATGGTAGCCCACTCCAGTATTCTTACCTGGAAAATCCCATGGACCACAGAGCCTGGTAGGCTACCGTCCATGGGGTCGCAATGAGTTGGACACAACTGAGCAACTTCAATTTCAAAAAAAAAAAAAAAACCTTCTAAAAATGTTTTTATAAGCTTGAATGCAGAAGACACTCAACATTTAGAGAAATATTTGCCCCAAACATTGCATAGGGCAGTCTTAGTATCTGTAGTTTGAACTCCTCTGATGAGTATAGAAACAACAACATTTAGAAGCAGATTCAGGGGTAAGCTAGTGGAGGTGATGGAATTCCAGTTGAGCTTTTTCAAATCCTAAAAGACAATTCTGTTAAAGTGCTGCACTCAATATGCCAGCAAATTAGGAAAACTCAGCAGTGGCCACAGGACTGAAAAGGTCAGTTTTCATTCCAATCCCCAAAAAAGACAATGCCCAAGAATGTTCAAACTACTGCACAATTGCATTCATCTCACATGCTAGCAAAGTAATGCTTAAAATTCTCCAGGCCAGACTTCAATGGTATATGAAATGTGAACTTCCAGATGTTCAAGCTGGATTTAGAAAAGGCAGAGGAACCAGAGATCAAATTGTCAACATCCGCTGGATCATCAAAAAAGCAAGAGAGTTCCAGAAAAATATCTACTTCTTCTTTATAGACTACACCAAAGTCTTTGACTGTGTGGATCACAACAGACTGTGGGAAAATTCTTAGAGAGATGGGAATATCAGACCACCTTACCTGCCTCCTGAGAAGTCGGGTATGTAGGTCAAGAAGCAACAGTTAGAACTGGACATGGAACAACGGTTCCAAATAGGGAAAGGAGTATGTTGAGGCTATATATTGTCACCCTGCTTATTTAACTTATATTCAGAGTACATCATGCGAAATGCCAGGCTGGATGAAGCACAAGCTGGAATCAAGATTGCTGGGAGAAATATCAATAACCTCAGATATGCAGATGACACCACCCTTATGGCAGAAAGCAAAGAAGAACTACAGAGCCTCTTGATGAAAGTGAAAGAGGAGAATGAAAATGTTGGCTTAAAACTCAACATTCAGAAAACTCAGATCAAGGCATCCAGTCCCATCGCTTCATGGCAAATAGATGGAGAAACAGTGGAAACAGTGAGAGACTATTTTGGGGGGGCTCCAAAATCACTGCAGATGGTGATTGCAGCCATGAAATTGCTCCTTGGAAGAAAAGTTATGACCAACCTAGACAGCATATTAAAAAGCAGAAACATTACTTTGCCAACAAAGGTCCAGCTAGTCAAAGCTATGATTTTTCCAGTAGTCATGTATGCAAGTGAGAGTTGGACTATAAAGAAAGCTGAGCGCCGAAGAATTGATGCTTTTGAACTGTGTTTTTGGAGAAGACTCTTGAGAGTCCCTTGGACAGCAAGAAGATCAAAACCAATCCATCCTAAAGGAAATCAGTCCTAAATATTCTCTGGAAGGACTGATGCTGCGGCTGAAGCTCCAATACTTTGGCCACCTGATGCAAAGAACTGACTCATTGGAAAAGACCCTGATGCTGGGCAAGATTGAAGGCAGGAGGAGAAGGAGACAGCAGAAGATGATATGGTTGGATGGCATCACTAACTCGATGGACATGAGTTTGAGTAAGCTCCAGGAGTCGGTGATGGACAGGGAAGCCTGGCGTACTGCAATTCATGGGGTCACAAAGAGTCAGACATGAATGAGTGACTGAACTGAACTTAACTCAGGGGTATGGTCCTGTGAAGCCTACAATGCAATGAATAGTAAATAAATTTTATTAAAATAGGCATTTAAAATTACTATGGTCAATAATAACTTATGTGAAATATCCCACTTAACTTTTTAAGGTCTCTCTATGTAATTGACATGACTGCTTTGTTCTTTTTCTACACAAAACCATCACAGTTTGATTCCTAAACCAAAGATTCTCAGAATAATCCTAAATGTTTGCATGGCAGTTTTACAGGTTGATTTGTTTCTCGAAAAATGACTCGGTAGCATGAAAAGTGGATAAGGATCGGGCATACACATTTTTTATTGTCCATATGATTTCCACTCGAGTGAATGTGTATATCAAGTTTAAGACCTTTGGTGAGCATTCTGATGTGCTTAAACAAGAACATACGTTATTGAGAAGAATTGGATTTTTGAAACCTAAGGGTTTGAGAACATTTAAGTTCAAAAAATCATTCTGGGTTGTCAACAAGTCAGAGTATGACCCACGTTGATAGCGATCCTTATATCCCCTAAATAGAGAAAGTAGATGTGTGAATTCAGACCCACAGGCACGCACCGATACCCCAGACTGATGCGGATATAGGCAATCCTTTATGTCTGTTCTGACTTTGGCTTTTGCAGCTGCTGTTTTCTCAGTGTTGTCTCCGGGGCAGTTTCCTGTTGCCATAGCTGATGGCCTGCCCACGCCTGCCTGGGCCTTTCAAGTGTCAACACTCCCAGGCCGGCTGCAGTGGTCAAATGCTTGTTAATGAGATATAGCAGCTGGGTAGGGGTGAACCACTGAGACGGATAAAGGAATGCCTCTGGTGCAGGAAGCGATGCCTTTTGAATCTTTTCAACAGGGTGAAAGCTTTCAAATCAAAGAGGGTATGTTGTATTCATTAATAAACCCAAGTTCCCATGCAGTCACATTAAAGCCAGCAGTTTAACTTTGCATCAGACAGGTGAATTTCCCCCCCGATTTTACCCTGAAAGACAATGAGCAAGAAAACAAGGCTTGAGCTTGGAACAAAGCAGGACTTCCTCATCTGTGGGGCTGAGCGGACTGCTAAAACAAGCAGGGGTTGCTGCATTCATTTTCAATTTGTCCTTTTGTCTGTGTATTTGTGAGTGTGTGCGCGCACACGCACGCGTGTGTGGTTCAAAGCTCATAGCAACCACTCCTGCTCCCTTCTCTGGAGTCATTTAGCCAGAGCATTTCTTGTTTTTTTTTTCCTCTTTCTTTGAAAACCTGACTTCAAAAACAGAATTAACAAGTCAACAACTACTTGTGAGGAAAAAACACACAGGCGTGGATGCGGGCCCACGTCACCTCTGTCGCAGAAGGAATATACCTGCCCCCCACCCCCAACATCCTACCCCCACCCCAACCTGTCCCTGAGATGCTTTCTCTGGGGACTGTGGAAGTTGGCAGCATCATGAGGTAGCTCCAACAGCTGGGAGAAGGTGCAGGAGGGAAAAAAAATTCCTGAAAGCATCTAACTTATCTAACTGAGGGAGTTGTAAAGATAGTGTTGAGGAAACTATTTTCTTAAGTGCCTTTGCTAAAAAATTGGACTCATAGGGAATGCAAAAAGCCACAATGAATAGATAAAAGATGGATTTTCTGTTTTAAGGTTGTTTGAGATAGTTCAAAATGAATGACACAGTCTTGGAAGTGGGAACATATAACTTGAACCAACAGAGATACAAAAATATTCTAGCATCTCACTGCCTCCATTTCTCCAACAATCTTATGAGTTAGCTAATAATTCACCAAGGCTAACTAAGCACTACAAAACAAAGACAGTATCTATGCATTATCCTGACATTTCTAAGTCCAAAGAAGACTAGTTATCTAAGGAAATAAACAGAGGGGAAGAGATGCATTCTTCAAAGTACCTCAGTGTTTAGTATATTCACTAATTGATTTACTATAGGTCTCAATTCTTAAAAGAAGGCCTTTAACCTATATGAATAAGAAATGGAAATTCCATTTATTGAATGCTTAGAATAATAATGTCAGGCAACAAGCTAGAGAGACAGTTTTAAAAAGATTATATACAAAAATATAGATGTAATATAAATCTCTTTAAATGTTAAGATAACACCATGGGCGGTGGTGGTTCAGTCACTAAGTTTTATCCTACTCTTTGTGATCTCATGGACTGCAGCAGGCCATGGTTCCCTGTCCTCATGTCCGCTGGGTCATGGACATGGATAATTCTATGAAACATTTTTTTTCTCTTTTACTAATCAGGACCTTCAGTTGTGGAGAGCTTGTATCACATATCCAAAACCATAGTGAAAGTGAAAGAATGAGTTACTCAGGCACGTCTGACTCTTCTGTGACTCTATGGACTGTAGCCCGCCAGGCTCCTCTGTCCATGGGATTCTCCATGCAAGAATACTGGAGTGCGTAGACTTTCCCTTCTCCAGGGTATCTTCCTGACAGAGATTGAACTCAGGTCTCCCACGTTGCAGGCAGATTCTTTACCATCTGAGCCACCAGGGAAGCCCCAAAACCGTAACTGATAGATAATTTTTTAAAAGTACATTCTTTATCCTGTCTGCACCACCTGCCACACTGCCTCCCTGGATGGGCTGATTTTGGCCACGTCACTCTGACCTATTAGATACTGTTTTGTTTTGTTTTTTAAAAAAAGGCGACCAACCAATCCAGAATATTCAGTGCTATATGTAACTGCTTATGTGTGTATGGTGTATGTGTGTGTTTGAGGCAGAGTAGAGGAATGCTTTATTACTAAATAACACAGAAATTCTAAAGAAAGTATATAATGGACTTCCATGGAGCCTGTATTTCCACTAGAATTAGATTACAGGTGACTATGGGGTATGTTATATTTCATATTTTAAAAGGCACCTCCAACCTACGTTGGGCTTCTCTGATAGCTCAGCTGTTAAAGAATCTGCCTGCAATGCAGGAGATCCTGGTTCAATTCCTGGGTCAGGAAGATCCTCTGGAGGAGGGATGGGCTACCCACTCCAGTATTCTTGGTCTTCCCTGGTGGCTCAGCTGGTAAAGAATCCGCCTGCAATGAGGGAGACCTGGGTTCGATCCCTGGGTTGGGAAGATCCCCTGGAGAAGGGAAAGGCTACCCATTCCAGTATTCTGGCCTGGAGAATTCCATGGACTGTCTTGTCCATGGGTTCGCAAAGAGTCAGACGCGACTGAGCAACTTTCACTTTCACTTCACTTTCCAAGTTACATATCTTGATAGTACTCCAGAATGGGATTAGAAGGAATACAGAATTGAGGAGCAAAAAAAAGGGTCAGTCCTAGAAAAGGGCCTTGATTAGAATCCACAGAGCACCTCCTTCTGGAATACCTGTTCTGCCCAATCTCTCCTCTATGTCAGGTTAGGAGAAGTCTTTCTTATTAAATGCCTGAGACCCAGGTTGAATCCCTGGATCGGGATGATCCCCTGGAGAAGGGAATGGCAACCCACTCCAGTATTCTTGCCTAGAGAATTCCATGGACAGAGGAGCCTGGCGGGCTATAGTCCATGGGGTCGCAAAGAGTCAGACAGGACTGAGTGACTCATGCGCGCGCGTGCGCACAAACACACACACACACACACACACACACACACACACACACACACATGGACTTTCTGTACAGAGAAAGTCTGCCAAAGCTTAACATTTCATATATACTCAAGAGACATCATCCAGTGATTGGGTTTCTAAAGTCTCATCTTTTTCTGCCTTCACCCCAAGTTCTGAGTGCCTCCAAGGAACTGCTGGGTCTTTCCCTTGCAGCAATATTAATAATAACAGTCTGTGGAGCCACAGCCTCTGTCTGCCCTGGCTTCCAGAAATTTGTCTATCTTTTTACTAGCACCCAGTCCAACCCAGCCAGTGGTAAGTTGGGGATCTACCTGTAGGCTAGAGCACCTTCTCCTGCCCAGGAAGGGAACACCAAAGCCCATGTCCAAGCTCTGTAAGCAGCTCAGAGCAGAACTCTTTTGCCTTGTATCCCTCTGTTTTTTAAGGATCTTAGTAGTTCCTTGGAAAGACGAAATCCTAAACAGTGCAAAATTATTGCAATTTCTATGTATGACAGGGAAACTCACACACCCACACCAGAAACCTCATTCCCAGAACACACATGCCCTTAATGTAAGTTTGGCATTTGATACACTACTGCATTTGGGGTGGGTTGTTTTTTTTTTTCCTGCCTTCCCCAAATCACTCCCACTTTGTACCATATTCTCTCATGTCTTTGCTTTTTTTTCTGACTAAGAAGGTTTTGACTTAAAACTGAAAATATTCCAAGTGACAAGTAAGTAGCCCCTTCTCAAATAAAACCTGCAATAACGTGCCTGGATTACATTAAGGAATGCTGGAGGGGATCCCAAAAACCAGTGTTTGAACAGTCAACCTGACTGAATCCTAGGACACCACTGAAAGGGCTCATGTTACCTAACTGACTTAGAGCTAATCGGTGTACTCCACGTGACAATACATTGTCTGACTTGGGGGACCTGCTGCCTTAAGGCGAGAGGGGCAGGCCCCAGGGAGCCCCTGGGAGCGTCCCCAGCCTCCAGCCCAGCAGTGACAGCAGCCACTTTGCCCTCTGGCTCTGCTTTTGAACAATGTGGACCAAGAAGCTTCATAGAGTGAGAGAACTTGGATTTATGAAGGTGAGTGAGCCTAACGCAGAGACAAAACCAGAGAGCAAACCGCAGAACGCGATCAATAGCTAATGTCCAAAGCCCAGGAAACAGAAGAGCAGTGAACCTCAGTTTCTTGGCAGGAAAACCAGATTGGTCTAGAAAGAAGCTTTGGGAAAGCGTTTGAACCAGTCTCAACAGAATGAAAACGTTTCTAAATGAGCCCTTTGACTAATTCTTCTCTTGGAAAATATGCAGACCAATTGAAGGGAAGGTTAAGTCTTTTAAGGGCAACTTAAACTTTCCTGTGGCTATTTAGCCCATTTCTGAGACTCAGTCTCAAGATTTTTTTTTTTCCTTATCTGTTTCCCTTCTTCATTCTTTAATTTTTTATTAGTTAATTTTTATTGCAGTATAGTTGCTTTATGTCTCAAGACTCTTTAAAGCATAAGAATTCAAGAATAAACTCTCAGTGGTAGTGGAACTGTCACCTCCAGGATCTGGGTTAAATTGGTAGGTAAGACAATAAGTCTTAGTACCAACAACTGTGTGTTCTGTCAAATATCCCTCCCACTCAAGAAAAATACTCCCAATATCTACTATTGACACTTTTCCAAAAGAACACTCTGGTGTGAGAGTCTTGTTTGAAACTGTTTGATCAGAAAGGAAGGTATGTACATTTACACTCTGGTTTCACTTCACGTCAGGCCATGCTGCCTACGAGAAGACGGCTGGTACAGAATGCCATCACCCTCCTTTATACTTAATCCCACAGACATGGGGATGTAACTTAAGAAAAACAAGGATACTACAGAGAGGAAGAGGAAGAAGTTGAGAATTAGAAGCTGTAGACTATGGCTTCTACATAATTTTGAGTGAGACTGATAATCTTCAGTGGCTTAAATAGCAAGATGGTCCTCTTAACCAGCAGTGTAGGCACCAGTTAGATTACTATTTCTTATCTCTTGTTCAAAGCTCTACTTCAAAGGATGATTATCAGCTGCTCAAGTGGACAGCAAAACCTCGAAATGCCTTAGAGTACTCCAAATAGAGGAAAATATGAAAGCATTCTTTCTTGAGGAAGAGGTAGGTCTGGGGTATGTTGAAGAGAAGAGAAAGAGGCTGATAATGCGGTCATGGTGCTCAAGTACTGATGAGTAAACAGATACTCATTAAGTCCCTGGGAAATTAAGGAACTTAATTAGAAGTCAGAGTATCACGGTATTTGGATGAAACTGTATTTAATTCTAACCTGGGAAAAGCTAGACATTGTAACATAGCAAAACCATTCAATGTGTTCCAATAATTTTTTTTAATGATTCACTCATTCAACAAGTATTTATTGAGCAACTGTTAGCTGCCAAAGTCCGTTGAGGTGTTGGCAAAACTGCTAAGAACAAAATAGGTGAGAATCCTGCCATCAGAGAGCTTATATCCTGGAGATTATTACCATTTTGCTATACAATCAATTACAATCAAGTTGAGACTGCAAGGACTGGCCTTAGTCAATTATTCTGGCCATTTTTCTCTAATGATTTATGTCATAGTACTATTAATCACAGCTTAATTTGACTCTCTGTGTGTGTCTGTGTTTGAGTGGGGGTTGTTTTTGTTCAGTTGCTAAGGTGTGTCTGACTCTTTATGACCCCATGGACTGTAGCATGCCAGGCTTCCCTGTCCTCCACTATCTCCTGGAGTTTGCTCAAGTTCATGTCCTTTGAGTCGGTGATGCTGTCTAATGATCTCATCTTCTGTGGTCCCCTTCTCCTCCTGTCCTCAATCTTTCTCAGCATTAGGGTCTTTGCCAATGAGTTGGCTCTTCACAGCAGGTGTACAAAATATTGGAGATTCAGCTTCAGCATCAGTCCTTCTAATGAATATCCAGGGTTGATTTCACTTAGGATTGACTGGTTTAATCTACATGCCTTCCAAGGGACTCTCAAGAGTCTTCTCCAGCACCACAGCATGAAAGTATCAATTCTTTGGTGCTCAGCCTTCTTTACTGTCCTAACTCTCACACCCGTACACAACTACTAGAAAAACCATAGCTTTGACTATATGGACCTTTGCTGGCAAAGTGTGGGGTTAGAAAGGGAGTTTTAAACGTGAAATTCAGAAAATAATCACAGAGGAGAAGGTTATCTTGGGAAGACAGTTAGCCTTCCTGGAGGCACTCTGTTTTTCCCTTCAAAATCACAGTTTCTCAGGAGAAATAATTTACTTTCTAAAATCTCCTAAGACATTTCCTTCAGGATCATGTGTTTACAGTTCACTCAACTCAAGGGAAAGGAGAATAACTTCAAGAATATGCACCAAATACAGGCAATTTATAATGAGGACAAAATCCAGGGATAGAAGAGAAGCCTAAGTGTTGCTAAGGGCTGAATGAATCTGGAACTTGACTGTTTATCAGGTAGTAATTCTGCCAGGTATTGTTCTGTGCATAGAAATAAACCAAGCATTACCTAATTATAATAAAACTTGAATTCAGAAAGAAGAAAGGCCGTAGCCTTTAAAAGGTAAATATAAGTTGTGACTTGTTACATTTTATAGGAACTTTGCAGCAATAATAAAATAATCATCGGGACAAATCCTTATCTTTAAAGATAAGGATTAAAGGATTCGATACCGTATATGATATTTTCAAGTGCAAGGACAACAAGGAAGTTCTCTGTAGAAAATGTCCATCTGGTTGAAGCACTTTCTTTCATTTTTCCAGCCCTGCCCTTGCATTGGACTCTTCCTTCTGCTTTGCTTTCCAACACATTCTCTGGAAGTACCTAATAACTTTTGCCCGGGATTATACACAGATTGTAGCTGATTTGACTATGTAATATATTTGTGTTTTAAATGTCTATGTATCTGTTTTACATCCTCTTCCCTTCATACAGCGTGCACACACACACACACACACACACACACACACAAAAGAAAAGAAAAGAAAGGAAAAAAAGATCTAACAGATCAGTTGCAGACTGATCCCATAGGAAGAAGCGAACTCTTTGATTTTTGTCTTAGGTAAGCTCCAGCACAAACAACGTTCAGTTGTTCACACTCAATTTCAATTTCAGCCATCTTATTTCAAACCCCAGATTGATGCATATTGCCAGGTAACATAAACAGACTGCGCCTCGCTTTTCTGTAGTATAGATGCATCTATCCCAAACTATTTTTTAGCCATCTGTTTTCATTCAATGAGTCTTGCTGTTGGTGTGCACAGAAACTTTTGTTCCGAAAGTGATGCCACTTTTCTTTTTTTTTCCTTCTTCATATTAGGTCACTGTAGTAAAGGGAAACTAGACATTTTCTTCATATGATAGAAAAGCCCCACTAAATGGTGAACAGCAAAAAATATCCCCTTTGAAAATTATTAAATCAAATAAACTTGTTTTGGTTGAGGGGTCAAAGGTCTGTATTTGAAGCAGCTAGTCTTCTACTCTATATATTATTTTAAGATGGTTATAGAGGTCTAATGGGCTTCCCTGGTGGCTCAGATGGTAAAGAAAACGCCTGTAGTGTGGGAGACCTGGGTTCTGTCCCTGAGTTGAGAAGATCCCCTGGAGGAGGACATGGCAACCCACTCCAATATTCTTACCTGGAGAATCCTCACGGACAGAGGAGACTGGTGGACTACAGTCCATGAGGTCACAAAGGGTCGGACATGACCGAGCGACTAAGCATGCACGCGCGCACACACACACACACACACACACACACACACACACACACACACACGTCTCCTGGATACAGTGGTATCATTTTAAGTTGTCTTGAGAATGAGGAAGCACAAGGGATGTGTTCAGTTGACTGAAATGTGGCTAATGATTTCCCAGTGGATTGAGCCACAGATTATATAAACCACAAAGGTGATTGATGTGATCAGATTAGTCATCCCAAAATGTAGTTTAGCAATCACCAAGACATCCAGCTAAAGTCCATGTTGCCTCAGCTGTCCCAGAACCTAATTGATTCTTGAAGGCAGAGTTGAATTTCAGGTGTCCCTCGTCTAGGAAAACTAACAAAAATCCAAACTTTCAAAACAAGTTACTATAAACTAATCTAAACTGCAGTAGAGTGTTCCCTGAAAATTACCCTTAAAATATGTGTTCTATGCATTGTTATTTGCAAAACTATGAATTGTATTCAATGCTTCTGTGTCACATTTGTTGTGTAAATGGATGGTGCATGAATTACAATGTCAACTTTCATGAGATGTGAAGAACAGAAGTGATTGGAAAATAGTGTGTGTTCAAAAACCCATTTTGCACAAAGCAGTGAAGAACAAAGGCCAACCAATCTGACCCCAGCAGTCACGAATCTTAGAGATTGAACCCAACCATCAATACGTCTCAAACTTCTAAAATATCGAACTTTTTTAGCCACTACACTCTTTTTTAACCTATATACTGTTGACTATAGGGTATGAATCATTAACAGTCACACTTTAAGTTTGACCTTTCACTTTCTTATCTAGAGAAAATTTCATTTTCAAGTATTCGATAATATGTAAAGTATTCAAAGTATTTTAAGAGAACGTTTGGCCCATATCACCCAAGCTCAATAGCTAACAGTTGCTGCCACCTATAGGCCCAATCTCAAGAGAAGGATCTAGGACCTGAAGAGGCTTGTAAGTTTCAAAGGCACAGCTCAACAGAGCAAGTTTTTAGGTTTCAGGAGGTTTTCCTCATAGGAAAACACACTTAGCACCTTTGACTGTTGAGGCAGTTCCCTGAAAAATTGCATTAGAAATGACAACTTTCATTGATTTCATTGACCACGATCTCTTTAAACCAACTCATGAGGGGTAGGAACTTTAGCAACCTCTTTACTCACGAAACAAGCAAATGAAACAAAATGAATCAAATTAACAGAAGCTTAATTATGACTGCCATGGCTATACAATCATGGAAAATAAGTGACAAGGAGATATTTTCTATTGTGTCTATTAATATGTATCACATGTGAGAGTCTGAATCTTTTTGGCTAGACACTCTTCCTTTTGGAGATTTTATGAACCCATCCCTATGATAAATATTTATAGTATAGTATAATTCCATCCTAAGGCTGAAAGAAAAGGAAAAAATTATATCCATAAAACAACTCAAACTTAAATCTCAGCTTCAGGATTTTTTGTATCTGTAAAATGGAGATAGAAATGACCACCTTCCATTGTCATATTAAAGATTAGAAGACATTTTATTTTTATAGATTATCTATACATGCACATAAGCATATAAACATTTATATTTATTCATTGGACATATATGTATACACACATGTTTCTATAAATATGTATGTATTGGCCTGGCCAAAGTGTTCCTTTGGCTTTTTCCATACTAGCTTACAGAAAACCCAGATGAACAAACTTTGTGGCCAACCCGATATGTATATACAAATGTGTATGTATACATATGTTTATATATAATATATGTATATATATATACATTCTCAATGAGTAGCACACAATATTTTATAAAAATATCTGCAGCCTCCAGACTATAAGAAGATAAATTTCTAGTGCTTAAGCCTCCCAGTCTGCAGTATTTTGATATGGCAGCCCTAGCAAACGAATACACCTCCTGCTCTAATCTGTGACTTCAATGAAGTTACTTATGTTCTCAAATTGCTTATACTTCAACCAGAGATGAAAATGCTTTCTTTAAAGTTGTAAGATTTAAAATGATGATTTGTATGGATAACCTACTATGTGCCTATCACAAAACAGTTCCTCAAACACTAATTCTTTCCCTTCCTGAATCCTGCTATTGCTGTCAAGTGAACTTAAATTTATAGAATATAATTTCATCTATTCTTTGTTCTTCCAATAGCCACCTAGCCTCTGTGTATAGAATTCAATGAAATATTTTAAAATAAATATTGATATGTAACATCTTTTGTGAAACTACAAACATTAAATGCAATTAGCTACATTTAATAACATTTTTGCTGAAAAGAACAAATATATATGAAGTAAAAACCCTCCTAATCACTCCAGACAGTACAGGTATTATATCCAGGTGAGCTCTAGGCTCTCTCTACAAAACTTCATGGATTTCACCATTTAGATACATTTAGACAAACAGTTCAAAGTCTAAATGTCCATTCAAATCTCAATGTATGTGTGCATGTTTGCTGAGCTTCCAGAATCAAATAGGATCAAGATCATCTCAGTATGTGTTTTTTTTCCTCCTTCCACCTTTTAGCAAAAGCTCAAACAAAAATGTTGGTGTTGCTTTTCTTACAATCAGCATCTTCCCTCTTTCCACACTCCATCTTCTTACGTTGCTGCCTTCTTAAATTAGTATAGGGTTAACTCAGTATCTTCCTAACACAATTTTTAAAAAATTTACTTCTGTAGATTTTATGAAGTAGTGAAAAATTAGGGCTAACAAAAACCAAATCAATTACTATACTTGAAAACTATACTAATTCAAGAAGGCAAAACTTTCAATAAGAATATTTAGTCTTCTTACTCTTTTGGTCCAATTCCATAATCTTTTTATTTCTCCCCCCTCTCTTTTCCTCCAAATCCAAAACCCCAAGTAGACTCTTCCCAGAAGCCCACTAGAAAAGAAAAATAATGAAAACAAATGTAAGTTAAACATTTTGCAAACTTTAGGAAATGAACTGTTCTGGTTCATTTCAAATTTGCTGGCGAAGATCCAGGATCATATAAGAACCAAGAGCACATGTCCACAGTGAAGAGTGGAGAGTGCACATGGTGGACAATTATCTAATTAAAGAGGATGCCAGATCTAGTAATCAGGCAAAATCAAGAATTTTCTTCATATATGACTGAGAGAACTGTGACTGACATGACCCCACATTTAAGTTAAAAAAGTAGTATAACAAAGTTCTCAAGCTGATTGCTTGAAAAAATAGATGACAGAACTTGAAAAAATACTAACTTTAGCATAAATGGTAAATACAGGAAAAGAGAGAAATCATCTGAAAGTAAATGTAATAATCTAGTTCTTTTAATGCCCAGTAGCCCCAGTTCAACTCATTCGCTCAGTCGTGTCGGACTCTTTGCCCCATGTATGACTATTTGAGAAATAGCAGTAGAATAAACAAGGCAATTCAAGAAATAGAAGAGAATAGTTATTAACATTCCAGTTAGTGCCTTTTGTGGACAGCATTAATTAACCAACCCAGTCCTATTCACAACTCCTTGTCTTTACACACTTTGCAATGACTGGTCTGTGGTAGGCATGTGGCCCAGTTCTTGCTGCTGAGCTGTGCTTAGTTGCTCAGTCATGTCCAACTCTTCTGTAACCCCATGGACTATAGCCCGCCAGACTCCTCTGTCCATGGGGATTCTCCAAGCGACAATACTGGAGTGGGCTGCCATGCCCTCCTCCAGGGGATCTTCCCAACCTAGTGATATTTAAAAAGAAGTCACTGGATAGGACTTTCAGGAAAGCTTTTAAAATATGTATAGTTATCTTTAGCCATAGAAATGATATAAATTCAGTTCAGCCTTTTGCTTTTATCTTTTCCTCCTTTGCATATCCTTACAAGATGTCAAAAAATGAAGTAGGCCTCTATTATGACCATGGAAAGATAAAATAAGCCCAAGGAAAGAGACCAATGTGTTAAAGATGGCAGAGCCCCAAGATAGAGAGCCCTTCTTTACAAGATCGACCCCAGGCTGCCTACCCCTAGATTCTTGCTTTAAGAGATGAATAAAAGAGGAGATATAGATAATTATTCATCTAATTAAAGAGGGAACCAGCTTTGGTAACAAGTAAACTCAAGAATTTTCCTCATTTATGACTTGTCTGTGGTAGTCATGTAGCCCAATTCTGGACAGTGACACTTGAACTTTTGTTTTTTAAGCGACTATAGTTGGATTTTCTAATACTCATGACCAAACACACTGATAACTAATAAAATATCCTTAAAGAGATTTATAAAGTAGTCCATCCATAAAAACAAGAATAGGTTGCTATGAAAAAGGAACAACCAGAGAACTTGAAAGAATTCTTGTGATTTCCACACAAAATTGGTAAATTAAAAAAAAAAAAATAGAAATGTTAGAGGATAGAGGAAAATTTGGAAACTTCCTGGCAGTCCAATGGTTAGAACTTGGCACTTTCACTGCAGCGGCCCAGGTTCAATTTCCAGTCAAGGAACTAAAATCCTACAAGCTGCTTGATGTGACCAAAAACATAAAAAGAAAAGGATAGAGTAAAATCAATTTCAATTTCTATAATTATAAAACAAATAAACAAAGATACAAAATTTAAGAGAAAAGTTCACAGAAATGGCAGATAAATCCAGTAGGCATGAAATCTGGTCCAATAAGATCTCCAAAGGGAAAAAACAAATGGGAGAATATAATCAAAGAAACTAAAAGAAATTCATTTTTCCTCTGAAGTTCAGTTCAAATTAAAAGGAATTCACAAATATCCAACAAAATGAATGGAAAAAATAACTATAACTTGGAAGTTTTAGGATTCTAAGAATATTGGTAGATCTAATAAACACCCAGGAAGAAAATCTAAGGGTTTCACCTACAAAGGAACTGTCATCAGACTTTTCATCATCAACAGAAGAGGTTAGTAGAAAATTTAGCAATGTAGTTAAAGTTTTATAGGCAAATGATTTTCGATGTAATATTGTACATTCAGGTGAACTATTATTTTAGTAGTGTAATAAGACTGTAATAAGGATGTAATAGGGCTTCCCAGGTGGCTAAAGAATGGTAGAGTGGTAAAGAATCCACCTGCAATGCCGGAGACACAGGAGACACAGGTTTGATCACTGGGTTTGGAAGATCCCCTGGAGGAGGAAATGGCAACCCACACCAGTATTCTTGCCTGGAAAATCCATGGACAGAGGAGCCGAGCTGGCTGCAGTCCATAGAGTTGAAAAAAATCAGACACAACTGAAGCAAATAAGCACACATATGAGCACAGAGATGTAATAAGAATCTGACACCATTCCTGACATTTCACCCCTGACAGTTTTCAGTCTCCACTCTTCTCAGTTCCTTCCTCCCCTACATCTAGGCAAACCTCTAAGAAGGACCATATACTTCCTCCCCTGGCACTAGCAAGGGCCTCAAATGCTCACTGTAGCCTTTCAGCACCTCTAACCACAATTAAAGCCAAAGTTACTTGTCCTTCCTCTCACTCAAGCCACTTCTGACTGGCTTGGGTACCTGCCATGCCATCTTCCTGGAAAGCCTCATTATGTGAATAATAATACTCAACCCCCCTCCCCAGGTGAATGCATCATGTCTTCAGTCTCAAATTTAGACTAATTTTGAATGGGGTATTGATCCTGCCCACCTGGAGAAAACCACAATATACCAAGACTAAAAAGCCTAACTTCCATGTATTTTTCTGGGAAAAAAAATTTATTCAAGATGTTCTCCAGAAAAGTGTAAAATGTTGCCAAGATGATATTTATCTTAAGAAAGAAATATGTTTCAAGACATAGAAGACCATCCTAAAGTAGATCAGTCCTGGGTGTTCATTGGAAGGACTGATGTTGAAGCCGAAACTCCAATACTTTGGCCACCTGATGCAAAGAGCTGATTCATTTGAAAAGACCCTGATGCTGGGAAAGATTGAGGGTGGGAGGAGAAGGGGATGACAGAGGATGAGATGGTTGGATGGTATCACCAACTTAATACACATGAGTTTGGGTAAACTCTGGGAGTTGGTGATGGACAGGGAGGCCTGGCATGCTGCGGTCCATGGGGTCACAAAGAGCACTGAGGGTCACGACTGAGCAACTGAACTGAACTGAACTGTTACAAGATTTAATTCAGCAGTGTGATGAAAATAAATCCTGGGATTTCTATGGCAAGTCCAAAAATGAGTTAGACTAAATCAGGCAAGGAAGTCAAAACTCCACATAGGTAGAATGTATAGAATAATTTCAAGACAAATGACATGATTGAGAAGCTTAAACTTCTTTTTTTTTAACTTTTTATTTTGTATTGGGGTATAGCCAATCAACAATGCTGTGATGGTTTCAGGTGAACCGTGAAGGGACCCAGCCATATATATACGTGTATCCATTCTTCCCCAAACTCCCCTCCCATCCAGGCTGCCACATGACATTGAGCAGAGCTCCATGTGTTATTCAATAGGTCCTTGTCGGTTAACCATTTTGAATATAGCAGTGTGTGGATGTCCATCAGAAACTCCCTAACTATCCCTTCTCCACAGAAATCATAAGTTTGTTCTCTAAGTCTGAGTCTCTTTCTGTTTTATGAGTTCACTTGAATCATTTCTTTTTTAGATTTCCTGTATCAGGGATGTCATATGATATTTCTCCTCCTCTGTCTGACTCACTTCCCTCAATATGACAGTCTCTAGGTTCATCCATGTTGCTGCAAATGGCATCATTTCATTCTTTTTAGTGGCTGAGTAATTACTCCATTATGTATATGTACCACATGGAGAAGTTTAAACCTCTTAGTGAAATGATGAGTGAATGAATATGTTTCTTATGTCAGTGAGAATAAAGACAATTGAAAACTTCAGGGGGAAAAGAGCTCAATGACCAAGTTATAATTCAAACATGGAGAAGACTAAAATAAGAAAACCATATAATTGATGGTATGAAATACAAACAGCAATAATTCAAAGAATCTGTTTGGCACTGATACTCATTTAGCAGTGTAGAGTTATTACTTATTTCTCTATGCATCAAATATTACTACTTGGTACTTCAGGTAAAAATATATACATGCTATACTATGAATATTCTTCATTGCTTTTCAGTTTAGGGATCCACATATAGATAAAGCATAGAAGATATAGTTTCAGATGAGAATGTCATTGTTAAAAATATTAACAATGAAAAATAGTATCTTAGCTAACAGATGCCTGAAATAAAGATTGAGAGGGTAAAAGGAGATAAAGGCAAATATATCTGTGTGTGTGTGTACACACATGAATGTATGTATATATGTGTGTATACACATAGAAGATAAATATATACATAAAATACATATTAAAACATATGTATATATAAAAGATGTTGTGTGTATATATACCCAATATCTTCTTTATGGTATCTTTAAAAAATAGAAGTTCTTAATTTTAATGATATCCAATGTATCAGTGCGTCTTTCCTTGGTGATACCATTCTGGGCCTCTAGCTTTCTTCCAGGTAAGTTTTAATTAAGAATTTGATTATGTTAATAGATATAGGACTATTTAACTTTTTCTGTTTCCTCTGTCAGTATAGGTAAACTTATTTTTAAGAAATTTCTCCATTTCATATAAGTTGCCAAAACTTTTGTAATTATAAGTTTTTTTTCTTACCTTGTGTTTGTATGTGTATATAACTTTTGTTTATGGACTGTTTATATTCTACATATTCTTGAATTTTTAAATGTATATACACACATATGTATGATAAAGGGATATATAAAGCACTCTTGTGAAGCAGTAAAAAAATATTGACAAATAAATATAAAAAAATCAGCAAAAGACAAATATTCTGTTCCCTTATCTATAAAGCAAAAATGATTTCTACTCCATAGAGTTGAATTAGAAAATCTTTGTAAAATAAATGAAACAAAGCAATTATAATCATTTTATTATTGTTATCTAATAGTAAAAGAATCTATTTTAAACGTAAAGAAATTTGGATGGTAAATACAAAGACAAAAGGAAACATAGCCTATTTTAAATTTCCATCTTTCAACTAGATGTGTTGTTCATAGGATAGTCAGAAGAAAAAAAAACAGAAAAAAATTTATCAAAGTAGACTGAAGATTTGCTCATAAATAAATTTGTCAGTGCAGAAAACACAGTCTGAATTAACTAATTTTCATTAATCTCAACTCTTTACTTCATCAAGACTGTCACCATTTTCTAAAAGAAGAATGTCTTCCAATCTCATAGGAAGTATTTTCTAGATCCAGAGCTAGAAAGATAGGAAACAAAGCTTCTGATCTTTCAGCTTCAGAAAAATCCCTTCATTATCAGTATGCATTTATTAACTTTATCTGCTATGACATTGATAATTAAATCTAAAATAATGTCTCACTTTAAAAATGTGTGTAAAATACAAGTAAAATGATACCAGAATATAAAAGTACTATTCACTAAACATTTAGTAGCACTAGCTAAACAATATGAATTTGTTTTAGATTGCCACCAAAAGAAAAAAAAATCATTTTAAGGATTTTCATTAGCTTTGACTCTAAAGCTGACAACATTTTGTAAAGTAAATTTTGTATTTATTTGAAGTATTGGACAAGATTTTACATTACCTTAAAAATTCCTCAGAGTTCATGAGTTTTTTTGGCACCTACGCAGCTTAGATATTTAATGGGATGTCATTAAAAGTGTGATGGATGGACGTCTAAACGAGGTTCAGCCAGCTGCTATGAGGCAGCCATTAGCCGGAACTAGATCCCAGAGCGGCTCACCTATCTTGATTTCTCGAAGTTTACGTGGAAAATAATCCAAAGTGAAACTGCTCTTTAAATGAATAATAACTTAAAGTTTCATTTTTTTAAAAAAAAGTCAGAGAACGGAAATATTTATATTTTAACATGTCATTTTTATCCTGAAGTGAAGTCACGTCACTCAGTCGTGTCCTACTCTTTGCGACCCCATGGACTATAAGCCTACCAGGCTACTCAGTCCGTGGGATTTACCAGGCAAGAGTACTGGAGTGGGTTGCCATTTCCTTCTCCAGGGGATCTTCCCCACCCAGGGATCGAACCCGGCTCTCCCGCAGTGTAGGCAGAGGCTTTTACTGTCTGAGCCACCGGCGAAGTCTTAGTTTTTATCCTAGAATTGATCTATGAATCTTACTGCTCCTTAATACACTCACGAAATGATATGCTTAGATACACATATTTTGTAATGGAGAGACCATTCTCCCCAGTTTTTATTTCCTTGTAAAATGTTATTCTCTGGAATTATTGGATAAGTTCTCATTTTAAAGGGCAACCATGCTGTTTCTCTAGAGGTAGAGCCTTAAGTTCTGCTTTGAATGAGAGAACATTTTTTGGCCACAGAGCATGTGGGATCCTAGGTTACTGACCTGGGATCCAACCCACGCCCCCTGCAGTGGAAGCCTGGAGTTCTAACCACTGGTCGGAGGGGGATATCCCTCCTGTTCTTTATTTTAAAGCATGGACCTTTGGAATACACAACATGAAAATTGAGATTTCTTCTGGAATTCTCCATTTTGAAAGATGGAAGAATTAGGCTATGAAGGGACTGTTTACTTGTCGGTGAAGAGTAGCCAAAGTTTAGGTGTATGTAAGATTAACTTCAATTCAATATATTTCACAAGGGTCAGGGCTTCCCAAGTAGCGCAAGTGGTCAAGAATCCGCTTACCAATGCAGGAGCTGCCAGAAATGTGGGTTCCATCCCTGGGTCAGGAAGATCCCCTGGAGAAGGAAATGGCAACCCACTCCAGCATTCTTGCCTGGGAAAGTCCATGGATAGAGGAGCCTGGCAGGTTATAGTCCATTGGGTCTCAAAGAGTCAGACATAACTGAGCATGCACACACGAAGGGCCACAGCTATAGTCATTGCCTGGGGCTGCATTCTGCATGTTTAGAGCTGATGTTCAGAGAAGAAAAGGAAGGCGGGAGGTCAAAAGGGAGAAGATGACCATCATCTTCCAAAGTTTCAGAAAGCTAGTTGCTACGTAACCCTCAGTTTGAAGAATGAAATAATGATTCAGATTGAAACTTGTCTTCAGACTAAATCTCTGTTATAATGGTCAGTTAACTAAAATGGATAGTTACTCTCTAAGTAAGGTATTAGAGTTTAAATAATTTAAATAAGCAATTTAAGTAATACAATAATAAGCAACTTTTGAAATGAGTAAACTTAATGTTCTTTTATGTAGGCCAAAGTTTGCCAAGACGAACAAAACAAAACCCCTTAATAATTCAAGAAAACACCCAAATTAATAGATATGTTAGGAACTAAATTAGGTTAAAAACAAGTTTTCATTTCACCTTCATTTTTTGAAAAACAGATACTATTTTTAATAGTAGACCCTCACTTTGCTTCAAGAAAAGGAGAAGTCATAACGACTGAGTTACACAGTCTCAGAATATGAAATGTAACTTCAAAACTAGAGTCCATGGATGCAGTCTATGTACTGCTGAAGCTATATGAAAATATTAGCCTTAAAAGAATTTTAATGTATTTTCTCTGAGATAATTTCCACATATTTTAATCAGATTCTCAAAGGAACCCAATTCTCCCCAAAACAACTAAAACTCAGAAGCAGTCCCCAAGGGAGGCCACACTCACCACATTGGAATAGACGGCATGGGAAACTGTCTCCGCTGATCTCCTCTAGAAGAGAACCAGTGTTTCCATTGTGGGGCTCACTCTCCCCATTGTCAGGGGGTACTGCTTTTTCTTAAAGCAAGAAGAGACTCCACCCTGTTTTTCTCACAGCTGTCAGCCACATGGAACAGACAGACAGTATGAGTGGCTTCTCCATTTCCTCCTCTCATGCAAAGAACATTCTAGTCATGGCCCTGGGTCTGCCTTCTCTAGGGTTGGAGAGAGAGGAAAATGCCCCTCATGCCACTGGCCAGAGCCTGAATTGCAGAACCCAACTCTCCCTGCAGATGGGTCCCAAGGCTTGAGTCTTTGGGGGCCCGTATTAGGCTCCCCCATTCGGCATCAGTTCCACGCCATATGCTTTAATGCAACTCTAATTGGGAGCCATGACATTGAGAATAATTGAACCCCCATCAATGTTGTTAATCCTCCTCTTGGTCCTAACATTTCTTCTTTACTAGTTAGAACCCAGAACGGGGGATAAGTAAGTACCTAGGAACACAGAACTCAAGAAGGAATCTCTAGACAAACCTTTGCAATTTACACATTTCGCATCCCTTATCTCCTTTATACTTTGCAACAACCCTAAAAGTCTTATTTTACACATGAACAATGTTCAGGTTTGGACAGCCACTAAATTGTAAGGCTGAGGTTCAAATGCAGATCATTTGCATTCAAATGACTCTTTACATCTCCTCATCCCAACAAATACATAGCCCAGGTCATTCCTGAGGATGGTATATGCCACTGTGGTCCATCCAAGTATCAGGCCCTAAGGAGAACTTGACACCCACCCAGCAAAGTGTGTGAAGCGGCCACCCTTTGATACTTAGATGAACAGCACTGCCTTCCTCGTGTCATCCTTATCATTTCTATGACCATAACTGATAAGGATTAAGTGGAGATTTAAATCACCAAAATATATGGAAGCAGAGATTAGAGAGAAGGGGTGAATATAGTGCCAGCGCCTTAATTCCCACAGATAAGCACTAAAGAAAGAAAGTAAGGAATTCCTCTCTTTGGTTGTGAGAAGCGAGACATATGTTCTAAGGGCCTCTGAGGGTAACTGGGAAATCGGGCCCCATTATAATGGAGCTATCCATCAACATCCTCCTTGTCACACATGTGTGTGTATGTGTGTTATTCACTCAGTCATCTCCTCTGTCCATGGGATTCTCCAGGCTCCTCTGTCCATGGGATTCTCCAGGCAAGAATACTGGAGTGGGTTGCCATTTCCTTCTCCAGTGGATCTTCCTGATCCAGGGATCAAACTCAGATCTCCTACATTGCAGGCAGATTCTTTACCATCTGAGCTACGAGAAAGTCTCAATTTCCACTTGGTTCCTTTGATATTTAGCATTTTCATGTCTTTATCTGTCAGCCCCACTGAGGCCACCCCAGCCGTCTCTTCTCTCCTATCCTGAATCAGCTCACTGCCCTCTCTTACTTCTGGTATCCCCTGAACTCTGGGCAATCTGACTTTTCAGTTGGGTACTCTTGCAGGCTGATTCTTGGAAGGATATTGCAGGGAGAGACAAGAGAAATAAGACCACTATCCAGACTAGAGGGATTAGTCAAGAACCGGGATGTAAAAGAAGGGAATTAATTTGTGATTAAGAATATAGGCTTTGGGGCTTCCCTGGTGGCTCAGTGGTAAAGAATCCACCTGCCAGTGTAGGAGGTATGGGTTCGATCCCTGATCTGGTAAGATCCCACATGCCGTGGAGCAGCTAAGCCAGTGAACCACAGCTACTGAGCTGGCGCTCTAGACCCTGGGAGCTGATGAGCCCCAACGACTGAAGCCCAAGTGCCCTAGAGCCTGTGCTCCACAACAAGAGAAGCCACTGCAATGAGAAGCCCTCGCAACTCAACCAGAGAGTGACCCCCAGCTCTCCGCAACTATTGAAAGCATGCGTGCAGCAAGGAAGACTCGGCACCATAAATAAATATATATTTTAATAAAAGAATATAGGCTCTGGATACAGATATATGGATGTTCAAATATTCAAATCCTACCTTTGCCACACATGTGCTTTGGGTATATCTCTTCAATTGGTCAGTCATCAGCTTCCTCACTTGCCAACATGAGAATAATAATCCCTGCTTCCTCTAGTTGCTGTCAGATGAAATAACATGTGTAAAGTGATTCTACAATGTCTGTTAGATAAAAGGTGTTTAATAAAGAAAAGTATAACTTACAGTATTCTAGGAAGCTTTCTTTAGCCAGAACTGAACCTTCCTAAATCTTACAGCTTTTTTGTTCATGCTAAAAATGTGATTTTATAGCCATTTATCTCATTTATCAGTGTTCACGCACCATCTCATCTACTGTTCTTGAATCTTTCTGAAGGAAGGCCTTTCATCTCACACATTTTTGCATTTTCCAGAATGCTCAGCAATGAGCCACGTAAAGTAAATGTTGAAATATATAAGCAATTTGCATTTAATAGCACCTCCTCACTGTAAGACTGATCTCATTATTGAGCAAAGACGGGTGCCCTCTGCGATCAAAGCTGATGCCTCTGATTGGTCAGTAGCAGAATGGATGTTCCACAGAAACTTCTTAGTGGTGAGTCTCCCAGCTTCACCGTGGGATTACAGGACTAATGAACCGGAGTTGGGAATCCGGTCAGGTTGACAGTGTGAGGAGAAAGTGGCCGGAAGGCATGGTGGTGGTGGTGGTTTATTTGCTAAATTGTGTCTGACTCCTGTGACCCTATAGACTGTAGCCCATCAAGCTACTCTGTCCATGGGATTCTCCAGGCAAGAATTCTGGAGTGGGTTGCCATTTCCTTCTCCAGCGGATCTTCCCAACCCAGGGATCAGATCTGGGTCTCCTGTATTCATGGGTGGATTCTTTACTGCTGTGCCACCAGGGAAGCCCTAGGAAGGTGGGAACAATGCCCAAACTTTGCCTTACCCATGTTCTCTTCAAAGGACCCAACTGACAGGGCATGGGGCTTCTAGAGGAGAAGCCCACCATTCTGAAGAGGGAGACTTTATTCTACAACATTCCACAGCATTCTGGATTATTTTACTCAGTATTTAATTAATTTTTAAAGGAAGAGGAGAATTGGGCCGGGGGTGGGGAGGGGGGAAACCACTACTCATGGTCACAGACTTTCCAAGGAGCATAATTTGAGTTAGGGGTCCTTCCTTTGCAACAAAACAGTTAAAATATCTGGGGCTAAAGGTACAAAACCATCTGTTATGGATGATGGTCAGTGTAAATATGACTTTTCCAAAATGTACATTTGATCAAATTGTTCCAAATTGATTAAATTTAGCCCCAAAAGGCACTAAATTTTAGGATAACTTTTTATTAGGACAAACATACAAAAACAATAAAGTGTTTTTACGAGAAGACTAATTCAAGTGAGATACACCATGCCCAAGCAGAAAAAATAGATATACCTTTTTTAAAAAAATTAACTGCTAATGAACTTAAGTTTTGGGGGGGTTGTTTCCATTTTTAAAGTGCCAGATGACCTCTACAAATAGTCTTCCTAATGATTCTGAATGAATCAGGTTGTTGGTAGTGCCATTTAACATCCACACCCGCCCCGCCCCCGAAGAAGGATCTGTGAGCCAGTCTGGCCTGATAAAAGCCAGGGATGGTATGTGTCTTCATGTTGCAGGAAATCTCACAGAATGCGCCTGGTGTGCTGAGAAAAATCCCATGTTTTGTAAATAACCTCCCTTAAGTCTGATCTGAAAGTGCTCTCTTCCTGATTTCATCAATAAGGTTACTATGTGACTTTAAAAAATTCCACTGCTCTAGGAAAACTTCTGTTTCCTTTTATGCCCAGATTTAGCAGGTTTTTCAAAGCCCTTCTTATTAAGAAAAGTTGTGGCTGGAAAAATGGATAAGTAGTTACAACTATTCCAGGAAACTATAAATATTCTGGTTTAAGGCTTTTAAGAAATTATCCTCTCCTTTATTGTCTCCCAGGGCCCACCTACAACCGGGTGCTGCCCTCCCAAAGTGAAGTGGATGGTCCTAAATGATCATAGGTGGGTTTTAAAAAATAAACACAAAATTAGTTTCACACCTACTTAGACAGCTTAGAATTTTAATGTGTGAAGTATGCCAGGACTCTGAGTGAAATAAAGCTTTGCATTCAAACTGATGTCAGCCAATCAGAAAGCAGTACAGAGTGCTGCCCATTTCATAATTAGGGAGCATTACTCCAAGTTCTAGATTTTACTTATTAATGAATAAAGCATTTCTTGACCCAGTTTCGCCATTTATTCAGAAGGACCTTGTTTTTAAAAAGTGTTAAAATAGCATGAAGGCCCTGATTTATGCCCACCAAATCCAGGAAATTCAAAGTTAATCCTCAGAACTATTTGTGTCTAGTTTTGCAGCAAACATTCTATATAAAACTGTGCTCTGTTCGAGGATGACACAGAGTAAAGAAATTATAGCAGGCTGTGTTGCAAGCTTGACTTTCTTCAGCTTCAAAGCTGTAAGCTATATGCTGACATATTCCTTTACTGCATTTTTCTTTCTGCCATCCCTTATTTCAGTTTTGCTTGCCCATTCTTGCCCAACCAAGGGACTACATCCAATAGTCAGGAGCAATGGCAACTACTTTTTTACCAGGAGTCCCAATGAGGAGATAACTCTCAGATGCTGGAAGATGATAACAGTTACAAAAACTCCTCTTCTTCATTCCCCAAACTCCTCTCCTGGCAATCACACTCCTCTCTCCTCCCAGATACTGAGTAAAGGTTCTTTGTGAAGGAAAAACAATACCAAAAGTGGAATATGACTCAGTAGACCATCATTCCCATTTCCCTCCCTGGAATGCCACCTGCTGTCTGTCTAGACAGTCCAAACTCCCACTCATCCTATACGTGCCATTCACATGCCACCTCTTTTGGCAGGTTATCCATGTCTTTGGGTCCCAGTTTCCCCAAGTGTGATATTAAAGTGGAGATTCAGATCTTGAAGGTCTACTTCAGTCCTGAGATGCTATCTTTTTATAACCTCCCAAGTACACAGTGATTTTCCAGCTCTGAACTTCAAGGAGATTCTTCTGTCCCATTCATTTGGTACTTAACATTTGCTGACATTTAGCAGCTCACCTCCCAGCCTGGGAGGGTTACTATGGGCTACCTATGAAGACTTAAGTAAGTTACTTCATCTCTAAGTCTCAGTTTCCTCATCTATGGAATGCAGATTATAATGGTATGCAGCATACATTACAGAATTATTCTAAGGGCTACAGGACAGAAAATGTCGAAAGAGCTCACCACCACAGCTGACAATTAGTAAGTGCTCCATGAATACTAATGGCACAAAGTGAAAAGGAACTAAAGAGCTTCTTGATGAGGGTGAAAAAGGAGAGTGAAAGGTTGGCTTAAAACTCAACATTCAAAAAAATTAAGATCATGGCATCCGGTGCCATCACTTCATGGCAAACACAAGGGGAAAAAGGGGAGGCAATGACATATTTTATTTTCTTGGGCTCCAAAATTACTGCAGTTAGGGACTGCAGCCTTGAAATTAAAGGACGTTTGCTCCTTGGAAGGAAACCTATGACAAACCTAGACAACATATTAAAGAGCAGAGACATCACTTTGCCAAAGCTAGGATTTTTCCTGTAGTCACGTATGGATGTGGAAGTTGGACCATAAAGAACGCTGAGCACCGAAGAACTGATGCTTTTGAATGTGGTGTTGGAGAAGACTCTTGAGAGTCCTTGTGGACTGCAAGATCAAACCAGTCAATCCCAAAGGAAATCAACCCTGAATATTCATTGGAAGGACTGATGCTGAAGCTGAAGCTCCAGTACTTTGTCCACCTGATGTGAAGAGCCCTGATGATCACTAGGAAAAAACCCTGATGCTGGAAAAGACTAAAGGCAAAGGAAGAAGCGGGCAGTGTGGGATGACATGATTAGATAGCATCACCAACTCAATGGATATGAATTTAAGCAAACTCCAGGAGATAGTGAAGGACAGAGAAGCCTGATATGCTGCAGTCCATGGGTTGCAAAGAGTTGGACATGACTTAGCAACTGAAAAATAACAACCAAACAGTAACAACCATGAATACTAGCTCAAGTTAATTCTAGCTATTTTTTCACGTATAAATTCCCTGTCAACCCAAACATGATCATAAGCTACTTGAAACTGAGAATGATACATCAGCCTGTGTGTCCCCATCTTGCTTCCTACAATGTCCTAAATATAACGGGAATTGAAGAGTGTTTTGTTGATTACTTGATTGTTATGGCTTTGTCTGATTTTCAGTCATTAACCATTCTGTACCTAGGTTTTCTATCTATGAAGATGTGACTTCTACCAATTCAGCTCCTAAAATTATGTGGAGATAATGACCCATGAGTACACATTCAGTAGCTCAGTCATGTCCAGTTGTTTGCAACCCCATGGACTCTAGCCCACCAGGCTCCTCCATGCATAGGATTTTCCAGGCAAGAATACCGGAGTGGGTTGCCATTTTCTTCTCAAGGGGATCTTCCCAACCCAGGGGTTGAACCCATGTCTCCTGCAGCTACTGCATTGGCAGGAAGATTCTTTACCACTGAGCCACTTAGGAAGCCAAAACATTAGTATAAATTGTTTCCAATTCTACTGCTATGTACATAATTTTAGGAAAGCAGTCTAAAAGCAGGAACCGATTGGGATTGGTTTGGCCCCTGCCCTGCTCTCATTGGAAAAGACCCTAAAGTTGGGAAAGATTGAAGGTGAAGGCCAAAGTTGAAGGGGGAGGCAGAGGATGAAATGATTAGATAGCATCACAACTCAATAGACATGAATCTGAGCAAACTCCACGAGACAGTGGAGGACAGGGAAGCCTGGCACGCTGTAGTCCATGCGGTCACAAAGAGTAAGACAAGACTGAATGATTGAACAACTGCCCTGCTCAGAAGGCATGCGGTCCAAAAAGACTGAACTGAAATTAATGGAAGCCATTGTGTTTCTCCATTACAGTGTACATTCCAGTGGTTTTGAGTGTATTGGTGTGTCTATCATTTGTTTTTCAGAGAAGGGAGTTCTGGAAGGGATGACGGGAGAATGGAAATAGGAAAGGCATATAAAGGAAGAATGAAGGAAGGGGAGGAGGAAGAAAGCAAAAGGTAAGAACAGGAAGATGGAAAGAAAGGTGTTTCAGTAGAGGTAAGGTGAAAGGACATGGAACAGTCTGGACATGGAACAACAGACTGGTTCCAAATAGGAAAAGGAGTACGTCAAGGCTGTATATCGTCACCCTGCTTATTTAACTTATATGCAGAGTACATCATGAGAAATGCTGGGCTGGAAGAAGCACAAGTTGGAATCAATACTGCCGGCAGAAATATCAATAACCTCATATATGCAGATGACACCACCCTTATGGCAGAAAGTGAAGAACTAAAAAGTCTCTTGATGAAAGTGAAAGAGGAGAGTGAAAAAGTTGGCTTAAAGCTCAACATTCAGAAAACTAAGATCATGGCATCTTGTCCCATCACTTCATGGCAAATAGATGTGGAAACAGTGGCAGACTTTATTTTTGGGGGCTCCAAAATCACTGCAGATGGTGATTGCAGTCATGAAATTAAAATATTCTTACTCCTTGGAAGGAAAGTTATGACCAACCTAGACAACATATTAAAAAGCAGAGATATTATTTTGTCAACAAAGGTCCATCTAGTCAAGGCTATGGTTTTTCCAGTAGTCATGTACGGATGTGAGAGTTTGACTATAAAGAAAGCTGAGCACTGAAGAATTGATGCTTTTGAATTGTGGTGTTGGAGAAGACTCTCGAGAGTCCCTTGAACTGAAAGGAGATCCAACCAGTCCATCCTAAAGGAGATCAGTCCTGGGTGTTCATTGGAGGGACTGATGTTGAAGCTGAAACTCCAATATTTTGGCCACCTCATGCAAAGAGTTGACTCATTGAAAAAGACCCTGATGCTGGGAAAGATTGAGAGCAGGAGGAGAAGGGGATGACAGAGGATGAGATGGTTGGATGGCATCACTGACTCAATGGACATGAGTTTGGGTAAACCCCAAGAGTTGGTGATGGAAGGGAGGCCTGGTGTGCTGCGATTCGTGGGGTCGCAAAGAGTTGGACACAACTGAGCAACTGAACTGAACTGAACTGAAGGTGAAAGGAAAGGACCTGTGAGGAAGTAACAGGCAGATAAAGAGAGACAGGCTACTGTGGCTCCAAAGCCGTAGAGAAAACTCCATCTTCAAGTCTAATGTGCAGCCTGCTTACCTGGCCTCAAAATGTTAACAAGAAGCATGGGAATAACCTCTTAATCATAAAGAGAATTTCACTCTGAAGCTGAAAGTTGGCTATTATTAGGTTACTCTTTATGTTTTTCTTTTTTCTTTCTTTTATGGTGGTTTTGGGTCTTCAATGTGGCATATAGGCGTCTCCAGTTGTGGCACAAAGGCTTAGTTGCCCCTCTGTATGTGGGATCTTAGTTTCCCGACCAGGGATTGAATCCATGTTCCCTGCATTGCAAGGCGAACTGTTAACCACTGGACCACCGGGGAAGTCCCTTACTGTTCTTATTTGATGGAGATGTCCAGTGTGGACTAGAAGACAATGGGTTTGTGAGCAGAGGGGACCACATTAAATCATTTCTAGTCTTTTTGGTAGAAGCCTCTTCACAATTCTGAGGACAGTGTGTGTGCAACAGACATAGTTTTTTTTCAGAGATTTCTTTTCCACCTGGTGTTTTTATCTTCCCCTTTCATACATCAGAGCCTTCTAAAAACCCAAGTTCTGTAAAGGAAAAAACACTTTCCGATGAGCTGAATGCGCCTCCAGAAGAACCAGCATGGTTTCACAAGGGACTTTCAACAGTCTACACCGACATCTTCTGGGTTGCTGAATAGTTTGCCTTTCAGTTGACTTAAGAATACAGTGCTCTTAACCAAACCATTGCCCACTGGGGAAACCAATCAGACACCAGGCTTAAAACCCCAAAAGTAACATGAATGGCCTTCTGTGAATCCGAGGTAAAGGCTGGTGTTGTTAGAAATTACCCAACCTTCCAGGCAGTCCTGCGTATATAGAAATTGATTAACACACCCCAGTCCCAATCCGCCTACATTTCAGGAAAACACACTGCTCTGCGTCCACATGGGCAGCTGATCTCTGCGGGCTACAGGGATTTTTCAGCGAAGATTAAATCTGTTTGGTAGGGGAGACATTAGCACTAAAGACCTTTGTAACATAAGTTTTCAAAGTCAAAACCATCAGGAGTGGGGTTGGGGCGGAGGCGGGTCGGGCGGTGAGAGGCGGTTGGAGAGGTTGCTTAACTGCAAATGTAATCAACAAGCGCAGAGCCGGCGGCTTCTCCGACAGGCACTGGATTTATTGGAATGCTTGCGCTCCCACAAGGGAAGAAATCATTTCCTGTGAATTCCAGTTCCTGCAGGTTTTTGCAGTGTAGCCGTTTCCTCCTGTTGCTGGGCACTCTCTCTGATGATCTCTCCAAGGTATGCATGCCTCCGCCGCTGCGCAGCGGTGGACAGCCCTGGTCCGTTTCCATGGAAACACGGAGGCGGAGACACTTGTACCTGGGTCCTGGACCAAGAGATTTACACTCTTAGAAAACACACTGGCCTCTAGAATTTCAGTGCTACTTGAAAACAGATACTTCAGTTTTCAAGAGTTCTCTTGCAAAACGTCCAGCTATATCAGAATTGAAGTCATGCCTTATCAGGAGATGGAAAAATAAGTCCTTGAAGGTTAGGAGAGGTGAATTTACCTCAACTTCCCCAGCTGTCTTTTCCTTGCACAGCTCTGGAAACACTTTGACACTCAGAAATCAGGACAATTTGAGACAGTGTGGAATCAGGGAGTGAGATGACTTAAGTTTCCATCACAAACCTTCCACCTCTAGCTGTGTACCTTGGGCAAGTTTCTTGACTTCTCTGAGTCTCAGTCTTCTCATTTGTATAATAAAGAATTTTCTTAAAAACTGGACTTCTAGGGCTGTTATGAGGATAAAATGATGCAATGTATATGAGGCCTAGCACAGAAGCAGCAGTCAGTAATAGTCTTCCTTGATAAGAAGTCAAGGTGAATAAGGAATTTAATATCAAAAGAGAGTAATTATGGAAACTAAAATTCATCACTGGTAATTTGTTGAATGATGTGTTAAAGTACATCACCTCCCTGCCTAGTGGCTTTCTTTTTCCAAATATTTTTTTCAGATTCTTTTTATTTTTAATTGGATGATTACTTTACAATGTTGTATTGGTTTCTGCCACACAACAACACAAATCAGCCATAAGTATACATATGTCCGCTCCATCTTGAACCTCCCTTACCCCATCCCACCCTGTAGGTCGTCACATAGCATCGTGTTGAATTCCGTTTTATACAGCAACTTCCCACTAGCAATCTATTTAACATGTGGTTCAGTTCAGTTGCTCAGTTGTGTCCAACTCTTTGCAACCCCGTGGACTGCAGCACACCAGGCCTCCCTGTCCATCACCAACTCCTGGAGCTTACTCAGACTCATGTCCATTGAGTCAGTAATGCCATTCAACCATCTCATCCCCTTCTCCTCCTGCCCTCAATCTTTCCCAGCATCAGGGTCTTTTCCAATGAGTTAGCTCTTCGCATCAGGTGGCCAAAGTATTGGAGTTGCAGCTTCAACATCAGTCTTTCCAGTGAACACCCAAGACTGATCTCCTTTAAGATGGACTGGTTGGATCTCCTTGCAGCCCAAGGGACTCTCAAGAATCTCCTCCAAAACCACAGTTCAAAAACATCAATTCTTTGGTGCTCAGCTTTCTTTATGGTCCAACTCTCACATCCACACATGACTACTGGAAAAACCATAGCTTTGTCTAGACAGACCTTTGTCGGCAAAGTAATGTCTCTGCTTTTTAATATGCTGTTTAGATTGGTCATAGTTTTTCTTCCAAGAAGCAAGTACCTTTTAATTTCATGGCTCCAATCACCATCTGCAGTGATTTTGGAGCCCAGGAAAATAAAATATGTCACTGTTTCCACTGTTTCCCCATCTATTTGCCATGAAGTGATGGGGCCAGAAGCCATGGTCTTAGTTTTCTGAATGTTGAGTTTTAAGTTTTTCACGCTCCTCTTTCAATTTCCTCTTCATTTTCTGCCATAAGGGTGGTGTCATCTGCATATCGAAGATTGTTGATATTTCTCCTGGCAATCTTGATTCCAGCTTGTGCTTCTTCCAGCCCAGCATTTCACATGATGTACTCTGCATATAAATTAAATAAGTAGGGTGACAATATACAGCTTTGACATACTACTTTTCCTATATGGAACCAGTCTGTTATTCCATGTCCAGTTCTAACTGTTGCTTCTTGACCTGCATACAGATTTCTCCGGAGGCAGGTAAGGTGGTCTGATATTCCCATCTCTTTAAGAATTTTCCACAGTTTGTTGTGATCCACACAGTCAAAGACTTTGGCACAGTCAATAAAGCAGAAGTAGATTTCTTTTGGAGCTTTCTTGCTTTCTCAATGATCCAATGGATGTTGGCAATTTGATCTCTGGTTCCTCTGGCTTTTCTAAATCCAGCTTGAACATGTGGATGTTCTCAGTTCATGAACCGTTGGCCTAGCTTGGAGAATTTATCTTTATAGTACACTCATAATTAATACTACCCTCCTGTTTCCTCTGAAATGCATAGAATTGATGGTCTATGAGAAATAATTTTAAGATGGTACACATATACAATGGAATACTTACTCAGCCTTAAAACAGAATGAAATAATGCCATTTGCAGCAACATGGATGTAACTAGAGATTATCATACTAAGTTAAGCAAGTAGAAAAACAAAACACCATATGATATCACTTATATATGGAATCTAAAATATGGCACAAATGAACCTATCTACAAAAGAAAACAGACTCAACAACATAAAGAATAGACTTTCAGTTGCCACAGGGGCAAGCAGGGGAAGGAGAGGGATGAGACTGGGAGTTTGGTGTTGGTCTATGTAAACTATTTCATTTACAATGGGTAAACAATAAGGCCCTACTCTATAGCACAGGGAACTGTGTCTAATCTCCGGGGATAAAGAATAATGGAAAAAGAATGTTTATAAAAAGAATATATTTGTGTATAATTGAGTTACTTTGCTATACAGCAGAGGTTGGCACAACACTGTAAATCAATTATACTTCAATTAAAGAAAGGAAAAAAAGAAACGATTTTATATTTAATTATATCATATCCTTACTGTTTCCTGTATTAACTGTGGTAGTGGTAGTTTAGTTGCCAAGTCATGTCCAAGTATTTCCCAGGCAAGAATACTAGAGTGGGTTGCCATTTTCTTCTCCAGGGGACCTTGCTGACCCAGGGATCAAACCCAGATCTCCTCCATTGCAGGAGGTCTCCTGCATTGCAAGTGAATTCTCTACCAGTTGAGCCATTGTCTATCTAGCTAAATAAGTTCTTTGAACACAAAGACCATTTTCTGTATTCTAACCCCTTAACTGCCAGCCTAACTTTCAGCAGAGAAGGTGTTCAATAATAACTTTTTACTAAATTAAGAATTATCAATTGGTAATTGATGTCATTCTATCACAATTACCATTTGCTTGACATTAACCACACACTGAGCATTCACCAGCAGGGCTCCATCCATGGCAATCTCTGGTCAGGCGCTTCTCTCTCTCAACTCTGCCTGTGACCTATACTTAACTTTTATTACCACCTCAGTATCACCAACAGTGATGTTTCCACTTCCCCAGCACTGAATTGGTGCTTCTTTGAATTCAGGGCTTACAGGAAGGCTGTATGGCTGTCAGACACTAATGTATGTGATTTCTACTTTAAGAAATAGGAAAAGCCAAAGCAGAACGGGTTATTCAGTCCCCAGATAGATGCCTTGAGACTTCAAGTAATATTGTACATCTGTAGAATTCACAGAAGCGAGAAGCATGAGACTGTCAGCCCAGGAAACAAACTAAGTGTGGAGGAAGGGGGAGGTGCATTCATGTTGAATGAATGGGCAGCCTATGCAGGGAAGAATGTGAGCAAAAAACAAACTGGATTACATAAAATTGCACTACTCAAACATAATGCAGTTTCACAACTGAGTGACTATATATTTGGTGCTTCCCTGGTGGCTCAGACGATAAAGAATCTGCCTATAGTGTAGGAGACCTGGGTTCAAGTTTGGAAAAGTTCCCTGGAGAAGGGAATGGTAATTCACTCCTTTATTCTTGCCTAGAGAATTCCATGGACAGAGGAGCCTGGCGGACAACAGTCCATAGGGTTGCAAAGAATCGGACATGACTGCATGACTAACACAAACACTTTATATATATATATATATATATATACATATATATATATGTATATTGGGGTCATCCTGTACATAAAGCATTTATAAAATAACATTTAGCTCAATTAATGATTTATCCTAATTATGTTTATGTCATTCTATTTTACTTCTGCAAGTGTACTTTTAATTGCTATAGAGTATTCCACTCCATGGAGAAACTTCTACAAGATGTTCATTTTATGAAATTATTAGCCATCCTGAGCTACAAATATATAGCTAAATTTCTCATGTATCCTTTATTATATTAATATCCTTAGAAGTTCCCAGAAATGGAATTTCTGGTACCACCACTTGCTCTCTTAACTCTGTATGTTCCCTCTAGTCACTTGTCCATTTCTGACCTTCTTTGTTCTGCATATCTTCCACTAAAATCTCCAAATTCACTCCTTGCCCCTGTCCTATGTCTCAGAAGACATATCTTCATGAACTTCATTGATAAGCTCCGTGGACTTCTTGCTTTTGGTTGAGTTCAGTCACTGAGGCATGGAACAAGATCAGAGGGATGGAGACAGGAAAGTAAAATGGGGGTAGATATTCCCTTGACTTCTTTACCTTGAAGGTTGGCCAGGGGCTAACTGCATCCCTGAACTGAGCATCACAACGTCCATAAGCATCAATTTCCACAGATCTCTTCTACCTTTCTCTCTGTAGGTCCTAGAGATGACTCCCTTCTCTTGACTCATCAGGTTAAGGTATTAATAGTAACAGAGCCCACTATTAAGTAGCCCCATAGAACTGTGTTATCCTTTATAGTTTCCCCACTCCCTGTCCAAATCTTTGCAAGTAGTCTATTTATTAAAATTCAAAATTATCTAAATTGAGTTTGCCATCAGTTCAGTGTCACGCCACCATCTGAGCTATCCTGTCTACAGCCGAACTCCTTACATGAGTTGTCTTCATTGCTTCATTGGCTTCAATGCTTTCTCCCTTCTTTCTCAAGAAACACCCATCACTAACACAAAACAGCAATGCATCACACATTGCCAAATCCAAAGCCTAGATTTGAGCCCCATTTTTCTTAGTCTATCAGCAGCACTTGGTCTAGTGAAACTGTCAGTCATTCTTCAAATACATTAGTCACTTCATATCAGGGACATCATTTATAATTCACCTTCCTTTGCTGGTTCCTCCGCATCTCTCTTAACCTATAACATTAAAATCGTAAATGCCCCAGTCTGTGGACCCCTTCTCTTCTCTGTGTTTACTTTTTCTTGGTGATTTCCTGTAGTCCCATGGCTTTAACTATCATTTCAATGCCAACTACTTCCAAATTCATCTACGTAGTCTGTTGCCTCTACCCTAAATTCCAGACTCATATATCTAACTGCTTACTCAACATATGGTCATGGGGAGAGGGGAGGAGAGGGTGAGATGTTTGGAAAGAGAAACATGGAAACTTACATTACCAATGTAAAATAGATAACCAACATGAATTTGCTGTATGGCTCGGGAAACTCAAACAAGGGCTCTGTACCAACCTAGAGGGGTGGGATGGGAAGGGAGCTGGGAGGGAGGTTCAAAAGAGAGGAAATATATGTATACCTATGGCTGATTCATGTTGAGGTTTGACAGAAAACAGCAAAATTCTGTAAAGCAATTATCCTTCAATAAAAAAATAAGTTAAAAAAAAGTTATCTCTACTTTCACGCATACAATACATAACCCTTGATCTTTTTTCCCCTGCAAATGTGTAGATGGCAGCTGTTTGTCTAATTTTCAGACCCAAAACTTTGCTGCCATACTTCCTTCTCTCATACCACATATCCACTCCTTCAGGAAATCCTGTGGACTCTGACATCAAAATGTACAGAAACCTACAACTCTCTCCAGTATGATTTCTCACCAAGGTGAGAGAAATGCCTCAGAACCGGTCTATTTTCACTGTTTTTGTTCCCTCCCCAACAGACTCTTCTTAGAACAGTCAGATTATGTCATTTATCTGCTCAAAACCTTAGCGACCACTGTCTCTATTTGACCTGCAAGGCTGTAAATCACCTTGTCTGCGCACATTCCTGTCTTATCTCATATCTCTCTCCCCTTCACAGATTATTCTTGCTAGTTCTTCCACATACTTAGCTTACTCTCATCTCAGGGCTTTTGCGTGTATTGTTCCTTCTTCCTGGAATGTTCCTGTAATATTTGTCTGCTAGATATTCACAGAGATGGCTTCCTGAGTTTCTTTATGTTGCTGCTTAAGCAACATGCCATCAGAGAGGTTTTCCATAGGGACCTTGTTTTAAAATGCATGTAACTAAACCCCCTGCAACACTCCCTAAACCTGCTCCTGTTTTTATAGCAGTGATTACCACTTGCTGTATTTTATGTTCATTTTTGCTTCTTGGTAGCCTTTCCCTGGCCCCTAGGATTAAGCTCATTGAGAGCAGAGATATGTTTGCTCTCTACTGTGTCCCAAGCACACAGAACTGAGCTTGACACATAGAAATGCATTTAATGCATAAACAAAAGAATGAAAAGATGTGTGCATTTCTTTTTAAATGTTTACGATGAAAGTTTATTAGAGGAAATAGTCTAATGCATCTTCATTTATTCGTTAGTGAACTTTGACAGTTATTAGTATAAGGTCATTTGGTTTTATTCTTCTCATTCTATTTCCCTTCACTCACTTCCTACTAGTTTTAAAGCAAACTCTGGATGTCATGTCATTTCATCTGTAAGTTATACGTATATTTTTATTGTCTTCTAAAATTTTATGCAATTTATATTCATGATGAGCTGTATTGAAAAAGCCCACTTCATCTCCTACTCATACTAGCAGATATGATTAAATAAAGATGATCTTTGCCAATTTTATTGGTGAAAAATCTCTCAATGTATGACAAAACCCACTGGAAAAAAAAACTAAATAAAATTTAAAAAAAATAAATAAATAAATTGCTTCCAAAAAAAAAAAAAACCCTTTCATTTTTAAAATAAAGAGAATAATAAATAAAAACACTATTCCTGAGGTCTATGATAATGTTCTCTTCTTTCAGTGACTTCTCACAATTCCAAAATACTAAGAGATAGAAATGCATTAAGCCACCTTTTCTTCTCCTCTTAAAAGTTTATTTCATGCAGTTATACACAATAACTTGTGAGCCCAATCTTAACTCTCTCAGAACATAATACAAAAGGTACATTAGAAGCATCATAATTTTTAAAAATACTCTTTCTTTGATTTTAATAGTTTAAGAAGACAGTCTGGAGTGAATAGAGAAATTACTGAAGAAAACAAGGTGTGTGATCCTAACTGACATCTTTTCCAATTGGTCACCTCCATTGATAACCTTATGAAAGATTTTTCTGGAGCCTTGGCTCCATCTTTGAAGCCAACTTCTAAATCTGGATAGACAAAGTCAGCCCAAGGGGCCCCTGAGCCTCTCATCCAGAGCCTGGAGACACGGCTCTGGCAGTCACACAGAACAGCGCGGTGACTCTCCCTGCAGAAACCTTCTGTTCCCGTAAGTGTTAGCATATTGAGCATCTACCGCGTGGAATAGGATGAGGAGGAGTTTGGGGAAGAAACGTGAAGACAAACGTGGGTATTTAAAAGCAGAAAAGAAAATCCAGTGCTCAAAACGGCATTCTTTAACTGAGACTAGCTATAAATTTTTTCTCTCTTGTTGATTTCCTGTCTTGGAAAGAACCCATTAATGGGAAAAAAAGTACAAGTTGGAAGCTCAACTGAGGTCTTTTTTTTTTTTTTTTTTTTTTTTTTTTTTTTAATGGTAAATCTGGTACCATTCATATCTGGGAACTGTGAAAGGGAGATTTGAAAATCTCAATTTGTCATTTTATCCAAATGCTAGAACCACCTATGTAAAAGACAAAAATAAATGTACAGTTGGGGCGGAGGGTGAGGAAGTGCTTTCTTTGCCTTTCCCCCTACTTTAACTGAGTAGGAGCTTGAAGCCTCTTAGTCTGCCGTCACCTTTAACTCCGCTCCTTCCCTGCCAAGAATCTGATGGCCGAGTTTCCGGTTAGACTGGGAGCAGGATAAACCTCTGTTGTAATTTGCTGGAGACCCTATCCAGCTAGATTTTTGGATGAGAAATGTATTGCTTCTCCTCACTGAGGGATACAGCACCAGGTCGACAATCTCCATAGCCCATTTGAATGGACATTCACTGGACCACGGATGCGGCCCACTCATCCATTAGTGTGCAAATCTAACTGGAGGTGAAGGGCGGAAGTGGAGGGCGGCGGGGAAGGGAGCGTCTTCACGCTGACCCTTTCTGCACTTCCTGACAGGGCTCCTGTCAGGCTTCCTGACAGGCCCATTTCTCCAAGTGTCTGTGGCTCCTGCCTTCCAAGTTCTGAGGAAGTATTCTCCTATAGTTCTCCTATAGTGTTCCAGAGGCCCTCAGAGCCGCTCACAGTAGCTACCAAGCAACGTTCACAGCCTGGCCTTCTGGGGTGCCCTTCCAGAGCCTTTTAGGAACAGAAATCTGAATAATACCAAGGGTAACAGACTGTTGGCTATTCTCTGAGCACCCTAGACTAAGCAGGGTGACTTTCTCTGCTGATTCTATCATGGCTGAGGGTGGGTACTCACAGTCCCCAGAGAAGTCTTCTCCCAGGGAGGAGCAAGCCACTCCTTATCCTCAGCAGAGAGCATGGACCCTGTGTGTGCCAGGAAACAGCCTAGAAGGAAAAGAAAGAAGAGAAGGGGAGGAGAAGGGGAGATGGGAGAGGGGAAGGAAGGTAGAGGAGGAAGGGGAGGAGAAGGAAAAAGCAAGGACTTCGCTGCTTTCATTACATCTGTTTCTTCATGTCATTCCAGAAACGGAAGAAGTCAATGAGAGATAGGGGCTCTTCATTTAATTGCTTGATAAACATAGAGAGGTATCCGTAGTATCTCAACTTACATAGCAGTTATGCTCCTCATTGACTCAATGGACATGAGTTTGAGCAAACTCCAGGAGATAGTGAAGGACAGGTAAGCCTGGTGGGCTACAGTCCATGGGATCGAAAAGAGTTGGACGTAGCTTAATGATTGAACAACAATAATGCCGAAGTGCTAAAGAATCTGCCTGCCAATGTAGGAGAGGTGGGTTCGACCCATGGGTCAGGAAGATCTCCTGGAGAAGGAAATGGAAACCCATTCCAGTATTCTGACCTGGAGAATTCCATGGACAGAGCAGCCTGGCAGGCTACAGCCCATGGGGTCGCAAAGAGTTGGACATGACTGATTGCATATACATATTTCAAGTTTACTGGGAAAATTCTCTACTTAAAGGATCCATATGAGGACTCTATTTAAAAAGTGAAAACTCCTTTCTGAAATGAGAACAACTGCTTTCTTCGTTTTATTAATGTAGCATTCCCTTTCACAAGTTATATAAAAACCAGAATTTAAAATGTTATATTTAAATAGAACTTGACTCAGAAGTTAAACAGATAGTTTTACTCATTCTTTAAAACAGCCTGATGAAGAAATAATACACTGACTCTGACTCTGGCCAACAACATAGTTTGCAAAGAGTTGATGTGACTAGAACTTGGGTCCCTGGGCACCAAGTTTGTTAGCGTTAAGAAAAAATAAAAAGTTGCAGCAATGCCTCAGTTAATAACTTATTTGGGAATAAACATGTTCAATAACAAAGTCTCGATTTTATGATTTTTAACTTTTTTTTTTAACACTTTTTAATTAATTTATTTAGTTGAAGGATAGTTACTTTACAATACTGTGGTGGTTTTTGCCATACATTGACATGAATCAGCCAGGGTGCACATGTGTCCCCCATCCTAAACCCGCCACCCACCTCCCTCCCCACCTCATCCCTCTGGGTTGTCACAGAGCACCAACTTTGAGTGCCCTGTTTGATGCATCAAACTTGCACTGAAAAAAGTTGTAGCAATGTCTCAGTTAATAACTTATTTGGGAGTAAACATTTTCGATAGCAAAACCTCCATTTTAAAAATAAATAAATACTTTGTAAAGGAACAAAGATTTGAAGATAAATCATTTGTATGAAGACTGCCCTCAATTCTTCTATCTCCTCTTTCATTTCTTTTTTTAAATTTATTTTTTATTGAAGGATAACTGCTTTACAGAATTTTGTTGTTTTTTGTCAAACCTCAACGTGAATCAGCCATAGGTATGCATATATCCCCTCTCCTCTTTTATTTCTTTCTCCATTCTTACATAACAGTCCCTCCCCATCTCACTCTGGTTCTTCTTAAAGCGTTCTCTCACTTTCCTCCCTATTAATCACTCACTATCAGCTAATCAAAGAAAACTTTAATGTATCAGAGTTTCAGAGTATCAACCTAGATAGCAATGGTGTCAAAAGGTTTATATTTCAGTGTATTGGCTTAAAGTTTTTGCCTTCTGTAAAGAAAACTTCAAAAACGTACACTCCAGTGTTCATAGTAGCACTATTTACAGTAGGCAAGACATGGAAGCAACCTAAATGTCCATCAACAGATGAATGAATAAAAGAAGATGTGGTATATACACACAATGGGATACTACTCAGCCATAAAGAAAGAATGAAATAATCCCATTTGTAGCAACATAGCTGGACCTAGAGATTATCATACTATGTGAAATAAGTCAGACAGAGAAAGCCAAATAAATGATATCACTTGTATGTGGAATCAAAAAACTGATAAAAATTAATTTACTTATAAGACAGAAATAGACTCACAGACAGAGAAAGCAAATTTATGGTTACCAAAGGGGGAAGGGAGGGCGATAGATTAAGAATTTGGGATTAACAGATATGCAATACTAGATATAAAATAAATAAACAACAGGACTTACTATATAGTGCAGGGAATTAGATTCAATTTCTTGCAATAACCAATAATGTCAAAGAATCTGAAAATATATATATATATACATATATAAACAATTGTATTTTGTAAAAGTGTATATATATATATATATATTTGTAGATTTTATATAATTATTTTTTAAGTAGGAATGTAAGTCCTATAGCTTTATTATTATTCCAATCCAGTTTACAACATTTCTGATAATAGTTAAGGAAGGTCATTAGACCATACGCATGTCATTAGTTGAGGTATCAGTATACTTATGTAATTTAAGTAGGAAAGACATTCAACTGAAAATATTTGCTAAAGGCACAGCTGTCATGCCAGACAGTGGGACTCATCAGACTGGAGCCTTCAGGGAAGATCACTAAGACAGAAAAGCTGAGTCATCAGGAACCATGTCTGATATGGATCGTGGCAAGCTAGACATTGGCAAGCTGATTTAGGAATCAAGATCAAGGAGTATGCAGCGCTGGGAAAGGCAGAAAGCAAAGCTTGAGGCTAGACTACATCAGATGTCAATAGCCAAGATGTTAATTAGCCAATAGGCCTCAGAGGTCAGAACAGATGAGGGAGACAGACAGGGCCAAAGTACTCAGACAGACTAAATGCAGGGCACCGCCTAAGAAATGTCAGCGCTTTGATCTTAGATTGTATGTGCACCCTCATCTACCCACAGAGAAAGGCTGCTTAACACCATGGCAGAGGCTCCATCCAGGGTCAAATGCTGCCCCGATATGTGGCGTCTTACTCCCCTGTTTAGAAATTAGAGATAAATGTTGACAACAGAAAAAATAAGAGAAGAATAGCATTCCTGTACTCCTAAAGCCCTAGTTAAGTGGTAATTCCCCTCTTAAACTAAACTGCATTATAAAAGAGAAAACTGAAGGGAGGCTAATGCCTTCAGAAATTGATTTTTGAATCATTCTTGAGTTTTTGTTTGATCTTACTGATGCATCTTTCACATGTCAGTGAAAATATAATTTCTGTTTTTATGTAAACAAGAATCTTCATCTCTTTTGCATTGATGTGTCAAGGCAATTTGAATATTAAACAGTGAAAGTAATCAACATAGGAAGTTAACATGAGGAGAACTTATCCTTTAGAGTGATGACCCAGAACATGACTATTTTTCTCTAAGAATTGCACTCCCTTCTCTACACATAAAGGTTGGCCCTGGCTGCCATGCTGATCCTATCCCTTTGGCGAAACTGGTTGAACCAGGGGTGGTACCTAACACAAGTTGGGCCAATCAACATTTATCTCTTGAGAAGTTGAAACTGAGATTCAAGGAAGCTAGTTAGTCTCCACTAGTTCCTCAAACTGAGGATATGCTAAAGCAGGTACTCTTGGCGTGTTCTTTTACCATTTTGCTGTCTAACAATGGCCGAGTCTAGCCACATGTGGCCATTTAAGTTTAAATTAAAATTAAAAAATCAGATTTTTAATTGTCCCAGCCATATTTCAAGTACTCAATAGCCGCATGTAGCTGATGACTACCACATTGAGTGGTGCAAATATGGAATACTTTCAGCACTGATTTACCCATACTCAGAGAAGCAGAGGAAGCCTGTGTGCAGAGACAGGGGAAGAAAGTAGAAACATAGACAGAAGTAGAACCAAGAGACAGAAAAGGTAGGAGATTAGCTTTCTCTGTTTTCAAGATCCTTGTTCTGGTCTCTAAGACTCAATTTTATGGGATTTCCCTGCTGATCCAGTGATCAAGTTTTCCAAAGCAGGGGATGAGAGTTCAGCCCCTGGTCAGGGAGTTAAGATCGCATGTGCTTCATGGCCAAGAAACCAAAACATAAAAAACAGAAGCAATAGTGTAACAAATTCAATAAAGACTTTCGAAATGATCCACATTAAAAAAAAAAAAAATTCAACTTTTACTTGTCTTTAAACTCCATGATAAACATGTCTATATCCCTATAATAAATTCTCCTTTCTTACTGAAGCTAGTTTGTTTAGAATGTTTTACTTGCAACTAAAAGATACTCTAGATTAACACAATTTGAATCATTTTAGGCTTCCCCATCTTCTTTCTCAACACACTGGTGCTGAATTACTTGGATTGCTGTTTAGTTGCTACATCATGTCTGACTCTTTGTGACCCCAAGGACTGTAGCCCACCAGGCTCCTCTCTCCATGGGATTATCCAGGCAAGAATACTGTACTGGGTTGCCATTTCTTTCTCCAAAATTATCTGGACAATTCTATTGCTATTTTTTATTTCATTTCATCTATTTTTTAAAATTTATCTGCAGTGAAAATTTCAAAAGTGTACTGACCAGGGGGTATTAATTTTTAATTTCAGATCTCCAAATAAAATAGTCCAGGGTAAAACTTGAGTGGATTAAAGTGAAATCTTAGGTGGAGAATTAATTGGGAGGTGAATTGTTTACTTCATCTATCCAGAAAGGTACCAAATAAAAGTGGCTCCTGGAGAAAGAACTAGTCAAAAAGTACAATGAGTCTCAAGCTTGCCACATGCATAGATTATCTCAAAAGACTGCAGAGAACTGAAGTTGTGTGACTTTCTGAGTTGCCTCAGAAAGATTTTGTTTACACTTAGTGTCTTTTTTTGCTACAATGTTTTGGGAGAGAAGGCAGAGGCTCTGTAACTGCTGACATAATTTGAGAACACCCAGGCTTGCAAAGCAAGAGTAATCTTGACCTCCATTGGGCAGAATACCTTTGATCTTCACCAGCCACTGTAGCTGCCTGAGATTATCTCAAATGTTAAACAGAGAGCTCTCTTGCTCCAAGCTACATTAACTCCACTATCTGTGCAGTGATCCCTTACAGGTGAGAGGCTGCTATGAAAAGCAGCTGAAGTCCCTGAGTGTTAGAGAGAAGGATTTCTAACCAAGAAAGAACCTGCAACTCTGCCAAGAGAGGTGGATCATCCTTCTTATGTGTTGATGGGTTTGTGTCTGTAAATTTAGGAGTTGTTGTTGCTCAGTTGCTAGGTCACTAGGTCTGACTCTTTGTGACCCCATGAACTGAAGCACACCAGGCTTCCTTGTCCTTCACTATTTCTCAGAGTTTGCTCAAACTCATACCCATTGAGTCGGTGATGCCATCCAACCATCTCATTTTCTGTCATCCCTTCTCCTCCTGCCTTTGATCTTTCCTAGCCTCTGGGTCTTTTCCAGTGAGTTGCTTCTTTGCATCAGGTGGCCAAAGTATTGGAGCTTCAGTTTCAACATCAGTTTAGGAGTAAGGTCCAGAAATATAAAAGGGAGAAGGACTAAAATTAGTTAAGTCAGAGAGGAAAACCTGAGTAGAAAAAAAGAGGAAATACCAAGACTAGATTCTGTAACAGGAAAAATCCAGAGGCAGAAAACTAAAAAATCCAAAGAAGTAGTCCAGAAAACACATTAAGGAAGACAAATATCTCATATAAACAGGTTTAAAAGTTGCTTCTTGTGAGATGCTCAATGCAAATGTTCACTCCATCTTCTCTCCCATAAAATTTTAGTAACACCTGCTCCCAAACAACAAAAGCCTCTCTTATTCAGGGAGATGAGCTCGCCTGGCACATTCATGAGAAGTGGACCAGAAACAGATCCCTCAGTACAAGGCTGTTCTATGTACTGCTTCTTCATAATCAGTGCTCAACTTTTATTAACAAAATGGTGGCCTTGAAGCAGTTTAATTTCATAGGAAATTACATTTCAGCCATCTTAAGTTCAACCTTCATATTTTTGCCCAAGAAAGGTTAGTTGGTGCCCAGATTTAATGTGAGACAAGGAGAAAGGAGGTCTTCCCAGTGGTAAAGAACCTGCCTGCCAATGAAGGAGACATAAGAGACCCGGGTTTGATCCCTGGGTCAAGAAGATCCCCTGGAGGAGGGCATGGCAACCCACTCCAATATTCTTGCCTGGAGAATCCCATGGACAGAGGAGCCTGGCAGGCTATAGTCCATGGGGTCACAAAGAGTCAGACACTACTGAAGCAATGAACAATGAGAAAGGAACAGTAGTAACAAACCAATAGTAACAACCACCACCACAATAATGGCTGTCGTTCACTTGCCATTTAATATATTCTTGGTACTGTACCTATATATCCATCTATCTCATCTAAATCCCACAGCAAACTTAAGTGGTACCTTCCATTTTATAGATGGTTTAATTGAAGCAGATTAAGAAACTCACTCGAGGTTAAGCTCTAAGTGATGGAAGCAGAATTCATATCCAGGCATAAAAGTCAAGGCTAGAGTAAGAAATGAAAGGCACATATGAACACTGGAACTCGAGAAGTTTAATAAATGCATAAGGAAAGTAAAGTATTCTAGGACTAGTTCCAGTGGAATCCACTACTGTCCCTGGTTCAAAGGGGCAGGGGAGGTGGTACTCATCAGCAAACTGTGTCTTTCAGAAGCTCTGACCATTGGTCAGGGATATAGGCAGCCCATGGGGACCACGGAGAGGAAGCTGGTGGATTTAATAATCTGACCACACACCATTCCTTCTCTCTGCTGGAGCCTGCACTCCCACCCCCACCACCAATTGGTAAAACTGAATGTGAAGCCAATACTTTCTGTGAGCAGATTCTTTGAGACTTTTGAGTTTCAGATCTGAGTCAGTGGATGAAAGAAAAGTGGAAGTATTAGTCACTCAGTCCTGTCCAACTCTTTGAGACCCCAGGGACTGTAGACTGCCAGGCTCCTTGGTCCATGGAATTCTCCAGGCAAGAATACTAGAGTAGTTTGCCATTCCCTTCTCTAGGGGATCTTCCTGACCCAGGGATGGAACCTGGGTCTCCTGCATTGCAGGCGAATTCTTTACCATCTTAGCTACTAGAGAAGCCCTGAGTCAGTGGATAAACCATAGCAAGTGAGAACCCAGAACCATACAAACTAATAGACCCACAAGATAACAAGGACATGAACATCTTGGGTAGGCTTAGACTTCCCCAGGCTATGGTATTAGGGGTTTAAGACTATTATCAAGGCTAGATATCAAGAGTAGGAGACTCTCTTGAGTTCCATTGGACGTCCGGTTTGCATAGAGATAGAATTCACACGGACTTCCCTGGTGGCTTAGATGGTAAAGAATCAGCCTGCAATGCAGGAGAATTGGGTTCAATCCCTGGGTCGGGAAGATCCTGGAGAAGGGAATGGCTACCCAATCCAGTATTCTTGCTTTGAGAATTCCACGGACAGAGGAGCCTGGTGGGCTATAGTCTGTGGGCTCCCAAAGAGTCAGACACAACTGAGTGACTAACAGATATAAAGTTCATGTAGGTTTCAAGTTACATCTACTGATGGCTGAACTTTTCATTGTTCTGAAATATATATGCAGTTAATTCTGCTATATAATTTGTTTTGAAAAGACAGTTTTCTTACAACATGATTGATATGTTAGGGAACAGTTTGAGTGTAATTGCTTGTACACCATTTTGTCCAATAGAAATACTTAGAGTGAAGGCATAAAGTTGCATCAGCTAAATAAAGATATGTAGGAATATACAAAGTCCACCCCCCTCATACACACATACCTTAAAATCTACCACTTATCTCAGTTTGCTATGTGTTATGAGACACATCCATGCATACCTGATATTACAACTTTCCATATAAATGCATGATTTTGCACAGCACAGTGATTCTTAGGAAAGAATATGTCACATTGCGGCAGGACTGGGTGTAACTATCACTGATGGGACGAAGCCTTATCTCAACAACTGGTGTTCCACTGCCTGACTCTTCCAAGCAGTCTCTGAATTATGAAAGTTTCAAGCTAAACCAAGTTCAAGCATAACTCTTAGCAGTTATCCTAGTTTTTTTTGCCTGTGTTTGAGCCCTTCCTTCCCCAAATCTCTACTGAGGGCTTTTCTCCTCACATGCTTTGTAGATCCTGGGTGAAAAATGAAAGTGAAAGTCACTCCGTTGAGACTGACTCTTTGTGACCCCATGGGGTCTATGTATATAGTCTATGTATATATGGGGGCTATGTATATAGTCCATGGAATTCTCCACACCAGAATAATGGAATGGGTAGCCTTTCCCTCCTCCAGGGGATCTCAACCCAGGGATCAAACCCAGGTCTCCTGCATTGCAGACGGATTCTTTACCAGTTGAGTAATTGGATTCTTTACCAGCTGAGCCACAAGGGAAGCCCAAGAATACTGGAGTGGGTAGTCTATCCCTTCTCCAGCAGATCTTCCCAAACTCAGGAATTGAACTAGGGTCTCCTGCATTGCAGGCGGATTCTTTACCAACTGAGCTATCAGGGAAGCCAGAGGCTGTCAAAGAAAACAGGGCCTACTCTCTCCCCGTCAGAGAGGTGATAAAACTTGGGTTTAAACCTTTTCTGCATTGTCTAGGCCAGAGGGTTTCCTAACATCAAACCATCAACTAGTGGTCGTCAATCAAGAAGTTCCTAAAGTCCTTAGGAAAATAAGATAAATAATGTGACCATTTTTTCATAAAATGTGATTCATTGAATTTTAAGGATTATTTTTTATTCTGATCTTTTCTACATGAAATGGTCATTATTTGGTGTTTTATTTTTCTTATCACCTTTACCTTCCAAAATGAAAATAGTTTTAAAGTCTGTTTCCCAATTTTTTTAAATTTTTAAAATTTATTTATTTTTTAATTGAAGGATAATTGCTTTATTATAAAGTTCTAACATCTAGGCATCACTTCTCTAGATATGCAATTATAGTTTGCCATCCCTCAGAGGATGTGCTGGGTTCTATTATCTTCCTGATCAGGGGATTTTGGCAAATGTACTGTCAAGGGAGCAGACCCGTTAGCAGCCCCTGAAGAGAAAATCCAGAACTCCTACATCCTTTATTGAAATACTCAAAGTGAGAGTTTTAAGTCAAATACTTAATTTCCCATAATGTTATCACTTTCTGCATTTAAGTATAGTATGGGACAACAGTCAATAGGAGACACAAAGAAAGGTAACCAGATATGCCTAATATTTAAAAACAATGTCTAGTCCCATGTCCTTCTGCCCTGGCCCAGAGGGTGAGAGAATTCACCAAACCTGAGAGGAAATATAGTCTCAGGACCAAAGTGAGGTAGCCAGGGGCAAGGGGATTGGGTAGGAAGCGAATGGCTTTGGAAGCTTTATTTCATTCTTACACGTAGAGAACCACACCATCTAATGTTAAAAGAGGAAGCTGACACTACAAACTGAATAAAGGTAATAAAACAGTTGTTCTTCACCTTTTTCAATAACCTGTTTATCCTGTCCATCTCCCTAGGAACTTCCTCTCTCTCTCTCTCTCTCTCTCTCACACACACACACACACACACATCAATATATATAGAGAGACGTCGTGCTGTGCTGGGCTCAGTCACTCAGTCGTGCGCTTTCGGATGGCATAGACTGTGGCCCTCCAGGGTCCTCTATCCATGGGATTCTCCAATACTGGAGTGGGTTGCCATGTCCTCCTCCAGGGGTTCTTCCCAACCCAGGGATCGAACCCAGGTCTCCTGCATTGCAGGCGGATTCTTGACCATCTGAGTCACCAGGGAAGCTATAAAGAGATATAGCTATTCCCTGTTCTAAAGGAATTAAACATGTTTTTTAAAAAAATAAACAAATACTGTTAAGAGAATGAAGTAAAAGATATAATGATATAATAAGAACAAAAGTAAATCAAATTTAGGAAAAAAAAAAAAAAAGAATGTGTGTTGGAATGACTAATTTCAGGAACTCTACGAAGTAGAAGTTAGAACGCATGTAGAAACAGCAAATAAACCAGCCTCTTAATCAGGATGGTGTGGGGTGGGAGTAGGGAAGCAACAGGAAACAAAGTTAGATAGGGAAACCAAAACTAGTTTATAGACAGCCTTGGATGTAAAGAAAAGAACAGCAGTCTCTGCCTCCTCTTTTATTAGTTCCTTTTTGACATGTTCTCTTACTTCCAATTCCAATCTCTCTAATTCTACTGACTTTACTCCTTACTCAAAAGTAGGCAACATGGACCAGACCCTAAGTTCTGTGAATAGTTGTTCAAGGCTTATAGGTTGCATCTTGCCTTTGCAAAGATGTTACGGTTCAAGTTAAGGAGATACTGTCTGGAAGGACCACAGGGCTGGCAGAGGCACCGGGACCCCAGGGGTCTTTCAGTCAAAGGAACACTACAATATTTATATTGGTCAGAGTAATTCCCAGATTCCTGTTACCTTCAGTCTGCTAAACCACCATTGGGATTCAGGAAGGGAATTGAAGTCTTGTGAAAAAAAATTACCACTGTGAAATTCATTTAAATAGATATTTTAGATTATATTCCGTGCAACACAACTTCAATACATTGCTATTGTTTTTTAGTTGCTAAATTGTGTCACCCCATGGACTGTAGCCCACCAGGCTCCTCTGTCCATGGGTTTTTCCAGGCAAGAAAACTGGAGTGGCTTGCCATTTCCTTCTCCAGGGGATCTTCCCGACCCAGGGATTGAACCCATTTGAGACCTGCGTCTCCTGCTTGGCAGGCAGATTCTTTACCACTGAACCACCAGGGACACCCCTTCAACAAATTATAGGCCTGCTAATACTTAACTAATAGTTATTTTACTTTTATCTGTGAACTTTGATGAGACTTCCTGGGCATTTTAAAGCCTATTTAGTTCAAAGGGGTAATGAATTATGAACATCTAGTCTTAATTCCTGTTGTGCTATTATTTTCCTAGTCATTTTTGGTTTCACAGTCTTCCACATCTAGGATAATTGTTGGATTATTCCCCCTCCCTTCTGGTACATTTAGAGTTCAGTTTGAGTGCACACCATCCCTCATCCCTCAGAAGAAGTAACAAGAATGTTCATGTCTAGTTTTAACAAGTGGGTGATCGACCCCAACTTTGGAGTCAGAACTTCACACTCTCAAAAGAGACCATTATGTGTAACTTTTCACCCTGTGAGAAAAGCAGGATACATCAAGCCTCCACTGAAGGTTTTTGTTTCATTCTTACGAGTCCCTCTCATGAACTAATTTCTTTCATAGACGATCTAAGCCCCTTAAAGAGCAGGACTGCGCCCTGACAAACACACTGGCACGCAGTTGATCATTAATTTTACATGCTCCACATCTGCTGTCTGCTGAACTGTACATTGTTTAAGAGACTTCCTCCCATCAGTACAGAGAGGCTGCTGTGCACGGGTCAGGGTGAGATCTTTATCTGAGCTATTATCAGCAGTCCAGACAGACTCTCAGGCTTTCCCTCAACAAGTCCAAGTTTGCAGAGTTCACAGGGCTTAAACCTACATGAATACAGTAGGATTTTTTATGCAAAACAACAGCTGCAGAGGCAGTCTCCCCAACACGCCCCCGCTGAGTATGTGCAGATACTAAAAACAGGTGCATCTCCAGACTAAAACTGCTGTGTGCTGTAAAAAAAAAATTTTTTTAAGCATGACATTCACTTCTTCATCAGACCAAGGTCTCAATAAAGTGTGTAGTGGAGGCACATAAAGGAATTCAGAAACACGATCGGCTGAAATACCAAGGCTTAAAAAAAAAGAAAGAGAGAGAGAGAGGCCATAGGATTCCTGTTCTCTTTCTTTTGGTGAGCATGCCACCTTTTGAAAGTCTCAGGAGGCTGCCAGCCCTGCACATAATAAAAGCAACTTTTAAATGGCAAGCGAATTAAATTATATCATCTTTTTTCTTTCTTGGACTCATTCTAGGGTTCCAGTTTTAGACCATGTGGGGAAAAGTTGACATTAGGGCCTGTGTGGGTGGAGGAGAGGTCAGATTTGACCATGATCCTGTTCAAATAATGTCTTGCAGCCTGGCTCAAGGGTGGGACACGCAGGCTGGAAAGAGTGAGCCCCCGGCAGAGGGGTGACACCTCGGTGGCCCCAAGGCCAGGAAGGCTGCAAAGGCGGTGCCCAGCAAACGTCAACGCTGTGCTGGCTCTTTCCACTTGAAAGTGACTTGCAGCAGTTTACTTAGAAATGAACACTGCCTCACACAGAAAGAGGGAAAGGAACGCATGTTGTTTCCAGACATAATTGAGATTGAACTCTAACCAATTCCGAAACAAGCGTTACTTTCCGCAGCCCCGGAGAAGCCAGCTGGCCCCAGGGCAGGAGGGAAGTATTGCAATCGCCGGGGACACAGAGCGCTCTGTCTGCAGCCCGCGAGCGAGGCGGCGCGGTCACTTGGGCTGCCCATTCATCTTTGTGTGTGCGCGTGGCAGGGGTGGTGTGAGGAGGAGGTGTACCTGCCTCCTCCAACACGAGCGCCGCTTCTGGGGTCTACGTGGTCCCCAACACCAGTTCCGATCGAGGCACTGATGACCCGGGAAAAGGCCTAAGGTCACTTTCAACCTGCTTGTAGATTTCAATACTGCTGGCCTGGCCAGAAGAGCTCTGAGCATATCCTCGCCTCCTAGAGCATATCCTTGCCTGACTTCTCCCCAGGCTCTTAGTGAGGTCTCCAGTGGCCCATTAAGGAAACCAGGGACAACCCCAAGGGACAAGACTCAGCCTCACCATTATACTGACCTGTGAAAGCTCTCTTTGGAGACCAGCCACGCTTAACAGCCTCAATTTGGAGACCGAGAATTCTCAAGTTATGTAAAAGCTGAGTAAAAATAATGCGGCTGCTGCTGCCTTTTGTTATAGAAGTTACACATTTAGTCTCTTGCAACCTGACTCCTGGGGATGTGAGTGGGACTGCATTGCTGTCCCGCTGGCTTGGGACCCTCTTGAGTTTCTGTCTTCAGCAGAAAGCCAGGCCTTTGATCTGGAGTAAAACAAATTATGATGAAGGGAGTTGTTCCAGAAATAATTTTCTTAGACCTCATGGCACTATTTTGAAGCTGTACATTCTTAATGGTATACTTTTTTAGATTTTTTTTTTAAGGTACTCAGTCATGCCCAACTCTTTGTGGCCCCATGGACTGTATCCCTCTAGGCTCCTCTGTCCATAGGATTCTCCAAGGAAGAATACTGGAGTGGGTTGCCTTTCCCTTCTCCAGCGGAACTTTCCAACCCAGGGATCGAACCTGGGTCTCTTGTGTCTCCTGCATTGGTAGGTGGATGCTTTACTACTGCACCGCCTTGGAAGCCCCCTTTTTGTTTTAAGGAAGATAGTAAAAGGGATTGAAGGCTTTCAGGGTTTTATTTTTTAATATCGTAAGGTGACCTTTGGGCTTCCCTGGTAGCTCAGCTGATAAATAATCCACCTGCAGTGCAGGAGGCCCCAGTTCCTGAGTCAGGAAGATCCCTGGGAGTAGGGATGGGCTACCCACTCCAGTATTCACGGGTTTCCCTGGTGGCTCAGATGGTAAAGAATCCACCTGCAATGCAGGAGACCTGGGATCGATTCCTGAGTCAGGAGGATCCCCTGGAGGAGAGCATGCCATCCGACTCCAGTAGTCTTGCCTGGAGAATCCCCATGGACAGAGGAGCCTGGAGGGCTACAGTCCACTGGGTCATAACGAATCGGACATGACTCAGTGACTAAGCACACACATACAAGGTTACCTTCTGTCCCCATAATTCCATTGTCAAGAGAAAGAACTGAATTTTACTATTGAACTAACTGTCAAAAGGATAGTTGATACAAATTCAAGTGTCCTGAATGTATTTAGCTAAGATGTTTACATATTGATAAAGCATTTCCAAATGTAGATAGAGGTGGGTAGCTGCTGAAGTTTGTTTGTCTGCCAAAAGAGGGGCGGCGAGCAGTCTGGGTTGGGACTGAAAAATGAGGCATTAAATCTTCCTCTGTTTAGCTGGGGGAGAGGAGTTGTCAGAAGCAAGTCTGCCTTCAGAAGATGGAGTGATCAAGAGAGTCCAGGTCACATTGTAACAAACAGAATGGCCTTTTCCAGTAGACCGATCTGCTTTCAGAGCCGGTTCTGCCAGTGGAGAACCAGAACACATTGTCTGAACTCTCGAAGCTTTGTTTCCTACATTTTAAACTACCTGAAGTCATGTTAGAGCTTCCCAGGTGGGGCAAATGGTAAAGAACCTGCCTGCCAATGTGGGTAAATGTAAGAGGGTTCGATCCCTGGGTCAGGAAAATCCCCTGGAGGAGGGCATGGAAACCCACTCTAGTATTTTTGCCTGGAGAATCCCATGGACAGAGGAGCCTGGTGGGCTACAGTACATAGGATCACAAAGAGTCAGACATCCTGAAGAGACTTAGCACATAGGCAGGAAGGCATGTTATGCTGACTAAATGAAGCAGTGGACTTCTGAAGGGTGTTATTTGATGCCGGGTATAAGCAAGTGTCTCAACACCAAGCATGTGAAGCAAAGATGAGGAAGTCCAGACTCCAAAATAGATGAACAACTAACAGTCAAGAATGTGACGTTCGAGGATGACAAAGAACAAAATCAAAGTTGCCAGAAGCTGAAAAAATACCCAGACAGCTGGGGATCAAGTGGCGGAGCTGGTGATCAGGACTCAGAACCATTCAAAACCCTGGAGATCAAGTAAACAGAACCCTTCAGACCTGAAGCCAAAATATCTCCGTGAGCAGACCTAGCATTATCTTCAGCCCAACAGGGCAGAGAGTGACTTGTGCTGAGGACTGAATTGAGCCACGTGAGTCCTGTTATTAGCAAGACCAAAAGTAAGAAAAGCAGTCTAGGTAAAGGATGGGGATCTTCTAAAGATATTCATCAGTGATCATGTGCTTTCTGTATGATGTCATCCTGTCTTAAGGCTTTGTATTAGCTTCCTGTGGCCGCTGTAACAAATCACCACAAACTTATTAGCTTAAGTCAGCACAAGTTTATTATCTTAAAGTTGTGGTGCTCAGAAGACTCACGGGGGACTTCTCCAGTGGTCCAGTGGTTAAGAATCCGCCTTCCAATGCAGGGGACGCAAGGCCAATCCCTGGTCACGGAACTAAGATCCCATGTGCCATGGGGGCAACTATAAGCCCACATGCCACAGTGAAAGATTCCGTGTGCCACAATGAGGACTCAATGCAGACAAATACACATTTTTAAAAGAAGAAAAAGACTCATTGGGCTAGAAGCAAGGTGTCAGTTTGACTCTGTTCATCCTGGAGGCTCTAGAGGAAAATCTCTTTTTCTGTCTTTCCTATCTTCTCGATGCTGCCTGCATTCCTTGGTTCATGGTCTCTTTCTTCATCTTCAAAGTCAGCAGTGTAGCAATCTTCAAATGCCTTTCTCTCATCTTTCTCTCTCTCTCCCTTTCTCTGACTCTGGCCCTCCTGTCTCCCTCTTATAAGGTCTCAAACCAAATATGTCAAAAACCAAGCTACTGAATTCCACTCAACACCCTACCCACAACAAAACCTGTCCTTTCCACATCTTTCTGCTTCTCAACTCACGACAAGTAAGTACATTATTTCTGTGCTCAAACCAAACACCCTGAAGTCATTCTTGACTTCTCTCTTTCATGTTCTACAGCCAATGCGAATGTTTGCCCTCTCTGTATGTTCTTACACATACTTATACACAAATGTGCATAGCAGCTTTATTTGTAAAAGCCCCACACTGGAAACACCTCAAATCTTCACCAACAGGTGAAGGCACAAACGAAGTATGGTATATCAGTATATCAGTATCACATAATGGAATACTTTGTTGTTTAGTCATTAATTCATGTCCGACTCTGCAACCCTATGGACTGTAGTCCACCAGGCTCCTCTGTCCATAGGATTTCCCAGGGAAGAATACTGGAGTGGGTTGCCATTTCCTTCTCCAGGAGATCTTCCTGACCCAGGGATCAAACCCATGTCTCTGGCATTGCAGGCAGATTCTTTACCCCTGAGCCACCTCGGAGGCCCATAAGGAAACACTACTCATCAGTAAAAATAAATAAACAAACAAACTATAGGGACTTCCCTGGTGGCCCAGTAGCTCTACCCTCCCAATACAGGGGACCTGGGTTTGATCCCTGGTCAGGGAGCTGCATCCTACATGCCACAACTAAGACCCAGAACAGTCAAATAAATAAATAGATGTTTTTAAAAGTAAAATAAAGTATTGATACATGTAATAACATAGATGAATCTCAAAATAACTATGCTGAGGAAAAAAACAGACAAAAGAGTATATGCTATATTCATTTATATAAAATTTGAGAAATTCATATAAAATTTGAGAAAATTCAAACTAATCTATAGTGACAATAGGCAGGTGAGTGGTGGCCTGGACAGAGTTGGGATTGAGGTTAGGGGCAGGAGGGAGGCATGGCAAAAGACACATTGGGGATGATGAGTATGTTCACTGTTTTGATTATGATGATGGTTTCACAGGTGCATGTATATGTCAAAATCTATCAAGTTATATAGAATTTACATATGTATGGCATATTATGTGTCAGCTATAGCTCAATAAAACTGTTAAAAAGCATACCATAATTATTAAAAATATGCCATTTTTAATGAGGCTGTCTTCTTCCACATGGAAAGGTATTTATTAAAATTATTCACAGTTGAAATAACTACTGACATTTTGTCAAGAATTCAACACTATCAAAACTGCTGAAATTGTCATGATTTCAAATCTGATGTACTACTGTTTAATTCTTCTTCAAAAAATGTAATTTTAATTCAAAGGAAAGAGGATATGCGAAGATGACAAAGTTAAATTTTTTGACTTGGAAAATTATTCTTTTAAAATTATGGCTTTCATGTAATTTTTAAAAACTAAATTTTATGCTTTCTTTTCCTGAAAAATGACAGAAAAGACAATCTGTACAAAGGCATGACAAAATTCCCCATAGAAAAATATCTAGAAATTCTGGCTAAAAATCACCTATATCCTTTAAAACACAAGGTGAGTTTGTAAGGAAATAAAGGTGGTATTTTGCACACCAGAAACAACAAGAGAAATAACTGAAAAGCAAACAGGCAACTTTGTAAACTGAAATTTCACATTTTCCAATGGGATTATATGTGTTCATCTTGGCTTTCAAGAGTTTTAATTCTAATTCATGGTCAGAAAATATGGTCTGCACCTCCTCAGTTCAGTGTAGTTGCTCAGTTGTGTCCAACTCTGCAACCCCATGGACTGCAGCACACCAGGCTTTGCTGTCCATCACCAACTCCTGGAGCTTACTCAAAGTCTTGTCCATTGAGTCAGTTATATCATCCAACCATCTCATACTCTGTCGTCCCCTTTTCCTCCCACCTTCAATCTTTCCCAGCATCAGGGTCTTTTCGAATGAGTTAGTTTTTCATCAGGTGGCCAAAGTATTGGAGGTTCAGCTTCAACATCAGTCTTCCAATGAATATTCAGGACTGATTTCCTTTAGGATGGACTGGCTTTGATCTTCTTGCAGTCCAAGGAACTCTCAAGAGTCTTCTCCAACACCACAATTCAAAAGCATCAATTCTTCAGCACTCAGTTTTCTTTATAGTCCAACTCTCACATCCATACATGACTACTGGAAAAACCATAGCTTTGACTATTTGGACCTTTGTTGGCAAAGTAATGTCTCTGCTTTTTAATATACCATCTAGTTGGTGATGGACAGGGAGGCCTCGTGTTCTGTGATTCATGGGGCCGCAAAGAGTCGGACAGGACTGAGCGACTGAACTGAACTGAACTGAACTGAGGTTGGTCTTAACTTTTCTTCTAATGAGCAAGCGTCTTTTAATTTCACGGCTGCAGTCACCATCTGCAGTGATTTTGGAGCCCCCAAAAAAGTCTGTCACTGTTTCCATTGTTTCCCCATCTATTTGCCGTGAAGTGATGGGACCAGATGCCAGGATCTTAGTTTTCTAAATGTTGAGCTTTAAGCCAACCTTTCACTCTCCTCTTTCACTTTCATCACAAGGCTCTTTAGTTCTTCTTCAACAGTTCCTCTTCACTTTCTGCCATATGGGTGTTGTCATTTGCATATCTGAGATTATTGATATTTCTCCCAGCAATCTTGATTCCAGCTTGTGCTTCATCCAGCCCAGCATTTCTCATGATGTACTCTGCATATAAGTTAAATAAGCAGGGTGACAATATACAGCCTTGAAGTACTCCTTTCTTAATTTGGAACCAGTCTATTATTCCATGTCCAGTTCTAACCATTGCTTCTTGACCTGCATACAGATTTCTCAGGAGGCAGGTCAGGTGGTCTGGTATCTCAGGTCTTTAACAATTTTCCACAGTTTGTTGTGATCCATACAGAGGAGTGGATAAAGAAGATAAGGTACATATATACAATGGAATATGACTCAGCCACAACAAAGGACAAAATAATGCCATCTGCAGGAACATGAACTCCATGGACTGAAGCACACCAAGCTTCCCTGCCCTTCACAATTCCAGAGTTTGCTCAAACTCATGTCCACTGAGTTGATGATGCCATCCAACCATCTCATCCCCTGTCATCCCCTTCTGTTGCCTTCAATCTTGCCCGGCATCAGGGTCTTTTTTAATGAGTCAGCTCTTGACAACAGGTGGCCAAAGTACAGAGCTCCAGCTTCAGCCTCAGTCCTTCCAATGAATATTCAGGACTAGTTTCCTTTAGGATTGACTGACTGGATATTCTTGCTGTCCAAGGGACTCTCAAAAATCTTCTCCAGCACCACAGTTCAAAAGCATCAATTCTTCGGCGCTCAGCCTTCTTTATGGTCCAACTCTCATATCTGTACATAACTGAATATGTACATAACTGGAAAAACCATAGCTTTAGCTATACAGACCTTTATTGGCAAGGTAAAGTCTCTGCTTTTTAATATGCTGTCTAGGTTGGTCATAGCTTTTCTTCCAAGGAGCAAACATATTTTAATTTCATGGCTGCAGTCACTGTCTGCAGTGATTTTGGAGCCCAAGAAAAAAATGTCTATCACTGTTTCCATTGTTTCCCCATCTATTTGCCATGAACTGATAGGACCAGATGCCATGATCTTAGTGTTTTTGAATATTGAGTCTTAAGCCAGCTTTTCCACTCTCTTTTTTCTCATTTATCAAGAGGCTCTCTAGTTCCTCTTTGCTTTGTGCCATAAGGGTGGTGTTATCTTCATATCTGAGGTTACTGATATGCATGTATGAAAAAGTGGATAATATATGCATATGTATAACTGATTCACCTTGCGGTACACCAGAATTGACACAATATTGTAAATCAACTGTACTCCAATAAGAATTTTTTAAAAAGAAGTTTAAAAAGTCATAAAAATATAATAAAATCCCGTGATGTTACAGGTAGCAAGAATCTTTGAAGAATGAGGTATCTGGTTGAGCAAATATTTCAGGTAACTGAAACTATCCTTTTTAATACTATAGTGGTTTACCTTTTGGTTAAATGAAACCCTTTATAAATTACACTAATTCCTGAATCCATATTCAAAGTATAATAACTATACTGTAACCTTTTATTGAACCTCCAAGCAGTAGACCATAATTGCAACTTAAAAAAAAAATATGAATAGGGAGATTTTGCTTCAAGTACAAACCAAGTACATAAGTTGACCATTTTCTCAAAATCCCAGTGAAAGATAAGTAAAGATGTATAATAGGGAATAATCCTTAACAGTGCTGAGAGGGGGGTGGGGGACCCAATCAGAACACCAGAGACCTGATAGAGTACCAGAAGAGCAAGCACTTGTGGGAATCTTACTTCCAGGTAGCCATGGTGGAAGAAGGTCAACCCCAGAGCCCTCAGTCTGGGCAAAGACTCAGCAAACGTGAGACTCTTTCCTCTTGACTGTAAGTACAGTCATGGCAGATTTATTTAGAAAGTGGGGATGGGTGGCAATACAGTAATCAATTTACTGATCAGAGGACAGTACATTAACCTCTGGCCACATCTCCTACCACCCTCTCCTATACCCAAACAGGAACCTGGCAGCAGGAGTGTTTGCACTGGGACAAAAGCAAGGGAGGATTTATTAGAGAAAATACATCATCTTCCAGGGCAGTGATGGTGTGAAGGGCATCCCCTGGGAGTATGGTCCCTCTCATTCTGACATGTAAGATAGGAAAAGCTCTCTACTCTTGCTTTAACCCCAACCGCAAATCAGTGAAATCCAAGAAGGAAAGTCAATTCACTCAAATAATTAATATGAAGAAAAGGGTGAGTTACCTTAGTAACAAGGTAAAAGTATAAGGAAGAAAGTTCCAGAGGAGGAAAAATAAAACAGCTAAAACAAGTATCATGGTCTATACCTAGAGCGTTTTCGAAATTTGTTGTTTGGTTGCTAAGTCGTATTTGACTCTTTGCAACCCCATGTGATTTGTTGTTGTCCAGGCGATTTCCCAGGCAAGAAGACTGGAGTGACTTGTCATTTCCTTCTCCAGGGCATCTTCCCGACCTAGTGATTGAACTTGTGTCTCCTGCATTGCAGGCAGATGGTTTACTGCTGAGCCACCAGGGAAGCCCCGCATGAAGAGTAGTATCAATAAGTGTAAAATGGTGCTGAGCATCTAATAAAGTAGAAGAGAAGCCATTTGACATTGACTCTAACCCTCCCTTGAGTGGTACAATTTGGGGACAAATAATTTCTTTCTTATAGTCTGGCTATGCATAACAACAGCAAATATTTATTGTTTTTCAATTTTAAAAATATACCTACAGTCACCAACAGTCCAAGAGGGTTCCCTTTTCTCCACATACTCTCCAGCATATATGCAGGGAATCAATGGAAACACAGACATAGTGAGCAGACTTGTGGACACAATGGGAGAAGAAAGAATGGGATAAATTGGGAGAGTACATTGAAACATATATATTACCATATGCAAAATAGATAGCCAGTGGGAATTTTCTGTTTTGATGCAGGGAGCTCAAATCTGGTGCTCTGTGGCAATGCAGAGGGGTGGGATGGGGTGGGAAGTGGGAGGGAGGTTCATGAGGGAGGGAACATGTGGCTGATGTATACCTGTGGCTCGTGTTGATGTATGGCAGTATTTACACAATATTGTAAAGCAATTATCCTCCAATTAAAAATAAATAAATTTATAAAAATATATATATATATAGCCAAAGCACGGAAGACTAAATAATGCTTCCAAAGCAAAATACAACATTCATAAACTTGAGCAATGTAAAAAAGTACAACTGGGAAATGTATAAATCTAGAAAAGGCAGGAGAATAAAGAGAACAAGAAAATTGTCTGAAATTGACAAATTGAGAAGTAGAAGCCTAAGAGATTTTTATGTTAGATTGTAAAGGAAATTTAATACATTAAATTAATAGTATATCAAATATAACAAAAATATAGTTAAGAGGAAAAGGGGAAAAGGTAAGAGAAACTATAATTAGCTAATTCTTCTATTTCATAAAGGAAATTAATTTAATTAATATATTTATTAACTAAATTCTGTCAATTAATTAAATTCTGTCTAAAGCTGACAAATCAAGAAATGGTGCCTATATAAACACGTTATTAAAGATATCAAACAATCCTTGAAGTGCTGACACCAGAATGATTTTAAGTGTTTATCTCTAAAGAAAGCAGAATTTTCAATATTTTACATAGTTATGCTTTGTCTTATCATTTTGCTCCATGAATTTATTGTTTTTGCAATTAAATAAAAATAATAATAAACTTATACTTCTAGGAGAGCTTAGAAATTACCCTCATTCTAAATATTTTTCAAATTTCATGCATAACTATCAAAACATTTAAGGCTGAAAATACATGAGAAAAATAATTTTAGAAGAAATTATGGTACAGATTCCTTTTAAGATGAAACAGCACTTCAACATGTAATTATAATTTATCATGGGAAAAAATGTTAAGATACTACTTTAATTTTAAAAACTGCATAAATATAAAATTATATTCTGTATCTTTTACTTACTATGTGCCCATAAGTGAGTAATTTACCACTGAATCTCAATTTTCCCAAAATCCCATAAATAAGCCTAATGATATCTGTAAAGGCTGTTGGCAGAATTAAGTGAGATTATTTTAATGAAACTACTAGCTCATTTCAGATTTCAAAGGTGCTAGATTATTCACCAATATCTATGTAATAAATACCTGCCTGTGTATATATATATAACAAAAAAATAAAAACCCTCAGGATAGTATAATGGAGAGATCACAGATTTTTTGAACAAAGACAAGTTCACATCCTAGCTTGGATGTCTTGTGAGTATGTGCCTTCAGACAAATAACTTAAACTTTCCATTTCTCACATTCTGGATTTGCACATTGGGGATGGTAATCCATCTCAATGATATGTTCAAAGGATATTAAGTTTTATGACCTGGCTGCTTTCACTTACATAGATGATCCCAGACGGATGAAATGTTGTAGCTGGGATTTCTTTGTTTTCTTCTGCATCACTGTCTATAGAGCATGTCTGTCATGTAAAACAGATGAATCTGACATGCTTTATAGGTCTGGAGAATGCTCCAGTTCCTAAGTCTTGGCTGAGATCCAAAACTACAAGGAGCAGAATATATTGAATACTTATATCCCAAACCTCCTTCTCTCTTGCACCCAGGGTGTGGCCTGTAACCGTGACTCAGCCAGTCAGAGCACCAGACTTGGATTTCAGACCTGGGGCACAAGAGGACACACGTGTGGGAGTTCACATTCTCCTTCCTCACAATGCCTACAGGAGCAAAGCTATGAGCTGAAATCCTGATGCAAACTGTCACTTCTGACCATCAGAGGGCTTGTCGTGAATGGTTCTGTGGCCTTTCCAATCAATCTTTGAGCTACCCAATATCTTTAATAAACATTTCACTGTTTGCAACTAAGAACTGACTAGTATGCTATGTAATGTTATGTCCCAATATTGTTGGTATCTCTCCTAGCAATCCTTTAAGCCTGTCTAATTCCAAATCTACATCCAGAAGATGTTCAGAGAAATGCTTCGAGCACATGAGCCAATTCCTGTAAGTCTCCTGATATAGGTATAGATAGAGATAGAGATAGAGATGTAGATACAGATCTAATTTCTTTGGATAACCCAAACTAATATGCATACTTAGAAAATCTTCAATGGCCAAAAGATTAACCCTACCAAGAATTAATTGGTGGACTTTGAGCAACTGAAGAGAAGTTGCTCCAGTGACTCCAGAGAGTCTCTGGAGGTTTACCACTAGACCTATTTCTATGACTTGTCCTACTCAAGAGTTTTAACTGCTGTAGATGAAGGCATTAAAGACATGCTGATGAAATTTTTGGCTGACATAGCAGAGAGCTAAGGTCACTTTAGCAATATTGCTTATAAACCATTCAGTTCCCATGGCATCCAGCTATAGACTGGGTTAAGCAAGCAGTTTGCCCCAATCGGCTTTGTTTATCACATCATTAGCATTCAATGGGTTAATATATGTACAGTGCTTAGAATAAGACTTGGCACATAAGCAGTGTTCAATAAATATGTGCTACTAAATTATTATTATTATTGCTATTATATCTAGCTAACAAAGACCTGACCTTTCATTGATAAGTCTAGGGGGCTGGGAAAGATCATAATAAATGTAGTAGCTGCAACAGGTGCAGTTTTGACCATAGACTCATTCACTCTCCTTGAAGGGGAGGTGGTTTTAGTGAGAGAATTACGAAGGAGCAGAGGAGATGATAAGAGAGATTCCAGCAACAAAGCCTGCAAAGAGACGCACAGGTAATACAGACCCTCATGTAGTTCCTTGCACCTGGTGAGTGTTTAAAAGTATCTGTAGTATGTGTTCGTTGAGTAGTTTAGTGAAGACAGTGCCAAAGAGCGTTGAGAAAGGAGAGAACGCCATGGTGCATGTATACGAAGCAGACATAGTGAGACTGTCTTAACTAAAGCTGATGGTAAGTAGAGAAAACAGGTGGGACAGAGAAAATGGATGAATCAAACTAATGCATGATCGTGAATACTAAGCTTAATGTATTTGGACTGGAATCTTGGTTCTGAAAGGATGGGGATAGCACATAGTGAGAAATGTTTTAGGAAGATTACAGCAGACCTTAGAGCAACTTAGTAGAAGAGTTATAAGAGATAAGAAGAAAAGTCATGAACACATTATCAAAATAATCCTCCAGTGTGATGGGGATGTTAAAACTTTGAGATAAAGTCCACACGTAAAAGTTCTTATTTCTCCGAAAGTTAAATAAGTGATTACTCAATTTCCATTATTTAATTTCATTTGCTTTGAAACCAGAGGGTCAAGTTTGTATATATTATTAATTCCAAGTGCTTATAATTTGATGAAGCTCTCTAAATTATTTGTCTTGTCTTCTGACTTGGTCAAAAGAATAAACTTTTTATATCTGAACCCCTGAAAATTACCGTATGTTTGAGAAATTACACCATTAAATAAGTAGTCAGCCTTGACCAAGAAAAACATATGTTTGTGCATTAGAGAGTCTAAAGGAAAAATTTGTCAAAAGCACCAAAAGGCTTTTATTTCTATGTGCATATGTTTTTTGAGCTTGCAATCTATGTCACCTAAATGAAAAGAGGAAAAGTTCTTTTTTAATGTGTTTTCTAAAAATTAATACCCAGGAAAGTGTCTTTAAGTGATATTTTTATTTATTCTAGATTAATAATATAAGTGTCAGTTTTGAGGATTGTTTCAAATCTTAAATATTTTAAAGCTGTGCTGATAAAATGCTATTTCAAATTTTCTGTTCCATTTAGGTATTGATAAAGCATATGAAGTGTGCATGTTTTTCCTAAAATTCAAACTCACACAATCTGTTAAACTTGGGGCACAGACCAAAAACCTTGGATTCAGCACCAGTTTCTCAACTCATCTCACAACCCACACCCAAGCCCTCAGCAGATGTTGAGGATTCTACTTTCAGAATATATCCAAACTTCTGACACTTCCTACCACTTCCTCTGTCGACACCTGATCTGAGCCACCATCATCTCTCACCTAGGATGTCTCAAAAAGCCTTCCAACTGGTCTTCCTGCTTCCACTCTGCCCACTTTTGATCAATTTTCAAAAGAACAGCTAGAGTGACTGAAAACTCTTGCCCGAGTCCCCTGCACTACTCTGCATTCTAGGACAAGGGTCTTGTTCTTTGGGCAAGTCAGGCGCTCACATGACACAGGTGTTTAGACTTGCCATTTCCTCCACCGGGGGAACATTTTTCTCCTAGATGTCCGAAGGGTTGACTCCCTCCTCCTCCCTCAAGTATCTACTCAGATGTCAGCTTCTCAGTGACCAACATGATAAAAAGGGACATGTGCATGAGCTAAGTCTGTTCTGCCGTGTCCAACTCTTTTGCGACCCCATGGACTATACATCGCCAGGCTTCTCTGTCCATGGGGATTCTCCAGGCAAGAATACTGGAATGGATTGCCATGCCTTCCTCCAGGGAATCTTCCCAATCCAGGGATTAAACCCAAGTCTCCTGTGGCTCCTGCATTACAGGCAGATTCTTTATCGTTGAGCCACTGGAGAAGCCCAAAAATGGATACATGCCCCCATACTCCTTATCCCCCTTCTCTGTTTTCCTTTTCTCCATTGTAGTTCATATTCCACATACTTGCCTTATATTCTCATTTATGTTGTTTATTGTCTAGAATAAAGTTCCAAGTGGGTAGTGCTTTCTCTCGCTTTCATTCACTGCTCTATACTGGGTATTCTAAGCATCCAATAAATATGTTAAACCCATGAATTAACCTATTAATTTCATTATGATTCAGTGTTTTATCAGTTGTTCATGAGGACTGGATCAGGAATGGCAAGGAAATATCAGGTCCTTTAAATATCATTGACACTACTGAAAGTCAGGTAGAAAAGTCCTGGTTTAAAGCATATACTTTATAATTAGATATGGGTGCAAACCCACCTCTATCACCTTCTGGCCATGTTATGGAGGGAATGTTACTTAAGCTTCCTATGACTGAGATTTTTCATCTGTAAAATGTATGTGAAGGCTCTTAGATCATTGATAAAGTTGAAGACAAAAAATTCATATAAAGTTCTTAACATAGGATGTGGCACATGATTAGTGATTTATAACCATCATCATCATGATAGCGATATGCTCAGAATAACTAGAAAAATTGGCAGAGTAATCCCTTGGGATTCTTTATACTTGTTTGTGTACCTGACTCAGTCAGCTCGAATGTATCTGAACTGAATGTATAAAGCACTGAACTTCTTCCAATTCACACTTGAAAAACAACTAGGAGGTTAATGGTGGGCTTCCCTCGTGGCTCAGACTGTAAAGAGTCTGCCCGCAATGCGGGAGACCCGGGTTCAAGCCTTGGGTCAGAAAGATCCTCTGGAGAAGGGAATGGCAATCCACTCCAGTATTCTTGTCTGAAAATTCCCATGGACAGAGGAGCCTGGCGGCTTACAGTCCACGGTATCACAAAGAATCGAACACAACTGAACAACTAATGCTTTCAGGAGGTTAATGGAACTGTTCTGTATCTTGGTGGCAGTAGAGGTTATGCGGTTGTATGTGTTTGTCAAAATTCACAGGACTCGACAATGAAAAGGGTGAATTGTACTTCATGAAAGATATGACATTTCAAAACAACAAATGGGAGCATTAGTGCAAATGTGCGGAACCAATCGTAGTAGTCAGAATTAATTACTTGCTTTTGCCCAATAAGGAGCAAAAATCACAGGGGAGAATCTAATGACATCAGAGGTAAGGAATGTGCCCCTCAATGCACAGGAGACATGAAATGGCTATGCTTGCCTAATTTCAAGTAAAAATACTTATTTCAAAATAAAAACAAAACACAGGATAGCATTGCAAAGCCATGCTCTCCTCTTATATCAACACTAACAGAAAAGTGGCAGCTACCAGCCTCAATCCAAACACATGAAGCAGCCTTATTATAATACATTTATAATAGTATAGTTCTCAGTGCATTAGAAACAAGTGTCAATTAATCTACAAACAGTTCAGGGAATTCCCAGGTGATCTGTTGGTTAACAATCTGCCTTCCAATGCAGGGGACGTGGGTTCAATCCCTGGTCAGGAAACTATTAATAAAATCCCACATGCTGCAGGGTAACTAACCCATGCGCTGCAACTCTGGAGCTTACGTGCCTCAACTAGAGAAGCCAGCATGCCACAACTAGGACCTGACACAGACAAATAAATAAAATAAACACTTTTTTAAAATCTAAAAACCATTCTTAAACATGACCCTACTCAGTAACTTTCATGGTTATATGCCAAAGCAACATATCCAAATGTGTACCATTCTTTTGATGAATTAACTAGTGACCCATAGTTAAAAGAAAACCCCTAGACTTTAATGATATTGCCAGGCCTAATGAAATTTACACAAATATCTATCAATGAGTAGAAAACACATGGTTTTTTAAAATATGCATCTATAGTTAAAATGTCCCAATTTTCTCAAACATGAAGGCAGCTATAATTTCCAGTGTGGCTACATACAATGCTGTCAATGTGGAGGAGAGAAATCTAAGCCTTTATTTTGAAAAGAGACTCTGTGTAAAGGTAAACTTCTATTTATTATTAGCTTTCCCTAAATTTTTGGCCATACTGACTGGCTGCCAAATAAAGAGGAACAAATTAAAGAACAACTGAGAATTATTTGCTTAAAGCTAATAACCCAACTTCATAGACAATTTCTCATTTCCATGTACTTAAAAGAAAAGAAAAATCAACAATTGGTATTTTCTAATCCCTGTTTAAGTACTCAGCCAAGATTACTCAGAGATTTAGCTAGACAAGCTAAATGAATACGACAGAAACAAGGCCCATTTGAATTGAATTTGAACAGCTGCCTGTGGTGTCTAGACCATAAATGATACTGTATTTCAAAAACAAAATGCTTAATGGTTAAGTATTTCCAGGGCCCAAGATAGAAGCACAAAGTGAACTCATTTCTTTGTAGGCTGTTGGAGTTCCCCAGATATTTTTAAACACCTGTTTCAAGGATATATTTTCTGTGTTTAAATGGTAAACAGATTCAAATCAAGGAATAAGGTCAGTATGACATGGGGTTGAATTCCTAAACTGACATGTATAGGAGGGTAATTGGCAAGGGTAGAAATTTTTTTTCCTAAAGAATGTAGTCCAAATGCAATTTAATAAAACGCAGATGGCAAATTGGAGAGAATTTAGTATTATAGAATATATGCAGTTCATTTTTTAAAAACTATTTGTAAACACTCGATCAAGTACGGTTTTTATATTTCAAACCACTGAGATTAATACAAAGCAGAACAGTTTACAGACAATTCTGCTCCTTGTGATAAAGATTTCCATTTTGGGTACAGATTAGCCTCACTGCCAGTGGCGTAAGAGCTTCAGGACTGGCCAGAATCTCCTACAGTATTATTCCTGTTCAGTTACTCAGTCGTGCCCAACTCTTTGTGACCCCATGGACTGCAGCACATGAGGCTACCCTGCCCTGCACTATTTCCTGAAGTTTGCTCAAACTCATGTCCACTGAGTGGGTGATGCTATCCAACCATCTCATCCTCTGCTGCCCCCTTCTCTTCCTGCCCTCAATCTTTTCCAGCATCAGGGTCTTTACCAATGAGTCACTTCTTCATATTAGGTGGCCAAAGCACTGGAGCTTCAGCTTCAGCATCAGTACACAGTATGGTCATGGCTTAAAATAGTTTCAAAGCAGACAAGACAGGTGCATAAAAAAATAGAAGTAGGGACCTCAGAGCCCCCGTGGGATCTTAATCTATGCACCATGGAAGGTCACCTAGAAGTTAACTTTTTCACATATTTCTGATCCCACCAATTACAAAAAGGCATGGTGAATTTGCAGCATGTTCAAAGCAAATCAATACAGATAATTGAAGGGTTGGAAAACAAGGCTTTTGGACAAAGGCAGAAAGAGCCAGCTTTTCCCCTGTTTCCTCAGGGCAGGGATTTTGCATCCTGTTTTGCTCGAATGAGAGCAGTGAGTAAAATACACCACGTGAAGTGAGTCATTTGTAAAAACCTGTTGGTTAACCTAGGAGTAAAAATGTAAAGAACATAATAACAGTCTTAAGGAAGGATAAGGATCACTATTTCCTAAAAACAGTAACTGACTATTTCTGCCTCTACCCAGAAGAAAAGATATGACAAACCTAGACAGAATATTAAAAAGCAGAGACATCACTTTGCCAACAAAAGTCTGTATAGTCAAAGATATGGCTTTTCCAGTAGTCATGTACATATGTGAGAGTTGGACCATAAAGAATGCTGAGCACCAAAGAACTGATGCTTTCAAACTGTGGTGCTAGAGAAGACTCTTGAGAGTCACTTGGACAGCAAGGAGATCAAACCAGTCAATCCTAAAGGAAATCAATCCTGAATACTCATTGGGAGGACTGATGCTGAAGTTGAAGCTCCATATTCTGACCACCTGATGTGAAGAAGTGACTCTTTGGAAAAGACCCAGAAACTGAGAAAGGTTGCGGGCAAGAGAAGAAGGGGTCAACAGAGGATGAGATGGTTGGGTGGCATCCCCAACTCAATGGACATGAGTTTGGGCAAACTCTGGGAGATAATGAAGGACAGGAAAGCCTTGTGTGCTGCAGTCCATGGGGTTGCAAAGAGTCAGGTATGACTTGGCAAGTTAATGACAACAACCCATGATATAGAGCAAAGATGGAAGACAAAAGCCAGTCATGATAGGTTAGGATTCATCAACAGGGTGACCAACTTGTTCCAGTTCAATCAGGACTTTCCCAGTTTTAACAATAAAAGTCCCATCCAAGTGAGACATAAAATATCACCTGTCATATTAGTAAATTAAGGACTTTGCAGTCATTGGTTATCACATTAGCAAAAATGAAACTCACTCAGTCACATCCATCTCTTTGCAACCTCATGGACTATGCAGTCTGTGAAATTCTCTAGGCCAGAATACTGGAGTGAGTAGTCTTTCCCTTCTCCAGGGTATCTTCCAACCCAGGGATTGAACCTAGGTCTCCCTCACTACAGGCAGATTCTTTACCAGCTGAGCCACAGTGGGAAACATAAGAATACTGGAGTGTGAAGCCTATCTCTTCTCCAGCGCATCTTCCTGACCCAGGAATTGAACTGGAGCCTCCTGCATTGCAGGTGGATTCTTTTACCAACTGAGCCATCAGGGAAGTCCTGGTCATCACATGATGGCCACCCCGATGGTGAACCCTGGGGGAACTCAGGATGGAAAGCAAAAAATGCCCTCCATCTAGCAGTCATCAGACAGTAGTCACCCCAGGTGGTACAGCCTGAGGACTCTCAGGATGAAAAAACAAGGATGCTGCTAAACCAAACTCCCAGCCATCATATAGAATGGATAAACAATGAACTGTCTAGCGCAGAGAGCTGTATTCAATATCCTGCTGCTGCTGCTGCTGCTGCTAAGTCGCTTCAGTCATGTCTGACTTCGTGTGACCCCATAGATGGCAGCCCACCAGGCTCCCCCATCCCTGGGATTCTCCAGGCAAGAACACTGGAGTAGGTTGCCATTTCCTTCTCCAATTCGTGAAAGTGAAAAGTGACAGTGAAGTCGCTCAGTCATGTCTGACTCTTAGTGACCCTATGGACTGCAGCCCACCAGGCTCCTCTGTCCATGGGATTTTCCAGGAAAGAGTACTGGAGTGGGTCGCCAGTGCCTTCTCTAATTCAATATCCTGAGATAAACCATAATGGAAGAGAATATAAAAAAGAAAATATATGTGTGTGTAACTGAGTCACTTTGCTGTACAGAAGAAATTAACACAACATTGTAATCAACTATACTTCAATTTAAAAAAACTTTTAAAAAAAATGAAGAAATATAGGCTATTGGCCCCAGATAGCTAAAGAATTATTGCAATGAGCCCAGACTCTTGAATCTTCCCATACACAGAAAAGCACTAAAATCCTTCACTGGAGATTTCTAGTTTTCTCTATAATTAACAAGAATCTTTTGATGTTCCGACTGCCTGCACTTGGTTGCAAAATTTCCTATGTATTCTGGCTCCCCTCCTTGCCTCCCCAGAACAGCTTTCCCAGAGTTATTTACGACGCTGTCTCCCAGGTGTGAAGTTCTAAGAATGCCCGCAGAATAAAACATAACTCTCAAGTTTTCAGTTGTGCATTTTTTTAGTTGACATGGGAAACCCCATAGCTCTTGGGCTACCAGACAGTAGGTCATCCAGCACTGGAGATGTTTAAAACAGATAAGATTCTTATCTGACTGGGAGAATGTGGACAAATCCTACTGGAATACAAGGAAGAAAAACTAAGTGCCCTTTCAGAAGGTTTTCCATGCGCAGAATTCTACCAGTGTCATTACTTAAACAATTATCAGAATTATCAGTTATCAGGGCAATCGTAAGACAGTGATAACAACAGTAATGATTTTATTTCCACCTGTCAGAGTGAGTTTGTGCTGGCATTAGCTCATCAGAACCCCATGAAATTTGTGTTTTAACCTTGAGCAGAAGAGCTAAACTCACCCCCCCCCCATCATATGGAAATAAATGTGCACCCCAAAAAGGAGTATAATGATTACTTGTAGTTGCCTAACAAGCCAGTCTATGCTGGGTCCTGCTTGAGGTTGATTAGGCCAACTAAAACATGGCTGAGCAGTTAACAGCAGGGCTTGGAATCATGCAAGTCTGGGGATAAGAGCTTATTACTGATGAAATGGCCTTGGACAAACTACAAAACTCTCTAGGCATCTGTTTCCTCACCTATAAAATGGAGATAATGTCATTACCTGGTCATAATAAGAAGTTTATAACACTTTCTTTTAGTGAGCCTTCCTGCAAAGTGATGGTGTAATGGAACACAGGTCTATGAAATCAGAACATAATTGGGCTCAGGAATTGAGGTCTCTGGTTAAAAGAGCTGACATTTTAAATATTTTCTGTGTGTCAGAAAATTTCTCAGCACTTATCATGCATCATACATTGAATATAACAATGCTATGAAAACTATTTTTCTCATCCTCATTTTATAGATTAGAGAAGTGTAAAAAATGGAAGTATTTTGCCTAAAATCACATAGGTAAAAAGCAGCAGAGTTCATATTCAAATCTTGGCAATGCAACCCCAGAAACTATACTTGTAAATACAACACTATACTGTCCCTGGTCTATTTTCAAATGACCTGTGAGGTATGCATGAATAGCATACTCTTTAAAAAGCAATAAATAAATACAATTTCTCTCAGTAAAATTTTTAATATGTTCTAGTGGCCATAAGGTCAAGGTTAAATTCTATGACAAGTACCAAAAATACTATATTTTGTTGATTACGTGACTGAACTGTTCACACTTTCAGATACAATTTGAAGTGATAAATAGTACATCCAATCTAGTTTTCATCTAACCCAAAACTCACCTCTATTAGCTCAATGTGTTATATGTGCTATGTGCTAAATAGCTATTGATCAATTTTTCAGATAGCACCTGTTTGACTATTCCAGGTTTGGTTAGCTCACTATTTTATGAAGTAAACTACTCCTAATGATAAGTTAGCTTAGGAGTTAAAAAGATTTTATGACAAAAATTGATTTGGCTTTCAATAGAGTAGTAGTTCATATCAGCTAAATACTCCCCCAGATAACAATAATAAATTTTAGAAAAAATATTTTAAAAAAACTATTTGAAGGCATTGGAAAATAATACAGAAAAAAGTGATGGCAAAGAATTAGAAACCTAAAAAAGGGAGCAGCAAAGGTAAAATTTACATTTATATGGCTTTTTATTATACCTACGTTTTCTCAGGTCCATTTGACATGGAGAGACTAGAACTCAAGTAGAAAGCCATAATCTTAAGAGCTTGAGAAGTTCAAAGTTTAGGATTGCCAGGAAGGATCGAAATGCAGGCAGTAAAATCTTAGAAACAATTGAGTAAAAGAAAGTAAATAGAAAAATCATGGATTTACTGGAGAATGCTATCAAACACCTGCTGCTACTGCTATGTCACTTCAGCCGTGTCCGAATCTGTGTGACCCCATCCCTGGGATTCTCCAGGCAAGAACACTGGAGTGGGTTGCCATTTCCTTCTCCAATGCATAAAAGTGAAAAAGTGAAAGTGAAGTTGCTCAGTCGTGTCCAACTCTTCGCGACCCCACGGAGAGCAGCCTACCAGGCTCCTCCATCCATGGGATTTTCCAGGCAAGAGTACTGGAGTGGGGTGCCATTGCCTTCTCTGATCAAACACCTAAGAAGATATCAAAATAATATTACACAAACACCTTCAGAAAAGACAGAAGAAAATACTTCAGTTGTTTAGACCAGCCTGAAACTTTTTATCAAAACTTGACAAAGACATTTCAAGAAGAACTACAGACAAATATCCTTCAGAAACACAGATATGAATATCCTTAACAAAATATTAGCAGTGAAACCTTTGAATATGTAAAATGGATAATACATTATGACCAAGGGGTCGTTACTGCAATGACACAGTAATGCAAAGTTGGTTCAACATTCAATATGCAATCACTGTATTTTACTATATCAACAGACCAGACAAGCAAAACCATACATACAATCTGGAATATATGCAGAGAAAGCATTTGACAAAATTAAAAGTCCATTCTTGACAAAAATTCTCAGTAACCTAAGAATAGATGGGGACTTTCTCAATGTGATAAAGGACCTTTGCAGAAAGCCTACAGTTAATATCATAATTAGTGGGGAAATATTGACTGCTTCCCTACCTAAGATTTTGGGGCAAAGGAAAGGAAGGATGTCTGTTCTCACTACTTTTCCAAACTAATTTTTAAGAAGAAGAACAAAGCTGAAGGATTTATGCTACCTAATTTCAAGAACAACTATAAAACTACAATACTAAAGACAGTAACTATGACATAGGATAAATAAAATAGATCACTGAAGCAAAACAGAGGGTTCATAAATAAACTCAGTTATGTGGTCAGTGGATTTTCATCAAGATCACGAGGTAATTCAAAGGAGAAAGGACAATCTTTCCAACTGGCTATCCACATGGGAAAAAATGACCATCACCTCTTGTACTCTAGTTTCTATTAAGAAGTCTTAAGAATACAGAAGGTCTTATTTTTGCTCCTTTACTCACAGTAAGAGTTGGTAAAATTATCTAGTCACCCATTACCTGAGTAGAAATTTGTCATAATTTCAAAGATCACATTTTATTTCTATATTTTTTCTTTTTAACATTTTAATGTATTTTTCTTATTTTTTCAGCTTCATATTCTACTTATATATTAGGTTATACATAATTATATTGTATTTCAGATAATTCCAGTATCTGAAGTCCTTGATTTAGTCGCAAGAGTTGGACACAACTTTCGCGACACCATTTGCAATCCCATGGACTGTAGCCCACCAGTCTCCTCTGTCCATGGGATTCTCCAGGCAAGAATATTGGAGTGGGTTGCCATTTTCTTCTCCAGAGGAAGTCCTTGAGGGCATAAGTTTATTATTTTTCCTAACTCTCATCACCTGTTTCCTCCTTTTTTTCCCTAGGGGTAAAAGATTTGATTTTTAGATTTTAATCTGTGGAACACTGGATCTAGGATGCTTTTCTAGAAAGAGACTTGTGTCTGTTTCTACAGGATGTCAGATTACCTTATGTATTCTGGAAGGACATTTAATTAATGTATTAACGTGGGTTCTGTGAATTACACTAGTAACACAAAGTTAAGACTCCAGGCTCATTTAAGAGTAGATGCATGATTTCATGCTGTTACTTCAGTCATGTCTGACTCTTTGTGACCCTATGGATTGTAGCCCACTAGGCCCCTATGTCCATGGGATTCTCCAGGCACAAAAACTGGAGTAGATTGCCATTTCCTTCTCCAGGGGATCTTCCCAACCCAGGGATCAAACCCATATCTCATGCCTCCTGCATTGGCAGGTGGGTTCTTTACCGCTAGTGCCACCTGGGAAGCCCGAAAACAGAGATAGAGACAAATGAGTTTAATTTCAGCTTTGAGCATGCAGAGATTTTTATGGCCACGTTTTCACTGAAGGCATAGTCCCTTCAAGGGGCCCAAGATTCTAGGGAGGTCTTAAGTTCGACTGCTCTCCTTATAGACCCATTTGGTTTCTCCCAGATCTGGCATTGCCATCAAAATCCTTGACTTTGACTTTTGCTGCCAATGTAGTCTGAGATTCTTTTATCCCATCACTCTTGTTTCAGCTAGTTAGTTTATGCTTGGTATACTCTTTTCTCTTTTTTCTGTTCCTTAAAAGGTTCTCTTCCTTCTTTGTGATGTAAGCAATACATTGAAAGTGGTTTGGGGTGCTTTCCTATGGTTCAGTGGTTAAGAATAGACCTTGCTGTGCAGGGGACATGAGTTCGATACCTGGTCAGGGAACTAAGATCCCACATGCCACAGAGAAACTAAGCCCAAGCACCACAACTACTGAGCTTGAGCACCACAACCAGAGAGTCTGTGCCCTGCAAGAAAAGATCCTGCATGCAGACGCAACAAAGATCCTATGTGACACAACTAAGACCTGACGCGGCCAAATAAATAAATAAATACAATATTTAGGGGGAAAAATGGTTTTGCTGTTGTTGGAGAAGGCAATGGCACCCCACTCCAGTACTCTTGCCTGGAAAATCCCATGGATGGAGGAGCCTGGTAGGCTGCAGTCCACGGGGTTGCTAAGAGTCGGACACAACTGAGCAACTTCACTTTCACTTTTCACTTTTATGCATTGGAGAAGGAAATGGCAGCCCACTCCAGTGTTCTTGCCTGGAGAATCCCAGGGACGGGGGAGTCTGTTGGGCTGCCATCTATGGGATCGCACAGAGTTGGACACGACTGAAGCGACTTAGCAGCAGCAGCTGTTGTTGTTGCTTATTCAGCACCTACATATTTTTCACTATGAGGATTTTTAGACTATGTAATCCATCCCTGGGTTTTCCAGGTGGTTCAGTGGTGAAGAATCAGCCTACCAATGCAGGAGACACAGAAGATACTGCTTCGATCCCTGGGTCGGGAAGATCCCTGGAGATGGAAATGGCAACTCACTCCAGTATTCTTGCCTGGAGAATTCTATGGACAGAGAAGCCTGGCGGGCTACAATCTGAAAAGTCGCAAAGAGTCAGACACAACTGAGCAACTGAACACACAATCCATCCCTACTGCTGGAAGTAGGATCACATCCAACTTTAACACTCCTTTCAATAACACTGATTTTAACTTGGCTCTTCTCTTTACACTGATGCTTCAGAAAAGCAATGGAGTAAAGTAAGTCCTGTCTTTAGACTCCTTCCAAATGATACCACAAAGGCCTTAACATGAAGTGAGAAGGAGAAAAAGAACCCCCAAAATATTTTTATGTGAAGATACCTATAGATCTCTGACAACACCTCCAAACTAGACTATTTGCAGGCTTCCATCTCAGGCTCTTCACAGATGATGAGGCAACATTCACAGATGACTCATGTCAACTTCATGCATGATATTCTGACTGGGAGAATTTTTCTTTTCATTTGTGAGCCGAAGCATACTTTCCTCACTACTAGTAGGGACTCCACATGATGTTTATTAAATGTCATAGCTCCTTTAAATATAAATCCTTGGTATCATTCAGTTCAGTTCAGTTGTTCAGTTGTGTTTGATCCTTTATGACTCCATGAACTGCAGCATACCAGGCTTCCCTGTCCATCACAAACTCCCAGAGTTTGCTCAAACCTTTGTCCGTCAAGTCAGTGATACCATCCAACCAGCATCATTAGTGACCCCTTTAAACACCATTGTCTTTTTTTCTATTCCATTTGCCTTTGGTGTTCCTTTCACAGAACCAATAGTTCACTCAACTACATAAAACTTACTAAAAGGTATTTCTTTCAGTCACTTCTAAAGACTCTAATAATAAGTCTAGCCATGATAACTCCTATAACTGCTTATTAAGTAGACAAAACCAAATGCAAAATTCATCTTTCTTGTATGTCTGTTGCAATGAGATATAAGGAGAATATACAGACATCTGCTACAGTTAGAGCAAACTGGGAAAAACTCGAGATTAACTGTATTGGACACCAACTTGGAAATATATCAGTATTGTAAGTTTAGAAAAATGAAATCCAGAGTTGCTACCCATCTCTATGAGAAAATGTTTTGCCAATTCAAATATAAATACATGTGGTAGCAATCAATGTCTATGGATTGTCTAGGCTACTATTAAAATGAATGCATTTATTTACAATGGTATACTTAATGTAAAACTTCTATTGTTTAAAATTCTAATTGTTAAATTACAAAGTTTTAGACACTTCAAATAGGGAGTACTGGCAGAATGAAGAGGATAAAGGAGAAGGTGAGAGAAAAAGAGGAAGAATGTGTGAAAAATGTGAAATGTGTAAAAATGTGAAAGAAGAGAAAAGAAAAAGAGAAAGCATAAAGTGGGAAAAAAAGAATTTGGGGCGGGACAGAGAAGTACTCTGAGAGTTAAGAGAAACTGGAGATTGGGAATCAACAGAAACTGTGTTGGCTTAGCCAAAAAGTTCACACAGGTTTTCCCACAACATCTTTCTGGTAAAATCTACAAAATGATGCTGAGTTCGTAAGTTAGTTATTTGTATGTAAATTACCACCAACCTATTTCTAAAAATGATGCCTTTAATCAGAGCTCCAGATTAATGTTTGCAATCACTTCCTGCACTCTCCTACTGCATGAATGAGACATCTCAAAAATCAATAGGTTAACATCAAACAACCATCTGTCCCTAACTCACTCTCCTCCTCTAAACATATATATCTAATACCTGCTGCACCCAATGTTTCTTCCCAAAGTAAATAGTACACTCTACTCATCTACCAGGTCAATTATGACGAATCCTTTCTTTTTCTCTTTGTACTTGGATAGAAAATATTTCCCAGCCTCCTTTGCAGTAAGGTATGGCCATGTGACTCATCCTACCAATAGAATGCAGATTAAAATGATATATGCTACTTCCAGATCTTAAACCTTCACACCCTGTGCATTTGCCTGACAGCCAGACATGCACAGAACCCAGCGGAAGACTCAGAACCTCTGGGGTGTAAGAGGCACTAGACGAAAGCAGCAGAGGTCCCTGAATGATGTAGAAAAGTCTTCCCTAGGACAGACCCTTAGCAAACTGATACATGGGAAAGAAATACATCTTTATTATATTGAGGAATTGAGGTTGGGAGAATTACAAAGGCTTACCTTCCCAATTATTGAGTTGGCCAAAAATTTCACTGTGGTTTTTAGTAACACCTTATGGAAAAACTCAAATGAATTTTTGGCCAACCCAATAAACTGGTTTCTTGAGGTGAGGAATTCTGATAACAAATACCAAAAACACATAGCAGTGACCTACCAGTTGGAAACCGGGCAGTAAAGAAGCAGTTGTCACAAGTTCTGAAAAGATCGCAATATACATTATACAACTGCGAAATATTTAATAAAAGAGTTGCCTGTTATCCACACAACAAAAAAATCTAAACATCTAGGAGCAGGAGTTGGAAAGAATCAGAATGTTTTGTGTTACCTGTTACTACTGGCTGCCTTAGGCAAGACATAGGTACAAGAAGGAGATGAGCCTTAAAAAGAACTGCCTTATTTCAAGCAAGACTTAAAGAAAGTACAGAAGTTTAGAAACATTCACTGCTCCTGGACATCTAGGGATAAAACACTGAGAAAAGCTTCCAGCAAAAACTGTTCAGTAAAATTTCTCAGTGAAACAAAATAAATCAACTTTACTGCAAAGATTGAATAAGGGCCCTAACCTATTCCTGATGTTTATTGTTGCAGAGAGCCTCAGGCTGCCTCTAATACATTAAGAGAAATAGTGGAGTGAGAAAATTATTTTTAAGGGAAAAGAGAAGCAAATACTTGTTGTTCAGTCACTAAGTCGTGACCAACTCTTTACGACCCCATGAACGGCAGCACGCCAGGTTCCCTGTCCTTCACTGTCTCCCAGAGTTTGCTCAAACTCGTGTCCATTGAGTCAGTGATGCCATCCAACCATCTCAGCCTCTGTCACCCCCTTCTCTTCATGCCTTCAATCTTTCCCAGCATCAGAGTCTTTTCCAATGAGTCAGCTCTTCACATCAGGGTGCCAAAGTATTGGAACTTCACCATCAGTCCTTCTAATGAATAGTCAGGGTTGATTTCTTTTAGGATTGACTGGTTTAATCTCCTTGCTGTCCAAGGGAATCTCAAGAGTCTTCTCTAGCACCACAGTTCGAAAGCATCACTTCTTCAGCACTCAGCCTTTTTTATGGTTCAACTCTCACATCCATACTTGACTACTGGAAAAACCATAGCTTTGACTATACAAGCTAGTCTATCAGTGCCATTTTTTAATAATATTTGCTCTCTGTGTCAAATTTTGGTAATTCTCACAGTATTTCAAACTTATCATTATTATTATACTTATTATGGTGATCTGCAATCTTCAATATTAATATTAGAATTTTTCAGCCCTCGACAAACTGTGCTTATATAAGACAGCTCACTGAATCAACAAATGTTCTTAAACTCTGGCTGCTCCACCAACTAGTCGTTCTATCTCTCCCTCTTTTTGGATATGCCTATTCACTGAGTCACAACAATACTGAAATTAGGCCAGTTAACAACTCTACAATGTCCTCTAAAGCATTCAAGTGAAGCTTGAAATTTGAACACTGTCCCTCACATTAAATCTAAAGCTACAAATGATTAAGCTTAGGAAGGAAAGCATGTCCAAAGCCAAGACAGGCTGATAGCTAGGCCTCTTTCTCCAAACTGTTAGCCGAGTCGGGAATACAAAGGAAAAGTTCTCAAAGAGAATCAACAAACACATGAATGATAAGAAAACTAAACAGCCTTATTGCTGATATGGAGAAAGGTCTAGTGGCCTGGATAGAAGATCAAACCAGCCACAACATTCTGTTAAGACAAAGTCTAATCCAGGGCATGGCACTTAATCTGTTCAATTCTATGAAGACTGAGTGAGGTGAGGGAGCTGCAGAAGAAGAGTTTGAAGCTAACAGAAGTTGGGCATGAGATGTAAAAGGAAGAAACTCTCTCTATAATATAAAAATGCAAGGTGAAGAGCAAGGGTTGATGTACAAGCTGCAGCAAGTTACCCAGATCTTCCTAAGATAACCAATGAAGGCAGCTATCCTAAACAACAGATTTTCAATGTCAATGAAACAGCCTTATATTAGAAGAAGATGCCATCTTGGACTTTCATAGCTAGAGAGAAAAAGTTAAAGCCTGGCTTCAATGCTTCAAATAGCATGCTGACTCTCTTGTTAGAGACTAATGCAGATGGTGACTTTAAGTTGAAACCAATGCTCATTCCCCATTCTAAAAATCTCAGGGCCCTTAAGAAATATGCTAAATCTACTCTGCCTGTGGTCTATAAATGGAATAATAAAGCCTGAACGACAGCACAGCTGTTGACAACATGGTTTCCTGAATATTTGAAACCCACTGTTAGACCTACTGCCAGTTCTTTCAAATATTACTGTTCATTGACAATGCACCTCATCACCCAAGAGCTCTGATGGAGATGTACAAGGAGATTCACGTTGTTTTCATGCCTGCTAACACAACATCCATTCTGAAGCCTGTGGATCAAGGAATAGTTGCAACATTTATCATTTCAGAGACACATTTTGTAAGACTAAAAATGCCACAGATAGTGATTCCTCTAATGAATCTGGGCACAGTAAATTGAAAACCCTTTGAAAAGGATTCACCACTCTAGATGCCATTAAGAATATTCGTGATTCATAAGAAGATGTCAAAATGTCAACATGAATAGGAGTTTGTAAGAAGTTGATTCCAACCTTCCTGGATGTCTTTGAGGGGATCAAGACTTCAGTGAAGAAAGTAACTTCAGATGTGGTATAAATAGCAAGAGAACTAGAATTAGAAGTGGGACTTGAAAATATAACTTACTTGCTATAATCTCATCATAAAACTTTAATGGATGAAGAGTTGCTTCTTGTGAATGAGCAAAGTTTGAGATGGCATCTACTCCTGATAAAGAGGCTCTGAAGATGGTTGAAATGACAACAAAGGATTTAGAATATCATATAAACTGAGTTGATAAAGCAGTGGCAGGATTTGAGAAGATTGACTTCCACCTTGAAAGAAGTTCTATTATGGATCAGATACTATCAAACAGCATTACATGTGACAGAGAAATCAGCTGTGAAAGGAGGAGTCAGTTGATGTGGTGAACTTTATTGCTGCCTTATTCTAGAAACTGCCACAGTCACCCCAACCTTCAGCAACAACCATCAGTTATCAACATCAAAGCAAGTCCCTCTACTAGCAAAAAGGTTAGGCTTTGCTGAAGACACAGATGATGGTGAGCATTGTTTAGCAATAAAATATTTGTTAATTAAGGTAGGTACATTTTTTAGACACAATGTTATTGCACAACAGATTCTAGTACATAGTGTAAACATAACTCTTTTTTATTAAATTAATTTATTTTAATTGGAGGCTAATTACTTTATAATATTGTGGTGGCTTTTGCCATACATTGACATGACTCAGTCATGGGTGTACATAACTTTTATGCACTAGAAAAACAAAAATTTTATGTGACTTCCTATATTGTGATATCCACTTTACTGCAGTGATCTGGAACCAAAGCCACAATATCTCCGAGGTATGCCTTAATTTTTGAGACAGTTGTACTGACAAAGAAATTGCGAACCTGGTGTCATAACGCACACAAGTTTTCAGTGAACCTTAAAATATCTCTCAAGTAAGAATGGGGTATGAAAGCTGTGCATCCTTCAAGAAATCAAACTCCCCACCATCTACTTCAGATGTGGTCAAGGAAGATATGGACAAGTGACAATCTCCCAGGGAACAGAACTAGGGGTCACAAACCAGGGAGCTTCTCCAAGACAGCAGAATTGGGACTAATCAAGAAACTTCCCTTACCTTCAAGATAAGGGGCCATCTTTCATGATGTCTATCCAGTGAATTTCACCAGTAACTGACTGCTACTCACTCTGCCTTCTTCTAAATGGAAGTGCTTGTTTGTACTTATTTGGTCTCTATTACACCATTGTGTAGTCTTTTCCTGGTGGCTCAGTGGGTAAAGAATCCTCCTGCAATGCAGGAGATGCAGGAGACGAGGGTTCAAACCCTGGGTTGGGAAGATCCTCTGGAGGAGGAAATGGCAATCCAGTCCAGTATTCTTTCCTGGGAAATCCCACGGACAGAGGAGCCTGGCAGGCTACTGTCCATTGGGTCACAAAGAGCCTGACATGATTGAAGCACTGAGAACTCACACGCCATTTTCTATGGGTGGAGAGCAAGTAGAATGTCAGTTATTTTCCTCTTTAACTGACCAACCTATGAGAAGCCACATCTCTCACTAAAAATACTCTGGAGATTCTGCACTCTGAGCAGGATGAATGACAAGATGGGACCTTAGGCTGTTTCTCTTGCAAAAAGAATGTCTACTACTGGAGAAAGGAATACCGAAAAAGGCACTTGGTGGTTGGAAGGGCAGACTGTGCTTGTGACTTCAGCAAAGTTTATTTTCTCCTCCTTTCAGACATCCAGAGAGACCTCATTTCCCGGTTGTTGCTGTTTAGGTCACCAAGTTGTGCCTGACTCTTTGTGATCCCATGGACTGTAGCCCCCCAGGCTCCTCTGTCCTTGGGATTTCCCAGGCAAAAATACTGGAGTGGGTTGCCATTTCCTTTTCCAGGGGAGCTTCCCGACCCAGGGATTGAGCCCATTCTCCTTGACAAGAGGATTCTTCACCACTGAGCCACCTGAGGAGCTCTAAAATTCTATTGGGGGCTTCCCTGGTGGCTCAGGGGTAAAGAATCGACCTGCCAATGCAGGAGACATGGGTTCAATCTTCCTGGTTCAGGAAGCTCCCACATGCCTCGCAGCAACTAAGCCCATGTGCCACAACTACTGAGCCCATGCGTATTTCTCAGGCTCCTTTGACATTAGGTATGGCCATGAAAATAAGCTCAGATCAGTGAATGTGACAGAAGTGATATATACAATCTCCATGAGTGGACTCTCTAAAGCTCCCCACAATCCACATTCTTTCTCCTTTTCTGTGTCAACCAGCTGGATGGAGGATCAGAGTCAGACTCTGAGGGTCTAGGCAGTTGCAGAGCCAAGAAATGGAAGCTGTTTTGTTCCCCAAAGGAATGATTTGAAGCAGTGACACTCTCACCCACCACTACCAGTGTGTACTGGACTGTGTCATGAACCAAAAAATAAATCTTTATTGGGTCAAGTGCACTGAGATTTTCAAGTTGTTATAGCAGTTGTTGTTGCTCAGTCACTCAGGCATGTCCAACTCTTTGTGACCCCATGGACTGCAACATGCCAGGCTTCCTGGTCCTTCACTATCTCCCGGAGTTTGCTCAAATTCATTTCCATTGAGTCAGTGATGCCATTCAACCATGTCATCCTCTGTCACCCCTTCTCCTCCTACCCTCAATCATTCCCAATATCAGGAACTTATCCAGTGAGTCAGATTGTCACATCAAGCGACCAAAGTATTAGAGGTTCAGCTTCAGCATCAGTCCTTCCAATGAATACTCAGGGTTGATTCCTTGAATACTGAAAATGAAGCTTAATTTTCCACTCTCTCTCACCTCTTACATGTCATTTTTAAATGTCTATTTTGGTGCCTAAGTATATTTCAAATCCTGCTCTTTCTCACTGCCTGTTTTATCACAGTCTTAATTCAGGTCCTCCTAATCTTACATCACGATTATTAATACAGTTTTCTAATCCATAGCCCTATATTTCAGTTCACTGCCTATACCCCCAATCATCTTGGACACTGCTTCCAGCAAACTGTCTAAAATGCAAATCTCCCTACTCAGGATCCTTCAGTGGCTTCTAAATGCCTTCAGGGAAATTCCAAACCCTTAACATGAACTATAAGAGGTTCCATGATTTTATCACTGTCTACCTCTCTGGCCTCATTTCCCCCCAGCTCTAGTACAAGCTCTCAGAACACCTTCCATACAAGAGTGTTCTCTCAGCTTTCCAATTATGCAGCTCCTTCAAGTAAACAACCTATAGCCTGGTTGCCTACTTGGAATGTAGATAAAAAACAGATTCCTGTTCTCATTAAATCACTCTGGAATTGTCTGCTCTATCTACTGGTACCCTCTGGTAAAGAATCCACCTGCAAGGCAGGAGACCCTGGTTCAATTCCTGGGTTGGGATGATCTCCTGGAGAAGGGATAGGCTACCCACTCCAGTGTTCTTGGACTTTGCTAGTGGCTCAGATGGTAAAGAATCCACCTGCAATGCAGGGAACCTGGGTTCAATCCCTGGGTTGGAAAGATACCCTGGAGGAGGGCTTGGCAACCCACTCCAGTATTCTAGCCTGGAGAACCCTCATGGACAGAGATGCCTGGTGGATTACAATCCATGGGCTCACAAAGAGTCGGACACAACTGAGTGACTAAACACAGCACAGCACATCCACTTGTACTCTCATTCCTCACCCCTTACCCCTCACTCTTCATCTAGTACCCCAACTTCTTTTCCTTATTACTAAATTGTTTGTTCATTTCCTAACAGTGCCTTAACAACACATATATGTAGAATATTGGCAGAGCCTATTTCTCCTAACACTGGTTTGACCCACTTGATTTCATCCCTTGGTGCTGTATTCCTACTGATGGTTAGTAGGGCAACAACCTCCATCGTGCCAGCATCTACTCTCTACTCTTTCCCAGGACAACCCCATCTCAACATTTCTCCTAGTTTTCCCACAATGGAATCATTGTCTATGTTCCCCTCCTTCTAGGGGTTGAGAACAAGACTGAAACATGAGCTTCTTCAAACTTCCCTTCTAGTGTTCACCCTCTTTACTCCATTTAGAATATGTCCTCCCACTATTTTGCTTAGAAATTTCCAGTCACCTTTAAGTTCCAGTTAAATCCCAATTCAACATTACCTCTTCTGTGAAACTGTACTTGTTCCTCAAAGTGGTTCTACCTTCTTTCTTCATACTCCCATAGCACTCTTTAATACTCTAATTTTATCACTCATTTCATTGTGTTTCAACATTTTGTTTCTTGTTCATCTCTGTCTAGAGTGTACACTGAGGATAGAGCTTTATCTTCTTCATTCTTATTTGCATCGTTCCTAGCATAAGGAGAGTGTGTTTCTTGAGTAACTAGAGAAAAAAAATCACTAATCCCCAAAAGATAGTTGAGGAAGAACAAAAACAGTGGGATTCAGGTTGTCAGCATGGAGCACCAAAATCACACTAAGTTGGATCAAAAGTCCTGAGTCAGTCACTATCTCCAACAGAACTGAGCAAAGCGTCTTAACTTGACTAGATTAACTCGAAGGATTTTCCAACTCCAAATTCTAGATATAACCCAGATATATTCTTCCCATGCCAAAAGTAGCAGGGGATGCAGACACACAGGACAATTTATCACAGATAACACCAGACTCTGCACAGAATATTGAGTTTGGTGTATTCTAACTGTGGTCAACTTACTTTTCACAATGTCAGTAGTAGTCATACTTTGTTAATCAGAATTTTATTTACTATATCTCCTCCCTCTAGGAAAATGAAAACTTCTTGGTTGCCTTCTATAACCTCTGTATTCATGAACAAGTCTTTTTTCATTTGGTCTGTCTGATCACCATCCAACTTCTAAAGGAGCAAGAGCGTCTTCAAAATTTTGCCATTTCACTGATCATTACCTCTGAATATGTAAACAGAAATACATTGGTTTTAAAAATAATTATTTCTAAGTCAGAAGTTAGCTGCTTCATGAGAAATATCTTACTTGTAAGAGAAAATTGCCAATGATATTCGGCTTGGTTTAGCCCAACTTGGATAAGGAGTCCAAATCTGTCATAACTGATACTCACCCAAGCTCATACCCAAAGAGTAAGGAACATATGTATGTTATCAAGTCATTATCTCATTACTGCCATCAGTTCTGTGTGTGTGCTGGGCAGAAGCATGTCTGTCTAAGCCTGAGAATGAAAGCTTAATGCCAATAGTTATCAGGCTGCTGGGAAAATGGTAAAAGCTAGACTGTGGTAAGATTAAGATTCAACTGTCTACACAAAGAAGTTTAGAAAGCTTGAGAAAAAAATTGGCCCTAGTGAGCAAGTAGATTTTATGCCCCTTTAACAAATTTAAAAGCTTTCATTTACACACATAAATAAATGTATCAATTTTTCAGAAAGGCCTGACAGCTCACACACCCAAATTAAAAAAATTTCATAGTTCTAGCTACTGATTAGTGTTAGAAATGGATCTCAACGTTCCCATTATAGTTAGAAATGTATCTTGAAGTTCCCTTTAAAGTAACATATAATTTTAAGTGTGTCTTCAAGTTCTGGGGAAGAAACTTCTCTTGCTCCTATTTTATTTTAGGAAGATTTTAAAAATCAAAACAATGTTGGACATATGTAGAATTGGGATTTTGAATAGCTTTCTTTCTTTCCCACTGGGTCTTAATTACTGGGGAGCCTAGATCCTATTTTCCCCTATATCAGCAGGGAGTTGCAGAAATGACACTAGCCAGACTGTAGGAACAAACACCAAAGTGTGAGTTTCCCATGCATTTTTCCACCATTAAGCCAGAGCCAAATAAGACTGGAAATTTCTGCTCTTTTTGGCTCCATTTTCCCAAATATACACTATCTGCAGTTTAAGATACAAGTCCTATGTTTCTCTAAAATTCAAGAAAAGCCAAACACCCCATAAAATTCATTAGTCAGTTAAGCAAATATCTAGTGTTTCGGTGCCTAGGAATATTCAGCAACAAATGTGATAACTGATTTGGATATTTTTCGTGATCCTATTTCCATTCCTTTAAATTTAGAATCAGAGCAAAACTAACCAATACACGTGCAAATTTTGATACCTAAAAACTCTGCAGAAGAAGTTTTATTCCTCGATTGACACTTCAAATTCCTGAAACTAAAAAAAAAAAAATTTCAACACAGCATAATGGTGTATACAGACTGGTTCAAAACTGGAAAAGGAGTATATCAAGGCTGTCACCCTGCTTATTTAACTTATATGCAGAGTACATCATGCGAAATGCTAGGCTGAATGACTCACAGGCTGGAATCAAGATTGCTGGGAGAAATAACAACCTCAGATATGCAGATGATACCACCCTAATAACAGAAAGTGAAGAGGAACTAAAAGGTCTCTTGATCAAGGTAAAAGAGGAGAGAGAAAAACTGGCTTAAAACTCAACATTCAAAAAACAAAGATCATGGCATCCGGTCCCCTCACTTCATGACAAATAGATGGGGAAACAGTGAAACAATGACAGACTTTATTTTCTTGGGCTCCAAAATTGTTGCAGATGGTGACTGCAGCCATGAAATTAAAAGATGGTTGCTCTTTGGAAGAAAAGCTATGACAAACCTAGACAGCATACTAAAAAGCAGAGACATCACCTTGCCAACAAAGGTCCATACAGCCAAAGTTATGGTTTTTCCAGTGGTCATGTATGGATGTAAAATATGAGCCATAAAGAAGGCTGAGCACAAAAGAATAGATGCTTTCGAACTGTGGTACCAGAGAAGACTCTTGAGAGTCCCTTGGACAGGAAGGAAATCAAACCGGTCAATCCTAAAGAAAATCAACTCTGAATATTTATGGAAGGGACTGATCCTGAAGCTGAGGTTCCAATACTTTGGCCACCTGGTGTGAAGAGCTGACTCATTAGAAAAGACCCTGCTGCTGGGAATGATTGAGAGCAAGAGGAGAAGGGGATGGCAGAGGATGAGATGATTGGATGGCATCACCAACTCAAGGGACTCAGGGAGATGGTGAAGGACAGGGAAGCCTGATGTGCTGCAAAGAGTTTGATATGACCTCACTACTGAACTACAACAGCCGATTAATAATACTGTAGCAGGTTCAGGTGGACAACAAAGGAACTCAGCCATACATATACATGTATCCATCCCCCCTCAAACTGCCCTGCCATCCAGGCTGCACATAACATTTAGCAGAGTTTCTGTGCTCTATAGTAGGTCCTTGTTGGTTATCCATTTTAAGTAAAGCAGTGTGTACAGATCCATCCCAAACTCCCTACCTATCCCTTTCCCCCATCCTTCCCCTCTGGCAACCATAAGATCGTTCTCTAATTGTGTGAGTCTCTTCGTGAAAATAAACCTGTTAAATCTTAGTTTTTCTAATCAGCAAAAGACTCTCAACATAAGAAATGACCTCCAGGTAAGCACCAAGTTTGGGGCAGCACCAGTAAAGCATCCTTGTAAAGTAATGATGTCACGGACATAGTGAAGAAAGATGAAAGGGTGTGTGTGCCAGGGCTTCTCAAGATCTTGAGGTCCTGCCTTTCAGATCCTTTCTCCTAGACAGAAGGGCCTCTGAAAAATCTTAGCAATATTACTCTCAAGCATCCTGACTCTTGGACCTAGATTTTAAAATAAAAAACAAAAAAATATTGATTTTAAAAAGAAGCATGGTCTGGTTTTGGACTGATGGAGTGGATTATAATTTGATACACATAAACCTGCAAAATTTTTAAAGAAATTATGTTAGTTTGAAATTAGAAATGAAAAGAAACCTTTGAAGCCTTGAAATGGGGAGTGAGGGGAGAGGGAGAAAGCAGAATAAGAAAACTAGTCAGCGAGAAATAAGGATCTCTCTTTGTGGAAAAGGAAGGCTGATTCAGTGGGCAGGTCCCGAAGGCAGAGCAAGTAGCCTCGGAGAATAATTCTCAGGGAGAGAACTGGACCCTAATCAAGGACGTGTCTGCACTGTAGCTGGATTTCATCATTACTCTGACCCAGGGACTGCTTGTGTAACTTCTATTCCCTCCCACTTTTGAATTAAAATGCCTCTTGTGGTTCTCCTATGGCAGTGCTACCATTTTATTCATATGTTGGGTGTTGCAGAGAGGCAGGAAGCTCATCTAGCTCACATGTCTTCAGAATTGTACTCAAGAAACTTCACCTAAGAAATGTATCCACACCTGGACCTAAATTAGCCAATCAGATCACAGACTTCAAGCTAATGCTGAAAAAAGATAAGACTAAGAGGCTTTGAGATATGTGAACATATGGTGTACTTGGGGAGAAATGTAAATTATCTGTGGCCAAAGGTGGACTGTGACAGATTAATGTTGACTGCAAATTCCTTGCTACTTTTCCCATTGAATTTTGACTGGCCTTAGTGTCCTGCTTAACCTACAGAATACATTCTAGGTGACAAAGTGGGGCCTTTGAGGTTAGATTATAAGAAGACTTGAGGTTTCCACCAGGGTCTATTGGAACGCATTCTCTGAGAACTCTGAGCCATCATGTAAAATATCTGACCATCTTAAAACCACAAAGCTGTAAGAAGCATAAGCTGTCTGCAGAGACCCTGTTAGATAAGACACCATATGGGCTGAGAGGCTGACGAGCTCTGAGGCACGAAATAGGTGCACAAAAAGGCCAGCTTGGAAATGAATGCTGCAGCCTGAGCTGCACCTGATGATGTCATATGGAGCCATTCCCAAACTCCTGATCTATGCTATTGAGAGAAAAGAAAAAAAAAAAAAAGGAAATGGTTCGCTCTTGGATGGGAGGGGAGTTTGGGGGAGAAAAGATACATGTCCATGTATGGCTGAGTCCCTCTGCTGTCCACCTGAAACTATCTCAACGTTGTTAATCAGCTATTTATACCCTGATATAAAATAAAAAGTTTTTTAAATTTAAATTAAAAAATAAACAGTTTTAAAAAGAAATGACTCCTTTAAGCCACCAAGTTGTTTTTTATTTTTAACTTGAGAATAATTGCTTTACCATATCATGTTAGTTTCTGCCATACCTCAACATGAATCAGTCATAGGTATGCAGATGTCCCCGCCTTCTTGAACCCCCCAAACAGATATTTCTCTGAAGAAGACATGCAGATGGCTAATAAACACATGAAAAGATGCTCAACATTGTTCACTATTACAGAAATGCATATCAAAACTACAATGAGGTATCACCTCACAGCAATCAGAATGGCCATCATTAAAAAAAATCTACAAAAAATAAAAGCCACTAAGTTTTCATAGTTACACACCAATAGAGAACCAAAATATTTTTCTTGCTTATTTCCCCACCAAGTTCCCCCCAAATTAAAACCTATCTTAGAATCTTCCTCATTTGTTTAAGATTTTGATATAAGACACATTTCTAGAATGCCCTAATGGTTGAACTCACAGTGCTTTTTCTTTCACCTGAGATAACTGTTTAACTACAAATGTAAGCACACCTTTCTGGGTTAACTTTTGAAAACATGCAGCCAAAACTGAAATCATAATTCCACAGAGTACTCTGCTTTTCAACTACAGCATTTGTTGATGTTATCTGTTAGCTAGAAAATGCTAATTTTTTGATAAAAGCAAATGAAATTACTGCACTATCTTATAGTACTGCTCCAGATGATTTTTGTTATTTGGCTTAAAGACGACCAGTTTCCTCTTCCACTCGACTACTGCAACTGAAATATATTGTGAGGAAGCCCAGGTCACAGGGAGAAGCTCTATGCAGATTTTCTAGAGTACCGTCAGGCAGTGGGAGTTGACATCTAACTAGATGTCAACATTTCAGTGGACCCCTGCCTACCGTGTCTTCCATTTCCACCACCACTACCACCATTTTGGAATAAGGATATCTATAGCTTCTGAGGTGGTTCAGTGGTGAAGAATCCACCTGCCAAGCAGGAGACATAAGTTCAATCCCTAGGTCAGGAAAATTCCCTGGAGAAGGACATAACCACCCACTCCAGTATTCTTGCCTGGGAAATCCCATGGATAGAGGAGCCTGGCAGGCTACAGTCCATGGCGTAGAAAAGGGCTGGACATGACTTAGTGTCGAACAACAACTTAGCAGTTATCCTATGCCCTTTCATGGCATGTTGATTATTGGAGGCAAATAATTTGTCTCTTTAGTTCACGTATCTTCCGACCAAGAGGAATGGGACTCGAGAAGCTGTACCTCAGCAGAAACCAACACAACATTGTAAAGCAATTATCCTCCAATTAAAAAAAAAAGGGTTTGACACATTCTTCACATTTATATGGTTTCTCCCCAGTACGAATTCACCTATGTTTAATAAAGGTTTGACTCTGATTAAAGACTTTGCCACGTTCTGTACATGTTAATAAAAAAGAAGAACAAGCTGTACCTGATGATACACACCTACAGAGCTCATCACACCTGGACCCCATTTTGATAGTGAGATTCTGAACCCAAGCCTGACTGAGCCTGAGACGAAAATGAAATGAGGTTTTCGAAGTCTCAGAGAAGTTTATTTTGATGAAGAGATTGCTACTGTAATAGCCAGAGCATTGGCTGTAGACATTTTCTAGAAATGGCTTTAGTGATATTTTCAGTCATACACGCTCTTTTAGAAATTGCCACTCCTCCATCAAGAATTAAGGTCTTTGTCTTTTCCCTTTGAAACTGGACTAGCTTTTATGACTTCCTGAATCCCCCATTTCATCTCTCTCTCTCAAAATGCTTGCCCTTGGAAACTGGTCACTATGTTGTAAGGAAGCTCAGGCCCCAAACAGAAACCTATGTGTCTACAGTATTTGGCAACAGTTCTTGTCATGGTCTCAGTCAGTCTGTAGCCAACACTACAGAAAATCCATTTTTTCTGGGCACATTTTCAGATGATTCTAGCCTCCAGACTTCAAGCTGCCCCAGCTGAGGTCGAGTGGGAAAGAAACGACCACCATTGAGCTCTTCCTGAGTTACAGATTTATGAACAAGATGAATGTTGTCATTGTTTTAAGTCATTAAACTTTGGGAAGGAGAATTTAAAGCCTATCAAGAAGAGAAATTCTTCTTCCTTCCATACCAGAAACACAAATATTCCTGTCACAACTTATGTTTATAGAAATTATTGCATACTTAGATGAAGAAAAATTACCATGTCCTGTGAAGACGGTCATACAGACTGAAGTAAGTCAGAAAGAAACAAATATCATATATTAATGCATATATGTGGAATCTAGAAAATGGTACAGATGAACCCATTTGCAAAGCAGAAATAGAAACACAGACAGGGAGAACAAGTGTATGGACACCAGGGAGGGGAAAAGAGGAGTGGGATGAGTTGGGAGACTGGGACTGACACGTATACACAGCTATGTATAAAGAGACAGCTAATGAGGACCTACTGTATAGAACAGGTACCCTACCCAGTGCTCTGTGGTACCAAAGAGGGATATACGTATATGTATAGTTGATTCACTTTGATGTACAGCAGAAATTAACACAACAAATAAACGCCAATACAATTTTTTTTCCTGTGAGGATCAGCTTCTAGACAATCTCCCAGTCCTTGCCAAAACTGAGAGAAGCATGGCTGTGTTTGAAAACACAGATGCTCCCTGTTTATTATTAAAGACAACGGGGTTTCTGGCTGGGTTGAAACCGAGACCCAGAATATCACAGTGTAAGCTCAGTCTCACCCCACTCCCCACACGGCCTACAACAGCTCGAATCCTCTCCACAATGGCAAACGTATTTACTCATCTCCTCCACAGAATTTTTACTGAGTGATTGGAGAATGCTAAGGGCTGTTCCATAAGCTGAGCATACATCAATATCAAATAAAATGCCATCAATTAAAAAAAAAAATCCCGTGGATCTTAACATTCTAAGAGAAACAAAATAACAGATAAATGAAAGAGTGTGTTAGAGGTTATCATGCTGTGGATTAAAAAAAGCAAGAAAAAAAGAACAGAAGTACCGAGAAAGCAACTTTTCAATTTATTTTTATTTTTTCTTTTATTTTTTATTTCATATTGGAGTATAGCCAATTAACAGTATTGTGTTAGTTTCAGGGGAACAGCAAAGGGACTCAGCCATGCATATACATGTATCCATTCTCCCCTAAACTTCCCTCCCATCCAGGCTGCCACATTACATTGAGCAGAGTTCCCTGTATTATACAGTAGGTCCTTGTTGATTATCCATTTTAAATATAGCAGAGTCCATCCCAAACTCCCTATCAGCTACTCCTATTTTTCCCCTGCCCCCAGCAACCATAAATTCATTCCCTAAGCCTGTGAATCTGTTTCTGTTTTGTAAATAAGTTCATTTGTGTCATTTCTTTTTAGATTCCACATACAAAGGATGTCATAAGCCACTTCTATGAGGGAGCAATTTTAGATATGAGAAGATGTTGTTGCCGTTCAGTCACTAAGTCTTATCTGACTCTTGGTGACCCCACAGACTGTAGCATGCCAGGCTCCTCTGTCCCCCACTATCTCCTGGAGTTTGCTCAAATTCATGGCCATTGAATCAGACATGAATCTTCTGGCAGCATACCTTTTTGCCTTTTCATACTATCCATGAGGTTCTCCAGGCAGGAACAGTGGAGCAGGTTGCCACTTTCTTCTCCAGTGGACCACGCTTTGCCAGAACTCTTCACTGTGACCTGTCCATCTTGAGTGACCCTGCGTGGCAATGGCTCATAGCTTCATTGAGTTCTGCAAGCCCCCTCACCGTGACAAGGCTGTGATCCGTGAAGGGAATGAGAAGGTGGCATAGAAGCAAAACCATCCGAGAAGCAAGGGAGTGAGCCTGTGGCTGTCGGGGGCGGGGGTGGCATTCCAGAGCAAGGACCCCAAGGAAGAGGTGCGTGTCTGGCATTTTCCAGCATCTATGGTAGATGGAGAAGCTTAGTGGAAGGGGGAGGGTAGCCGGGGACTTAAAATAATCATCGGTGAGGGTTTTGCACTGTAGCCCAGCCTCAACATCATGGTGGTGAAAAGGGCAAAAGCACTGATTCCAGTCTCCAGTGAGGCTGCGCTTTGTAGTACTTGTATACATTGTACAAACCCTACACGGGCCCAGCCTCCTGGGGTTCTCTGCACTGTGGGAAGGGGAAGGTTGTGCAGGAAAAATGAAAACCCTGAGTATAAGCAGCTCTACAAGAACTTCCCCAGGCCAGGGAACTACATGGTAAAACACAAATAACTAGGACACAAAATACTGCCGGGAGCCTGTCTTTCTTCTAAGTGACATCCCTTTTCCTTTTCTGCCTAGCACCTGTGCTCTCTACTTCCACCTCACCCTCAGAAAAAATACACATTTTTAAGTACTTTTCACTTTGAATTAATCAAGCTTATTGAAGTACTGCAAAAATAGTACAAATCACTTTTTTCCTAAACAACTTGAAAACAATATGTCAATGGATGCTTCATGACCCTGGCATAGATTGGTGTTTGTTTTGTACAAACAAGGACCTTCTCCTTCATAACTTCAATTTGTTCAGTCATGCCCGATTCTTTGTGACCTCATGAACTGCAGGATGCCAGGCTTCCCTTCCTTCACTATCTCCCTGAGTTTGCTCAAACTCATGTCCATTGAGTCAGTGATGCCATCCAACCATCTCATCCTCTGTCGCCCCTTTCTCCTCCTGCCTTCAATCTTTCCCAGCATCGGGGTCTTTTCCAATGAGTCGGCTCTTCTCATCAAGTGGCCAAAGTGTTGGAGCTTCAGCTTCAGCACTAGTGTTTTCAAGGAATATTCAGGACTGATTTCTTCCAGGATAGACTGGTTTGATCTCCTTGCAGTCCAAGGGACACTCAAGAGTCTTCTCCCAACACCACACTTCAAAAGCATCAATGCTTTGGCACTCAGCTTCTTTATGGTCCACCTCTCACATCCATACATGACTATTAGGGAAAAAAACATAACTTTGACCTTGAATTTATTCATCAAGGGACTAGATCTGGTAACCAATATCACCATCAAAATTATGGAAATAACACTGATACTTACCTACATCTAATTATTAGAACTGATCCAAATTTCACCAGTTATTGAATACTATTTCTGAAAGAACTGGATATTCTCTTCCTTCCCAGGTACTGCTCTGACCACCCTTCTAGGCAGACGCAATGCATAGTGAACAAAACAGATAAAGATTCCTGCGCATGTGGAGCTTATATTCCAGTGGATGGGAAGAAAAACACATTAAAAAAATAATAATAACTAAATTACAGAGTACATTAGATTGTATTACAGACAACTGCTATGCAGATAAAAGTAGAAGAGGATAAAGGGATTTGGGGTATTAGGGAGAGAAGGTTGTGATTTAAAACAGGCTCTCAAGGAGTCCAACTGACATTTTCTCCTCAGTCTCCAGAATATGTGAAGGAAGCCAGGCATTTCGCCATGGATGAAAAGTTAAGTGCGAGCAAGGTACAATGAATGAAAGGTGAGCTGCAGGAGATGAGGTCAGAAAAGCAAAAGCCTTAGGTTTTTACGAGGACTTTGTCTTTGATTAAGAGTGAAATCAGGTGAATGGATAAACAAGATGTGATGTGTGTGTGTGTGTGTACAAACACAATGGATTACTACTCAGCCATTAAAAGAACAGAATAATATTATTTGCAGCACCATGGATGGACCTAGAGATTAGCAAACTAAGTCGGTCAGACAAAGACAAACATCATGTGATATCCTTTATATGTGGGATCTAAAATATGATAAAAAATGAACTCATTTACGAAACAGAAACAGACTCACAGACCTAGAAAACACATTTTCGGTTACCAAAGGGGAAAGGGAGGGTAGGATAAATTAGGAGTTTGATATTAGCAGACACGAACTATTATATATAAAATAGATAAGTAACTAAATCCCTATCCTATAGCACATATAGGGAACTATATTTAATATCTTATAATAAACCATAATGGAAAAGAATATGAAAAATAATATATAAATATGTAAAACCGAATTGCTCTACACATGAAACTAACACAACATTGTAAGTCAACTATTACATCAATAAAGAATAAATAGAAGAGTGAAATCAGGAGCCATTGCAGAATTTCAACCAAAGAATGACAGGAGTTGACAGTCAGAATTACTGGCTGTAATGTTGAGAAACAAGCTGTAGGGTGAGCTATGGTAGGTGCAAGTGGACCACTTAAAAACAAGGGCTTCCCTGGTGGCTCAGAGGTTAAAGCACCTGTCCGCAATGCGGGAGACCTGGGTTTGATCCCTGGGTTGGGAAGATTCCCTGGAGAAGGAAATAGCAACCCGCTCCAGTATTCTTGCCTGGAGAATCCCATGGACAGAGGAACCTCGTGGGCTACAGTCCATGGGGTCGGGTCGCAGAGTGGGACACGACTGAGCGACTTCACTTTCACTTTTCTTTCTTTCACAGTAATCTAGGTAAGAGATTATGGTGACATGTCAATGGCAGAGCCAGTGGGTAGGTGAAAAATAATTCGACTTTGAGTATTTTCAAGATGTAAGAAAGAAAAAGTGCTTGTCTGCTGGTCCAAAGGAGGGATGAGTGGTGAGGGATGGAGAGAGACCTTTAAGGTGGTAGCAGGCAAAAGGCAATCCAGACAAACCAAGGAGGGTCAGTGCCCCCATATGAGTGACCTCAATGGACACAAAGTGTGCAGCGTCCCAGGGCAGCGGAGACCTGCAGCAGGCGGCTCTCAGAACTCCAGGGAGCCGCGGCAGAGAAACCAGACTCATGCAGCCTTTCAGAATCTCAGTACGGGTCTGTTTGCTGAAATCAGTTGCAGAATTTGGCAGGTCTGCTGCGAGGCTTTCTGTCCTGAATTCTATATCGAAACTACTGATTAGCTTCCCCGGTGACAAAACCTCACTACCTCCTTGTGTTTACCGTGGCGTTTCGCCTTTTCCACTTTCAGTCCAAAACTGTAAAAGCATAAAGAAAAATGAAAGGCCAGAACAAATCACAGACCAGAAATGGAAAACTTCAAAATGCACATCAGTCCCAGGAAGAGTGCTCTTTGTCACAGCTCAGCTTCTAGCTTCCATTCTGGGGCTTCTTTCTTTTCCTTTTAAAAGATTCAGAAGCGTTATTGACTTAAGGTTGTAATGTGTTGGGATCTCCCCTCAGATACATTTGGCAGGTATTTATGTTTGGGGAAATCTTTTGACCTAATGCCCACCTTATTAATACAGTGAGACTGTAAGCTCCATGAAGTAATGTAGATGTGGGTATTAACACAAAGATCTCCTGAGGCCACATCCTCCCCATGACACAGTTTTCCACTGACTTGTCCTCCACCCAACCAGAGGGGTAGACTCAGGACCTGGGTCTCCAAGGCATGTGCTCATGTACACAGTCGCGTCCCATTCTTTGAGACCCCATGGACTGTTGCCCTCTAGGCTCCTCTTGTCCATGGGATTTCCCAGGCAAGAATATTGGAGTGGGGTTGCCATTTCCTCCTCCAGGAGATCTTCCTGACCCAGGGATCGAACATGCATCTCTTTCATCTCATGCATTAGCAGGCGAATTCTTGACTACTGAGCCAGCTGAGAAGCCCATGTGTCTACAAACATTTACCATTTAACAAACAAGGAGCTAGAAAAGAAGGGTAGATACCACATTTGCCTGACTCTGATTTTTCTCTTCCCCAAGAAATATTCCAAAAAGCCTCTTTGGGTATATGAACATCTTAAAAGTATCCTCATATTTTTGATAAATCTTATTAAAATGAGATAAATTACATGTTGGGGGGGGAAGTGATGTCTAAGCTGATTTATTTCCATTATCAGAATTTTTAACATTCTCCAAGTAGAAACTTGTTCTCCATTTTTTTTTTCCTCCCTCCATATCTACTCGGTCATGCAGTCCTGGGTTAAATTTCTGTTAACAGGATCCCTGGAATTCCTTTTCCATTATTAGTTTCTATTTCGACACCCTTTTACCTTCTCTTTATTCTCAGATAACAGCAGTGGTTCTAGACCTGAATTTCTAGGTGTATTCTTTCCCCTTTGCCCTGGCTTCTAAATTAATCTTCCTAACACACTTTTGGAGAAGGAAACGGCAACCCACTCCAGTACTCTTGCTGGAATATTCCATGGATGGAGGAGCCTGGTGGGCTGTAGTCCATGGGGTCACAAAGAGCCGGACATGACTGAGCGACTTCACTTTCTTTCTTTCTATAGTTCCTTTTGGAGAAGGAAATGGCAACCCACTCCAGAGTTCTTGCCTGGAGAATCCCATGGACGGAGGGGCCTGGTGGGCTACAGGCTATGGGGTTGCAAAGAGTCGGACACGACTAAGCAACGAACACACACACACACACACACATAACACATTTTTATCAGATCACTCCCCTGCTCTGAAGTGCAAGTGTTATCTCTCAGTAGTGTCTGACTCTTTGCAACCCCATGGACTGTAACCCACGAGGTTCCTCTGTCCATGGGATTTCCCAGGCAAAAATACTTCAGTGGATCTTCCCCACCCAGGGACTGAACCTGGGTCTTCTGCATTGCAGGCGGGTTCTTTACCACAGAGCCACCAGGGAAGTCCCCCTGCTCTGAAACCTTCCATAATACCCCAGTACCTACAAGATGATGCCCAAAAGCGATACAGAGCTGCCCCCTGGTGGCCACCTGGTGATTCATGGCACTGGATTCTAGACTCAACCTAGGCTTCAGAAAACAAGTTTCTCATGGAAGATGGAACACCACCTCTTTATGTTCTAAAGGTCAACAGTGGGAAATTAAGAAGGTAGAAAGAAGCCTTGTCTTTCACCTCTGTGGAAAAGAGCACCCATGAGGAATAACCTTATGCCCCCAAGGATGTTAGTCTTTCCATATGGTTCTTTTAGAAGCTTACCATGCATGTCCCCTAGTCCCACTGCATTTGACTAGACTGATTTCTTAACTTAAACTCAGTGACCAGAGGGGCTTGGGTTACTGAAAGTAAGCAAAAAGTCATGAGCCTATCCTACATTTTATTCCAACTATACTAAAAATTAGAGCGGATTGTCTTGAAATCTCATTGTCTATGTTTGTAAATGGTAGAAACTGGTCGTGGATGGGGACAGTTTTCATGTAATTCAAGCAGTTTTCTGCGTCAAGATTTCCTTTTTCTCCTGTTGGAGCAAGAATCAAAGCTATGGTTTTTCCAGTAGTCATGTATGGATATGAGAGTTGAACCATAAAGAAGGCTGAGTGACAAAGAATTGATGCTTCTGAACTGTGGTGTTGGAGAAGACTCTTGAGAGTCCATTGGACTGCAAGGAGCTCACACCAGTCAATCTTAAAAGAAATCAACCTGAATCTTCATTGGAAGGACTGATGCTGAAGCTGAAGCTCCAATACTTTGGCCACCTGATATGAATAGCCAGCTCATTGAAAAAGACCCTGGTGCTGAAGGGATAGAAGAAGGTGGTAGCAGAGGATGAGATGGTTAGACTGCATCACTGACTCAATTAAAATGAATTTGAGAGGGTTCCAGGATCTGGTGGAGGACAAGGGGGCCTGGTGTGCTACAGTCCATGGAATCTCAAAGAATCAGACATGACTTAGTGCCTGAACAACAACATTTCAAGAACAAATGTTTTATGACTGCTGGATAAGTTATAATTCCAGGTATTTTATAACACAAGGATTCACGTATTATAAAGACAAAACATTCGGGTCCACTAAAAGAAAATTATTTTAATATATATCAATTATGACTCACACAGTGAATTTAACATTTGGAACTTTATGAAAAGTTGTGTTCTCTTTGTTTTTGAATAGCAGGTTTCTTTTTTTCTTCCCTGCATGTGTCTGAACACGCAAGAACAAAATCTGCCTGATTTATCTGTACTCTAAGAACATTCTCCTTTAGTCTAGAAGCGTAAACCTCAGATATTGGATCATTGCCACCTTAAGCTCACAGATCATTGTAGAACTGAGAGTGAATCTTGTCTTAATACTGTTATTAAAATATGAGTTATGGTAGATCTAACATCTCAACTGTAAGAAACCTCAGTCGCCATTAGGGCTGGAAGGTACCCACATATTAATGATACTCAGAAAGCCACAAGGAGGTCTGTGGCCTCTCCCTTTGCCCCTGAGATTGGTCTAATATTTAGCAAGCATCTGCTGAATGAGGGGATGTATAGGGTATGGTAAGACAGAGGTATGGATATTAACAAGAACTGTGTGAGGAAGTTTAGTTCTCACCCAATATCTGTCCTTCACCCTACCATATGAAGATATAAAATTGGCTTCACTCTACATGCATTTATTTATTTTGGGTTGTGCTGGGTCTTCACTGCCGCAGAGTCACAGTGAGCAGAGAGTGACTCTTCACTGGTCCGCGGGCTTCTCCTAGCGGTGGTTTCTCTTGTTGTGAAGCACAGTCTCGGGCGCTAGGGCTTCAGGACCAGGGAGAGAACCCACGACCCCCGCATTGGCAGGTGGATTCCTATCTACTGGACCACCGGCCAAGTCCCTCTACCTGTATTTTAAAGGGTAAATATGCACTTTCACATGTGAATACTACTCTGTCTGGAATTTTTTGGAGCACTTGTTTATCTACTAGATATTATCTGCAAGGGAAATGAACTGACACTTTTTTGAAACCATCCACAGATATGTGGTATGTTGATCCTGCTAGGCTGAGTATAAAAATTTAAAAATCCAACTAAAATAGTCAAATCTAAAAAAAAAGTAGGAGATAAAGATAGGTAGATAAAATGTGATCTCATTATAAAGATATTGATTTAGACTCTGGTTACCTAACCCTGCTAGGGCAACAAGGACTGCATTTACTCACCTGCTTTAATTTTCAAAAGAAAAAGAGCAGACAAAAATACATGAGACAACACTTTTTCAGACTATGGACAGCAGGTAGTGTAAGACATTAAGCGTTGAGAGAAGATAACAGGGCGAGTCCCACAACTGGCCCAGCTCACTCTTGCCTCGAGCCTCCAAAGGGTTTTTGAACACAACTGAGGGACAAGAAAACCCAGCAGAGTTTGATAGAATCTGGGGCTGCCCTGGTGGCTCAGCTGGTAAAGAATCCAGCTGCAATGCTGGAGACCTGGGTTTGATCCCGGGGTTGGGAAGATCCCCTGGAGAAGGGAAAGGCTGCCATCTCCAGTATTCTGGCCTGGAGCACCATGGACTATTCCGTGGGATTGCAAAGAGTTGGACATGACTGAGCAACTTTCAGTTGAGCAGAGGACACAGCTGAAAATAAGGAGACCAGGGCTGCTAGAATGAGCAGGACAGAGACCTGTAGAGGAGAGAGGAAGAGCTCAGAAATCCAGAGGTTTCCTGCTTGAGCCCTGAAGAGCAAGCACATAAGGAAACTACTGAGGTCAAAGAACAACCTGAAAGGAGCGGGAGGAACAACCCCTGAAGCTCCCCCAGGTTTAGGAAGAGCTCACTCCTTTTCCTGCCAACCAGAATGAAAAGACCTCATCTTACACGGGGCAAGGAGAAGAGCCTTCAGAAGGGTATCACTTGTCCATGGGATTCTCCAGGCAAGAACACTAGAGTGGGTAGCCATTCCCTTCTCCAGGCTGTCTTCCCAACCCAGGGATCGAACCCAGGTCTCTGACATTGCAGGCGGATCCTTTACCAGCTGAGCCTCCAGGGAAGCCCATATTATCTGAGCGGTGCGGCCAAATTAGACACAGACTACAGGCTATTCTGGACCTGCCTAAGGATGCTTAAAAGCAAGACTCAAAAGGATCAAACTGATGCCAACCAGCTAATTGCACCCCAGAGCAAAGCCCAGAAATATTTAGAGTGGTACCAAAAAAATAAATAAATAAATCAGTATTCCACATCATAAAATTCACAATATTTGGCATTTAAGCAAAAGTCACTAGGCATGGAAAGAAGAAAATAGGACCTATGAGCAAAGGGAAAAAAGTTAACACAAAGAATCTTAATCATTTGGGGTAGTTGTAAGAAATACAGGATTTTAATGTAAAAAAAAAATAGAAACTCAGTTGAAAGGCTTGGGTAGAAATGTAGATGTGAGATAATGTTCTTCTCAAGAGCTATTGCTCTTGAATAAGGAAGATAGGAGACCTGTTTTAAATGTGTGAACCATGGGGCTTGCATATGGCAAACCATGAAGGAAAAGGTGTTTAAAAGCTCCATTGTTGTTTTAATTAGCATGACTTGGGAAAGAATGTTACCATAAGTCAACAAAGGAAAGCTGGAAGATGATAAGATCAATCTTGGATGTGTTGAGTGTGATATCATTGTGGGTCACAACCCATTGAAGACCAGCCATGGGAGACAAAAAAAAAGAGACGGAGAGGGCAGAGTGGATGCTGCCACCCTCTCTTCCTGCTTTCTGGGAGTCAGAAGCCCCAAGGCATGCGGTTTTCTTGCTATCCTGTGTCTTGCTGAGTCCTCCAAGTTAAATCCAAAGAGGAAACCCCAGTCGACAGCACAAGGCTATGGAAAAGCTGTTTCTAAATACCCTGTAATTTGGCAGGGAATTCCCCTACATGGGGCTCCTGGGAAAGCCTGAGAACTGGTGACTTGCATCCTTTGCCTCAGCTTGTAGACCCGGGCTGGTGCTCACATTTCCTCTCTGGGCCCTGGTCCGAATCTCCAGGTCACCTAGCCCTTCTGGCCCGTCTGTGCGGGTTCTCTGTTAACTAGCTCCAGGCACGTTCCATCCTGCCTGGGCATGGTGGCTCCCGCCCTCTCAACCTGGGCAGAGTGAAATTATTTCCAGTGAGGCGATTTTCCTCCCAGGGTGCATACTTCATGCTCTAATCTAGGGCCCCACAGCCTGGCTAAGTGAAAAGTAAAAAGTGAAAGGGTTAGTCACTCAGTCATGTCAGACTCTTTTGTGACCCCATAGGCTGTAGCCCACTAGACTCCTCTGTCCATGGAATTCTCCAGGCAAGAATACTGGAATAGGTTGCCATGCCCTCCTCCAGGGGATCTTCCCAACCCAGGGATCGAATCTGGGTCTCCTGCATTGCAGGCAGATTCTTTACCATCTGAGCCACCAGGGAACCCCCAGCTTGGCTAGGAGTACACCAGACCCGTGATCTGTCATTTACTCTGGACTTCAGCTTCACCTGGTTGCTCAGTAGTGAAGACTGGCATGCCTTTCCCCTAAATGTCTGATGTAGTTAGCTTTCATCACTGTTCAGTCCATATTGTGGAAATAAAAAAGAGCCATGATCTCCAAAGCTTAGCTTCTCCTTCTCAAGACTTCCTGCAGATAATACTTATATCACCACTCAGTGATTTATCATCTGGGATCAGAGGACTGTAGACGGTACCTATGCATTTCCACAGGAATCTCAGGTATTTTGTTTGGAGCATATTTAAAACTATTATTCTCAGAAGGTAGCTATAGGTTTCATCCAACTTCCAAAAGCATCTGTGCCACAAGCAAGGAGAAGAAATCCAATAACAGCAGTTGTCCCATACAGAGCTCTCTCTTCATTCATATATTTGAAACAAGGACTAACTAGTAAGACATAGCTGAGAAGGCGATGGCACACCACTCCAGTCCTCTTGCCTGGAAAATCCCATGGACAGAGGAGCCTGGGAGGCTGCAGTCCATGGGGTCACGAAGAGTCGGACATGACTGAGCAACTTCACTTTCACTTTTATGCATTGGAGAAGGCAATGGCAACCCACTCCAGTCCTCTTGCCTGGAAAATCCCATGGATGGAGGAGCCTGATGGGCTGGAGTCCATGGGGTCGCTACGAGTCAGACATGACTGAGTGACTTCACTTTCACTTTTATGCATTGGAGAAAGAAATGGCAACCCACTCTAGTGTTCTTGCCTGGAGAATTCCAGGGATTGGGTCACACAGAGTCCAACACGACTGAAGTGACTTAGCAGTAGCAGTAGCAGTAAGGCATAGGGGCTTCCCAAGTGGCACGGTGGTAAAGAATCCACCTGCCAGTGCAGGAGATGCAGAGACTCAGATTCGATCCCTGGGCCAGGAAGATCCCCTGGAGGAGGAAATGGCAACCCATTCCAATATTCTTGCCAGAATAATCTGATGGAGAGAGGAACCTGGCAGGCTACAGTCCATGGGGTCACAGAGAGTCAGACCCAACTGAATGACTGGGCACGGTAATGAATAAGGTAGTTTGTGGGAAGAATGAAAAGTAACAGGATGCTTAAGGCTGAGTCCTGGGCAGATCCCATCTACTTTGGGAGAATAAACCATACGCATGAAATCTATATAAAAGCTGGACAAAATCACATTCCGTCATATCCCCCTATTCTCTTTTCTTCATAGATCTAATAATAGTTGGCATCATCTCATCTGTTTCTACGTTCCTTGTCTGTTACTTATTGTCTATCTTTCCCACCAGAATATATCTTATTCTCTCAATTTCCAGACCTAGAACTGTGTCTGGCTCATAAAGGAAATTCAGTCAAGATGTGATGACCATAGACATGAAGAAGTAAATAAATGAACAGAAAGACGAGATCAACTCTAAACTACATCCTGGCAGTACCATGAAAAAAGCAAAACAAAAACACTTCTGCTCCTCATTTCTAGGTATCCATTTCTTTCTCCCTCCGGAGAGCCCTCACTGAGAAAAGCCACTTATATTCTGTTCTATTCTCCGCCATCCAGGGAATTCCCTTCACCCCATGCTGTGTTCTCTGCTTTCTTCCTTTGTCCTCTCGAAGCCTGTTCCCACCCTGCTCTCCACGAGAGACCACCCTTACGAGGCAGCCCTCACCATGAGCGACCGCCCTCACCAGGAAGCCACTGGAAAGGTCATTCCTCCCCCCAAGCAGCTGCAGCCCCTAGAATTTCTGGTGGACAAAATTCTCCTGGCCACACATACTTGAAAGGCTAAATTAATAACGTAACGCCAACAAGTGCCTCTGACTTCAAAGGTGGGAAGGACCCATGGGCCCTGGAGTTGTCAAGAAAAACTTCATGGCCAGAGTGTGACTTGAGCTGCTGCTTGAAGGATTAGGTTTCAAGGCGTTCAGACCAGTGGCCTGTCCCAGGGCAGGGCCCCATGCAGGACAGATCAGCATTTGTCGCGCTCACTGGGTGACGGCCAGGCTGCCGGAGAAGGGAATTGGAGCGACTCTAAACAGGCCCAGAAGGGTACTCAGCACTGTAGGTCCATTCACAGCTTGAGTTCAAATAAAACTGAACTCGAAATTCTCTGAGTAAACTTCAGCACCTCTCAAACACTTATCCCTTCAGCACACCGTGGCGTATTCCTTGATTTATGAAATCTTTAGAAGGTGCTAAAGGGCCTGAAGGAAGATATTCAACTGCAAATTCCTCGGTGCCTCCCTCTCTGGGACTCTACTTTGGCAGGAACGCTAATTGTTGTTGCTCAGTCGCTCACTCGTGTCTGACTCTTGACGACCCCATGAAACTGCAGCACACCAGGCTTCCCTGTCCTTCACTGTCTCCTGGAGTTTGCTTAAACTCATGTCCATTGAGTCAGTGATGCCATCCATCCATCTCATCCTCTGTCATCCCCTTCTCCTCCCACCTTCAATCTTTCCCAGCATCAGGGTCTTTTCCAGCGGGTCAGCTCTTCACATTAGGTGGCCGAAGTATGGAAGGCTAGTAATGGACATTTGCCTAGGCCTTTCCATGAAAGGTGCCCAGCAACTCTTCACACCTGTTTTCTTATTATAATTCTTCATTCAAATTTTGCAATTTAAAAATGCTTTGGGAAGGTTTTCTGTCCCTCTGACATTTCCTCAGGTTCTAGTCCCCAAAATACCCACCTACAGGACCTCATGATACCTGAGCCTACAACCGCTAGAGTCACTCTTACATCTCCAATGGGCAAAGACATTACCTGGGGCTTCCCAGGTGGTAAAGAACCCACCTGCCAATGCAGGAGATGCAAGAGACACGGGTTCGATCCCTAGATTGGGAAGATCCCCTGGAGGAGGGAATGGCAACCCATTCCAGTATTCTTTCCTGGTGAGTCCCATGGACAGAGGAGCCTGGCGGGCTATAGTCTAGAGGGTCTCAGAGAGTCGGACATGACTGAAGCGACTTGGCACACACACAAGGCATTGTTTGGAATGAGTAACACATTGCAATGGCACCACTGACTCAATGGACATGAGTCTGAGCAAATTCAGGGAGACAGTGATGGCCAGAGAAGCCTTGCGTGCTGCAGTTCACGGGGTTGCAAAGAGTCAGACATGACTTAGCGACTGAACAGCAACAATATCACAAACTGAGCGAGTGCTTTGTTAGACCCAGCCTGGTCTCCTTAGATGTAGAGAAGTTCCTAAAGGAAGTGAATAAGTGAAGATGGTGGGTAGAGTAGGACAAGAGAGGAGGAAATTTCACACCATGAGAAGGGATGAATGTGAGATGACTGGGTAATGAGGTAGCTAAATGAAGTCAGGGTAAGTGATGGAATAAACGGCCAGAGAGAAAGAGCTTGCTCCCAAGCCCAAGCTGAGTTTTTTGCAGGCAGCTGTAGGTAGAATCAACCTAAGTGCTCCAAGCAACTGTTGGAGAAGTAATGAAACCAGAAGATGCCCTAGAACTCTTGATCTTAGTGATGTTAGAAAATATAAAAAGGGACTTTAGCTATAAACAAGACAGAGAGAAAAATTAACCCTGCCTGATTTTCCTACCATCTCAACAAAGCTCTTCTACATATACAGTAGAGAGTACAGCAGATTTCCATTCTTCCATAACCTTAGAAACCATTTCCAGGGATAATTCCCATAAGCATGCTGTCTCTGGTTTTCAAATCCTTCTTCCTTCCTCCTGGAAGCCTGTTCGCATCTCTCCTTTCAGACCTCAGCAGCTCAGACCAGCTTCTACCTTCTTCTGTGACCTCAGCTTGGTCCCCCTGCCTTTGTACCACCTTCAGTGCCAGCATAGATTCCCTACAACTCCGTCTACTCCATCCTCTCAACGAACAACAGCTGGTTCCCAATATGAAGTCACCAGTCCCTTCTATCAGCAACTCAGCTGGCGGCATGGAAATTCATCATTCTTCCAAAGATGTGAGCTTTAAATTCATTTCAGTTCCCCAAATCTACCTCTCAGATATAATCTGTACCTCTCTCATATAATCTCTGTCTGTCTCAATTTAGTAAGGTAAATGACACATACTGTTCAAAGAACTACCTACGACTAATTCATGTTGATATTTGGCAGAAAACAACAAAATTCTGTAAAGCAATTATCCTTCAATTAGAAAATACATTTTTAAAAAGAAAGAAGGACAAAAAAGTTTTTTCTCAAATATGCTGGGTGTAACTCATGTTTTCTGATAAACCTTTTTGATCTTCCCTATGTTGAAAATATTAAGTTGTTTTATGTATGGATACGTGCTGGTAGTTGGAGGTTTTTACTAGAAATTCTTTTGATTTGAATTGAATCTCTCTGATAATTTACAGTTTTAGAGGTCTAAGCAGTTTTTAAATAGAACGTAAAGATTCAGACTCCAGAGTCATGAGGACCTAAGATGGATCCTATCTCAACCACTTCCTGAATCTGTAATTTAGCAAGATGCCTAGCTTTTCTGTTTTGTTGGCTACTCTGTGATTAAATGAGAGTAAGTAATCAATTTTTGTATATATGTACAGCAACTGGAACAACAAAAGTGATCAACAAACCTGAGCATTCTTGTTTTTTTTTAAAAAAAAAGAACTATTTGAAACTGATTATTTCCCTACCAAATTACACTCATTTTTAGCTGTTTCTACTCTGAATAAAGCAAATACTTTAAGTTCTATCTTTTCCTATCCACAATATGTACCCCAATTCTGAGCATTACCTTTTAAAAATAAAATATTAATCTTGGTTCTTCTCTCCAGACTTCTTTTTGACTGTATGCATTTCAAATTTCATGAAAACCTAAACAAAAACTACAGCTTCTTTCCAATGCTGAATAGTTTCAGTTGAGTCACTTGCCTCAGACAGGGATCCCAGCATAATGAAACATGTGTTTGGCTCCCTGTCAAAAGAAATACTGCTTTCCTGTTCCTCTCATGGCCAGTCCCTCAGCCAAACATTGATCCCTGGGGATCTGTGAAGTTTCCACATCTCACTTATTTTAGAGCTTAAGAGAAGGAATTTTTCTAAAGTACCCAGGACTAAGTGATCGGTTTGGATAAACTGCTGTTATGTCTTCATTAGAATCATTCTCTGGGACAGCATCATTGCTCTCTTCCAATTGCCTTCATACTTTTTTGACTCTGATGCAAAGATTAATCGAATATGATAAATAGAATTAATAGAATATGATAAACTGTGAAATAAACTGTTTCCTTTCTTGTCCCACCAACAAATCTCCTTGTCCTCCCAAGTTACATTTTGTCACTAAAGCTAAAGATTCTTGCCTTAGAAATCCATCAAATCAACTATGGCATGCTGCATAGTGGAAGGCGCATTCAATTAAGTCAAAACACCTTGGTTCTGTTCCAGAACCTGCTTCTAATTCTGCAGTTCTAATTCCACTGGGTCCCAATTTCCTCGTTAGTAAAATGAGTAAAGCAGGCTACGATTACCACACTCTTTGCAAGCTTCATTATTCATTCATTCAGTATTTAGTGAAAACCTACAATGCCTACAATGGAGATATAAAATGCCTCCAGGAGCCCACAGAGCAAATGAGATGGAGAAGCAATATCCACAGAGGAAAGGGAACTTGGAAGATACGTATGGAAGAAACGTATGGAAGAAACCTAAATGTTCCTGGATATGGGAGTGGGGGAGGGGAGTGCATAAGAGAGGCCAGTTGGACAGGGACTCATGGAGTTAGAGGTGGTCTGGCAAACAGAAAGGACAGGATGAGGGGCTGAGGATGGGGAGAATGCTAAACACAGAGAACAGACAACAAGACAATATACTGTTATTTCTTTAGAATTTGTGAAAACACAGACATAGGAGAAGGAATGACACTTGGGGGATGGTGGAGATGCTGGGGTTAGTTGGAACTCGGTACATGGTGAGGAATGTCAATAGATGAACCAGAAAGAGAAGCTGGGGCCACATTGTGTAGGAGCCCTATATGTATCAGGGTTTCCACTTAACCCAGGCATGGGATGCAGTGAAGAAGCCTGGGAGCATGGTGGCAGCTGGGTGGGGATGGACTGGAGATAGCAGGTCTGGCAGTGGCAAGATCAGTCGGGCTACTCCTGCAGAACCTAAGCAAGAGAAAAGGCAGACCCAAGATAAGGAAGTGGCAGTGAGGATGCAGAAGAGGGGCCACATATGACAGAGATTTCTGACCACTAAATATGGGTGGAGAGAAAGAGAAGAAACTGAAACCATTGAATGTTGGTCCCACTCATTAAGATGACATGTGAAGGTAGAGGAGATGTTATAAAGGCAAGATGAGATCTTCAACTGGGGCTATGTGCTGCCTAAAGTGTCTTGAGAGTGTGCAGATGGAGACATCCATAGGGCGGTTATAGTCAGGTCTGGAGTTCAGGAAATGGGTCAAGACTTGGAGGTTAAAGACTTGTGATTGCCAAGGGGGAGGAGAGGTGGGGTTTGGATGGAGTGGGAGTTTGGGGTTACCAGATGCAAACCAGTATGTATAGGATGGATCAACAGCAAGGTCCTACTATATAGCACAGAAAGCTATGTTCAATATTGTGATAAACCATAATGGGACAGAATATTTTGTGCATATATATGTGTATGTGTACATACACACACAGACACACACACACACACACACACACACATACAAGAAAGCAGCAGAGGATGAGATGGTTGGATAGCATCAACAACTCAATAGACGCTAACTTGGGCAAACTCCAGAGATGGTGAGGGACAGGGAGGCTTATCATGCTGCAGTCTATGGGGTCACATAGAGTTGGCCATGACCTAGTGACTGACGACAAATATATGTGTGTGTTTGTGTGTAACTGAACCATTTTGCTATACAGCAGAAATTAACACAACATTGTAAATCAACTATACTTCAATTTAAAAGAAAACTGTCAAAAAAAAAAAAAAAAGACTTAGAGGTTCACATGGACATCCATAATAGCATCTAGGTGGTAGAGGTGTATTGACTTTGCCTTTTCTCCCCTTAACATTTTTCTTAATCCCCTGCACAGTGCTGCTAGGATCAGAACCTCCAGAAATGCTTTTTAGGTTGACTGACTGCATGAGTTGTTGTGGTATTCCTACTTGTCAAAAAATCCATAGGATGGAAGGCAGCTTTCTCTTAAAATCTGAGGAAGGGACCTGGACTTACAAACAGGGGGAATTCTTTTGTAAGGGGACTAATTCCATCTTTTGGAATGGAAATAAATCCTAAACAAAGTATCTCTGTCTAATATCACATCCCAAGACCATTTCCTAGAATCCTTAGAGCAAAATATCCACAGTTAAGAGTTCAGTGGATTGAGAAAAATGACAGAGAAAAAATACAGGTAGGTAGAAGGTAGAAGGTAGGTAGATCCGAAAGAGTACACCAATGAATGTGTGATTTAAACATGGGGGTTCATTCTCTCCATTGAAACATCAAACTGTGCATTTAAAATTGGTGTCATTCGCAGATGGAGAGAGGAGACTCGTGGACACAATGGGTGAAGGAGAGGACAGGTTGAATTGAGACAGTAGCATTGACATATATACACTACATGTGTAAAATAGATAGCTAGTGGGAATCTGATATATAACACAGGGAGTCCAGCCTGCTGCTCTGTGATGACCTAGACAGGGGGGAGGAAGCTCAAGAGGGGTGGGATATATGGCTGATTTGCATCGTTGTACAGCAGAAACCAACACACATTGTAAAGCAATTGTCCTCCAATTAAAAATAAAAAATAACTAAATAAAAGGTACTTGATAACTTTTAAATAGTAAATAAATAAAATTGGTGTCATTTACTATATATGTGGGGCTTCCCTCATTAGGTGAAGAATCTTACTGCAATGCAGGAGATGCAGGAGACACAGATTCCATCCCTGGGTTAGGAAAATCCCCTGGAGGAGGAAATGGCAACCCACTCCAGTATTCTTGCCTGGAGAATTCCATGGATAGAGGAGCCTGGTGGGCTACGATCCATAGGAATGCAAACAGTCAGACATGACTCAACAACCGAGCATGCGTAAGTACTCACTGTATGTGCATGTGGAAAGTGCTGAGGAAGGTATGGTGGGTTTCAGCCTCAATGGGACAGATGTAAATGATGAAAGGTGAAAGATGGAGAGAAAATGGAAAGACAAGTTTCCAGCCACCTGCGCCTTTGGGGGGGAATGTTTGAGGCTAAAGTTTAAGGTAGAGAAATAAAGGTAAGAAGGGACGCAAACTTCATATCCCCTGCTCATTCTTAGAAAAGGATGGCTTCTTTTTCTAAATACATTGAAAACATTCATATGGCCCATAATTTAGATAATAAAACTTCTATCAGGGTTCTTCCAAGCAACCTACCTGCTGGTAGTTAAAGTTATGAAGCCATGGAAGTTAAGTGTTTTCCAAAGAAAATAGATGAGTGAGAAGGAAAGAGGGTAAGGATTGAACACTAAGATTGGCTCTTAAATCGTTTCAGTTAACAGACCATTTGAGAATCTGTTTGTCTATGGATCTTCTCCCCAAGGGAAAAAATATTAACAAAATTTAGCATGGAATTTAATGGGGTTCACTGATTCCAGAATTCCAGGATACCAAGTCAAGAAGAAGAAGGAAGAGGACACACAAAAAACAATTTCCACCCATCCATTTCACTATTATAAATGAGTCTTTCCAAAAATGCTAATTGTCAGTAAAAGAGACCCTTGGAGATTTTGTTTTGTTTTTCCTGCCATTGAGAAGCTACTACAGTATTTCTATGCATGAAGAGAGAGACACTGAGAATTGGACAATGTTTGTACAAAACATATATGTCAATTATATTTCAATAAAACAATGAGTATACATTCTTTACATGAGATTCCATGCATACACAAAACATGAAAAACACAAAGCAATCAAAATAAACTACTGATGCATGCTATACCATACATGGATACCATTATATTAAACATTATATTATGTCAAAGAAGACACACACAAACGACCACACATTGTATGAATTCGTTAATATAATGTCCACAAAAGGGAAATTTAGAGAAACAGAAAGCAGATCAGTAATCGCCCAGGCTACTGGGAGTAGGAGCAGAATCTTCCTACAAACAGACACAAGTGAATTTAAGTCACTAAACTGAACACTTATGGGTGAAAATTCTTTGTACAATGCACCTTGATAAAGCTACTTTTCAAGAGATGTCTCCAGACACAAACCAGCACCTGAGGATTTTCAAATGAAGCATCGATGTTTGGTAGGCATTATTTCATGCTATTTGGAATTTACTTTATAAAATCCTCCTGTATCAAGTTGTGGACAAGCAGATTTCTTCTTTTCAAGGAATCCTATTACATCAAGCCTCTGGACCGAAGTTGCAATTGTAAAGGAGATTAGTCTAACAACTCTCTTCCATTAAGTACTCTAGAAATGGCTGCAGTAACTTCCTATGGTCAGGAGGGAAAGCGTGACTATGTGCAGCTCCTGTTCCATGGGGATGACTCCTTTGTGCTACTATTCCATGGATAGTTGAAGTGGTTTGGCGTAACATAAATAATCTTTTTGTCCTTGGTAAGAATTTGCTTAAGTAGAACCATCATCATTATGCCATTAGGTTGCATTTTAGGACTTAGTCTTGTTTTGCCGGCTTTAAGTCCAATTTATATTTGGCTTTCTTAGGAATTAACCACAAACCATTAGTGAAAACAATACGGAGGCCTGGAGAATCATACAGAAAATCTGGGCAAAAGCAGTCAAGGAAGTCCTCAGCAAAGTTTCTCAGGAACTTTTTTCCTTGAGTTCTCCAAGGACACAGACAAATATCTCTATTTTAAAAATCATTAAAAAGAAAAAAACCTTCTGGAACTATTTCCACAGGAAATCTCTGACCTCTTCTCAGCTTCCTCCCTCCCCACTCCCTGCTCCATGACACAACATCCCAGCAGATGCACGTGGAAAAAGGCCAAGACTGTATTAATTTTGAAAAGAAAAATAAAATTGAGTCCTATTGTCTATAAAGAGAGGAGGGCATGGCAACCCACTCAGTATTCTTGCCTGAAGAATCCCATGGACAGAGGAGTCTGGTGGGCTACAGTCTATGGGGTCTCAAAGAGTCAGACAGGACTGAAACGATTTACACACACATACATGTCTGTAAAGCAAGAGGAAAGATCTAGAAGCATCTTTTAAATATGGCTGAAGATTCTACCTCCAAGATTCTGATGAATGCAGCGGGGAGGGATGTTGGAATATTTTGACAAAGGGGAAGACTGTCTTTGGAAGAGTCTGACATAACCCTCAGGTGTGAGAGGGAGGACATGAGGATTTCCAGTGACGGTGAAGGGCCGCACGTGTTCTCTGAAAAATCTACCGACATTCGTTTGCCCATTGTTGTTTAGTTGCTCAGTCGTGTCCAACTCTTTGCAACCTCATGGACTGTAGCCCACCAGGCTCCTCTGTCCATGGAATTCTCCAGGCAAGAATACTGGAATGGATTGCAATTTCCTTCTCCAGGGGACCTTCCTGATGTGGGGATCAAACCCACAACTCCTGCATCACCAGCGGATTCTTTACTGCTGCGCCACCTAGGAAGCCCCCATTTTCTTATAGGAGTTAGATATTTCCTCAATACTCTCACCATATCACTCTGAATATAGCTCCAAAGCATCAATGTTTTGGTGTTGGTCATAATGTATCGCTGTCCTTCTTCCTCTAGAGATACAACTGTGATCTAACACATGGCTCTCTCCACAGTTCCTGGCACACTGCCTTTCAAGATGTGTGTTCTAATGTCTCCAACAAAACTGTAGGAAGGCTGTTATAGAAGTTTTTATAAACAAAAGTAACTATGGAGTGAAATGAATTTATTGGAACAATTACATTGATCAACAATCCATTTTACCAGGAGGAAGAATGTTATCATACAGATTTTTTCCAGCAGGGCTTCCCTGGTGGCTCAGTGGTAAAGAATCTGACTACCAATGCAGGAGACACAGGTTCAATCCCTGATCTGAGAAAATCCCACATGCTGCAGAGCAACTAGGCCTGAGGGCCACAACTATTGAGCCTGCGTCCTAGATCCCGCAAGCTGCACTAGTGAAGCCCTCAAGCGCTAGAGCCCAGGCTCCACAACCAGAGAAGTCACTGCAGTGAGATGCCCGCACACTGCAATTAGAGTAGCCCCAACTCATCTCAACTAGAGAAAAGCCTACACAGCAATGGAGATCTAGCACACTGAAAAATAAATAATAAAATTTTTAAAAGACATCCCAACAGGTTTTGTGCTCAATAGCCACAAACATGTTTTTGCAAACCAGTTGCTTATATGAATGTGCAACATGATATTTGCCTATGCTACTAGGAGTTTCTCTAGTTAATGTCATGTCAAAGAAACACTCAAGCATGCCTTCGTAAGGCTCATGTAAAATTTCTTCCTAAGCATTACTTTTTGTCAAGGCTAAATAAAGGATTTGCTATATGTAATGCACTCCATTCTTTGTATTATGCCTTTTATCTATAGCTATTGCCACCTGTTTTGCAAACCAGCCAATCTGTTGTGGTGGTGTCAATATTTGAAGTTATATAATAGTTTCTCTTTAAAGATGAAAGGCACCATACCAATATGAAAAAATAGTTTGATCATACAGAACACTTTATAATTAGATGCAATGTGCTTTTAGAAAAGCCCTATAAACTGTGCCCAATAAATAGTGTGATAAACCATGCCTGTGAGGTCATCTCTCATTCTGCATGACTCTTAATGCAACAGCTTGATTTTCACTGGAAAATTGAACTCTAATGACAGAAGGTCACTAGCAAGAGAAGGAAGGGGGAAAGATGCAATCAGTTCCCAATACTTTTATAAAGCTGGTTTTCATTACACTCAAAGCATAGCAAGAGAATGTATTGATTAAATAAGTTACCACTAGTTATTTCATCACATAGTTAAACAACAGGAAAGCTAGACCTAAAAGCAACTGATACAGATCTGCCCATGAACACATAGCAGGGGAAGTGGCCACATTCCAGTCACTGCCATTTGGTGACACCTCATTGAAAAAGAGATAAGGAACAAGAGAAATGACTGTGAACTTTCTTTATCCCAGATAGTTAAGAGGATGTTTACTTCCACTCACCTTAATGACTACGTATCAGTAGTTTCTCCATATCTGATCTAAAGTAAACAGATCTTTTTATGATTTATTTCACTACAATTTCAGTTTTTTTTATGAAGACTCCACTGAGTCTGAAGCCTAGAAAGATGTGAATGGTCCTTAAGCAACAGGGGAACTCAAATGCCCAAGCAGAAAGATAGCATGGTTCATTGTTCAAACACTTTTTTTCTTAAGTGATCCACAGTGATGGCAGGAGAGAAAATGATGTGTCTTAGACTTGGCTAAAGTTAAACCTGCTTTAATAAAGAACCTGAGAGAGGACTCCCCTAGTGGTCCAGTGTTGAGAGTCTGTCTTCCAGTGCAGGGGAAGCAGGTTTGATCTCTGGTAAGGAAACTAAGATCCGCATGCCTCAAGGCAACTACTGAGGCCGCGTGCCACAACTAAAACATGATGTGGCAATAAACAAATAAATAAAAGCATACAATTTTTTAAAGAGAGACTACAAGAGAGGAACTCAAAAGAATGTTTGAAAAGCTATCTTGGAGAAACTCAACCAATTCTACTCATTTGTTAGGTATCTCAGAAGAAAAAAGTGGGGAAATCTATAATTGGAAGTCTTTAAATCTTCTAAAATAAAATGGTTGACTATAACCTGAAATATTTAATTAAATGATTTTGTTTTTATTTTTTTAATTTATTAAATGACTCCTTTTAAATCCATATTTCAAGTCATATATAATTTATATGCTTCTTTTCCTAAATGTACTTTTAGAGAACTATTTGATGCAAAGGGGATATGAGACACTTTTTACCAAAGCTTCTCCCCTAAGATTTAGTAAGGAGTAGGTGTTTTGACAGGTAAAGATAAACCTAAATTTATTCTAAACTCAGAATAAATTCAGCCTTCCCAGGTGGCACTAGTGGTGAAGAACCAACCTGCCAATGCAGGAGACACGGGTTCGGTCCCTGGGTTGGGAAGATCCCCTGAAGGAGGGCATGGCAAAGTATTCCAGCATTCTTGCCTGGGAAAATCCTATAGACAGAGGAGCCTGGTAGGCTATAGTCCATGGGGTCGCAAAGAGTAAGACATGACTGCAGCAACTTAGCATGCATGCATGCACAGAATAAATTCAATTAAAATTGGATTTTGCTCATAGCCAAATGATTTCCTCATCCCTTGAGTTGATATTTTAATTCCATAAAAGAGCTGTGAAGTTGTTAATTGCTAGACTTCCATTTATCCAGTGTGCTGCTACTTTAGAATAACCTTTTCTCTTGTCTACACTAAAAATCAGCACTGCTGTATGAGGGGCAAGCTTGGAGTCTGTTAAGCAGACCAGGATTGCTGGATCATATGGTAACTCTATTTTTAGTTTTCTGAGGCACATCCATACTGTTTTCCATAGCGGCTGCACCAATTTACATTCCCACCAATAATATATTTTTTTCATATATAAATGTTTATAATATCAATTCTACCATATTAATGTGTATTCAGTCACTTTCGTCATGTCCAACTCTTTGTAACCCCATGGACTATAGCCCACCAGGCTCCTCTGTCCATGGGATTTTCCAGGTAAGAATACTGGAGCTGGTTGCCATTTCCTGCTCCAGGGGATCTTCCCGACCCAGGGGTTGAACCTGGGTCTCCTGCATTGCAGGCAGATTCTTGACCATCTGAGCCACCAGGGAAGCCCCATGTTAATAGTTTCTAGTAATTGATATTCTCTCTTTCTCTCCCATTTCCTAAGCTATCAAAGTCTAGTCCTTAGAATATATACTTGGTCAAGCTTCTCCAAAAATCACCCCTTACAAAATGAAGTTTATTAGATATTCCAAAATAAGACTATCAGTTGAAGGGATATGTGCTTGACTTCCTACCTCACAGGAAGATGGTGGCAGCTGAGCTTGAACCAGTATCTTTTTTTTAATAACAGCTTAATTGAGTTAGAATTCACATACAATAAACTTCCCCTTCAGTGAATACAGTGCAATGATTTTTAGTATATTCAGAATTGAACCAGGTGCAACCATCACCATTATCTAATTTTAGAACATTTCATCACCCCCAAAAGAATTCCTAAACCCATTAGCAAGGACTCCCCACTCCCCACCACCTCTAGCCCCTAGCAACCACTGATCTACTTTTGGTCTTGCCACTCTTGTCAAAGCACCATGTTCTTTGAACAACGAATCTGTATCAAGTAATCTTCATTTTTCTCCTCTTCTTTTTCACATATTTTAAATTTTCTTAACCATTTAAAATTTCTATGTTGCCCTGAATTTCTCCTTGCCTGTCCATCTTAGTGGTACTCTTGTGCCAGGATTCGTTATCTATACACTCAATGTCTTTTTATTTTTATTATTATTCTAACTCCACAGCTCAGAGGCAACAGCCCTTTTGTTACCAAAACAGGCTAAGTGAGGAAACTAGCTGCAGTCTGGGATCTTAAGAGTCTGGGATTGGAAGAGAAAGGATAGGTAGAATATGAGAGTATGCCTCGACTTCAATTTCATAAGCCACCCCCACCCCCAGCTCCGTCTGGTACCTTTCCAGTTCTCAGCATCTGAAACAATGCCTGGCATCTGGCACCTCTGGCATAAATCATCGCTGAGTGAAAGAAGGAATACACATATTTCTTTATGATAGGTTTACAGATTTATCCCTCCCTTAGAGCTACTCAGCTCCCCAGTCAGTATCCCTTTGTTGCTAAGTCACTTCAGTCGTGTCTGACTCTGTGCGACCCCATGGACGGCAGCCCACCAGGCTCCCCCGTCCCTGGGATTCTCCAGGCAAGAACACTGGAGTGGGTTGCCTTTTCCTTCTCCAATGCATGAAAGTGAAAAGTGAAAGTGAAGTCACACAGTCGTGTCCAACTCTTAGTGACCCCATGGACTGCAGCCCACCAGGCTCCCCCATCCATGGGATTCTCCAGGCAAGAGCACTGGAGTCGGTTGCCATTGCCTTCTCTGCATTATACCTTATTTTCCTTCAAAAATTACCTATTAGATAGCATCCTGGTGCTATATGTAATGTACAGAGATATGTCAAATTGGAGTGCATTTCCTAGATTGTAGCATTCAATGAATTCTCAGAATCCTTCTCTTTGGTGAACATCAAATTCTGAGTAAGGCTTTCAATTAAATCCCCCCAAATAATGGCTTGTACACTTTTCCCCACCGCATGTGAAAATATAAATAGCTTCATTCACAAACATCGGTTCTCTCACTCATGTTTCCTGGAATCTCTTTCCTAGTTCACCCCTAGACCGTCTCCTTCAGTGTGTGCAGAGGATTCCAACCTCTGTGATGTTCTTCCATGCAGACAGGTGAGGGGAAGGAATAGGGGTGTGGCGAAGAAGCCTGCAAGTCTCTGCACAAACCTTCCTTTCAGTTCAAGCATGAAAATGGAGATAAAAAGCCAAAGCTGCAGACACACTGGACTCGGCAGGAGCCAAGAGTTACCTGTGAGACTGGCAGTTCCAGAAGGCATCAGCAGGAATCCTTCTGGTAATTACCAGTTGGGAAATGTCAGGCCATTGATTGTGACAGACACGGAGCAGGGCGAACAGGGGCCAGGCCTGAGCGGTAACAGCAGCGGGCCAGCTGCGGCCTGTACCCCACTTCCTCCCCACAAACCTCTCTCCCTCGGCGCTTGCCAAGCGCGGCAGCGATTAATCACCCTGGAGAAGTGGATCTAACATGGCTGCAACTGCCTGTTGAAGATTAACTGAGTCTATCATGTTTCCAGCCAGATTCAGGGGCTGGGGGTGCGGTGGAGGTGAAGAGTCTCTTTATCAGGGAAAGATTCTCAGTCGAATGAATTGCAAAGATCTCAGGCAAAGATTAACTGCAAAGATTTCATTCCCATTCCGACTGAAATTTAGAGCCTCTTTTAGCCAGAAATCCTGATTGTTGAATAAGAGACACAGAAAAGACACACACAGTTGCCCTGGTGAATTCCTGGTGTGGAATCAAAGGTGAACAGTGCGAGCTAATACAGGTGGCCCTGGAGCCTCAGTTGTGCGAAGATCCGTTTGTACATATTCTGCCTATTGTTTGTATAAACAGTTCTTCTGCACCAACGCCCTCGTTTCCTGGGTGAATTGCAGTCTAGTCAGGGATCCTGGGCCACCAGCCTCACCCTCAGGGAAAATCGGACCTCCCATTGAAGGGCTCCTCTCCCCACTCTGAGAAAGCCACTGCCTCTGAAAGTCACAGGGCCTGGGCAGGGGAGTTGCTTGGGCCACACACTGCAAAACCAGCGGCTGCCAGGGAGGTGCGTGGAGCTCACTCACCCCATATGCCTGAGACGGAAAGTTTGCATGACCCCAGTTCTGGCTTCTGGGTGGCGAGCAGCAGGCATTGCCTAGGGACGCTCTGGAATTCCCTTGCATTTTTGTCTGTGATCCAACAGATGTTGGCAATTTGATCTCTGGTTCCTCTGCCTTTTCTAAAGCCAGCTTGTACATCTGGAAGTTCTCGGTTCACCTATTATTGAAGCCTAGCTTGAAGGATTTTGAGCAGAATCTTGCCCACAAAGGTTGAGCGCCCAAGAATTGATGCTTTCGAACTGTGGAGCTAGAGAAGACTCTAAGAGAATCCCATGGACAGCAAGATCAAACCAGTCAATCCTAAAGAAAATCGACACAGAATATTCATTGAAAGGACTGATGCTAAAGCTGAAACTCCAATACTTTGGCCACCTGATGCAAAGAACTGACTCATGATAAAAAGGCCCCTGATGCTGGGAAAGACTGAGGGCAGGAGGAAAAGGGGACAACAGAGGATGAGATTGTTGGATGGCATTACCAACTCGATGCACATGAATTTGAGCAAGCTCCAGGAGATGGTGAAGGACAGGGAAGCCTGTCCGTTGGGTTGGTTGCCAAGAGTTGGACACGACTGAGTGAACAACAACAGCAGGGTAGCTATGATCTCAGGACCCTGAGTGGTGGGTACTGGGTAAACCCCAGGGTAACTTTATATCCATATGTAATCACTGTCCTTAAATACCCCAGCTTCAGGCCTCCAGGAAAATTTCCAGAGACTGTCTTTTCACCAAGGGAACTGATCGTGTCTCCAACATCAGAATATCTCATTTGACTCTGTCTGCTCATTCCTTTAAAAGTGTCATCACGGCATCATCTGCAGGCAAGCCAGCTTCTTTCTATTTTAATCTGTTCATTTATGTCACATTGACTCCTGCCAAACATACTGCTGTTTTTATTTAAAAAGCTATGTTTACATAAATACTTCTTAATAACATAAATATTTCTAAATAACACCTAAAGCATATATGGACCACCCTTAAAATAGAATGAATCTATAGGTTTTTACAAGGGGAAAGAAACCCCCAATACACTGGAAGGCAAGAAAAGCAAAGACAGAATGTTTTGAATGAGCTCATTTCCTGAGAGTCATACATAGAATATAATTTGGAAGAATATGCAAGTTGTTGACAGCAGCTGTTTCTAGGAGGAAAGATTATTGAGAACTTGTACTTCCTACATTTTTAATTCCTGTAATATCTGAAATGTTTTTTAGTAGATCCTAGAAGTTGGAAAAACAATTAAGATAAAAGTAAGTATCAGGCAAAGCCAATCATTACTTGTAATTTGAGAACAGAGATGCTTAGGGCCCTAGGGCCTCACCACTCAGAATGTGGCCCCCAGGACACCAACAGCAGATCACCTTGGTGCTTTTTAGAAATCCTGAATCTTAGTCCCTTTTCTATGTCTGTATTCATAGTCACATTTAAGTGGAGAAAGTATGGTCTGCCCATATTAACTATTACCTCCTCCACCTCATGCATATGATTCCTTTTCATAATAATGAAAATAATTTTCAGAAGTTAGAAAAATATCCATAGCTATTTTATTTTATAACTTGTACTAAGAGACAAACATATCAGGAACAGATTTTTAACCATTCAGTCGCAATGGTCTCGGCTCCCACTGAGAGGAAGGCACTCCTCTCTTTACTGAGACAGGAAGTCAAGACTGAATCCATGTCCTCCAGTGCCCAGAGTCAAGTAAAAGAGAGAGGAATAAGGAGGGATGAAAAACGTGTAAAAATGGTATATGAAAGTTTAGTTGTTCAGTTGTGTCTGACTCTTGCAATCCCATGGACTATAACTCACCAGGCTCCTCTGTCCATGGAATTTTGCAGGCAAGAACACTGGAGTGGGTTGCCATGTCCTTCTCCAGGGGATCTTCCCAGCCTAGGACTTGAACCCAGGTCTCCAGCACTCAGGCAGGTCTCCTGCATTGCCAGCCAGATTCTTTACCAACTGAGCCACCAGGGAAGGCTAAAACACAAGGAAAAAAGTGATAAAGAGCCATGACTAGCCAAAAAGTCTATGTGCTATTTTGCTGAATAAAGAATATTTAATAATGCCTTTGCTGATCTTGCTGACTTTTCACCACTCAGAAGTGGAGGGAGGATACTGACTGGACTTAATTGTGACCATTGAGGAAGGATAAGCTGGTGATGTAAAATAAAAAGAAATTTGGGGTGGAAAAGTAACAATGTCATCTTGAGTTTATCATATTCAGTAAGTCCCCTCCATAGGAACCGTCAAGTTGTGAACTTTCAAAGATGCAAATGTGAGTTCTGGCCCCCGTATGCCAGCGGTTGTACTGTGCTACTGTATTTTTCAAGAACCTCTTTTCAAGGAGTTCTTTTCAAGGTAAGAATAAAACTGTTTTCTTTATTTTGTGTTAGTTTTTTATGTATCATTTATGTGAAAAGTATTATAAACCTATAACAGTACAGTACTATATAACTGATTTTGCTAGTTGGGTGTCTGGGCTAACTTTGTTGGACTTATAAATAAACTGGATTTATGAACGTGCTCTCAGAAGAGAAATCAGTCATATATAGGAGACTTATAGCTTACAACAAAAAAACAATGGGTATAGCTAGATTTTTAGACACATCACACTGATCCGAGCATCTAAGATGAATATAGTTCAATTAAAGGAGAATGTCTTGAAAATTAATCATTTCATCTATTCATCTGCCCATCGTCAAGGTTGGAGGAGAAATATTTATAAAGAGATTGGTTCTAACAAGAAGTCTCTGGCAATTTGTTAAGAAAATTTCAGAAGGTCACTTAACAAACAATAAATCAGTGTGCAGATGATCGACGTTTTTATGACACTCTCCTTTAACATATTTATACAGTATTTGATTTGGGGTTCATGTGAATATGGAAATGATATTTACAATTTTACTCCTAAGTCCAATTCACAGGAGCTTAGACGGGTGAGTTGAAGATGCGAACTCGTAGGGAGAGATTGATTTGTGTGCTCTCTTGGGGACTGGAGACTTGGAGACTGCCAATAAGAGAAAATGACAACTATGCTGGTCATTTTCTGAAGAAAGAAAATAAAAGGCTGGATAAAAATAAGGTGCTTTGAAGTACCATTACATGCATGACTTTCACGGACAGCCCTGGAGGCTTGGACAAGAGAGGACGCGGTGATCATTTAAGAGTCAGGGGCCGGTCGCGCCTACAAGCCTAGAGTCTACCACACATCTGGAACATTTCAATAGAGGCCGGGGAGATAAGATTGACAGCTTCATGTCAGACACAATTAGAGGAACCAGGGTTTCAATCCCTGATACGTGAGATGAAAGTGAAGTAGGACAAAAGCAGAAATAATAGCAACTCTTTAGATAAAAGTGAATAGGTCAGAGATGTTTGTGAAATAAATAAGAGAGATCCACCCAAGTCACGCGCCTTTGAACCCAGCAATGTCTTGACAACCCTTGCTGACATTCCAACACTTGAGCCAGAAGAAATAGCTCAGCAGAATCGTCCACCCAGGATTCTAGTCCTCACTATTACATGTCATTTCTTAAGAGCATTATCAGAACTTGTTAGTTGATCTTTTTAATAGTTAAATGAAAATGTATGGAGATTGAATTTAAAATATGATTCTCATATATAGCTCCTTTTCCCCCCACAAAAAGATTGGAAGAGCCTCTATTTTAATGGATAAATGGGGCTGTTCATTAAATTATTTAATATGTGGTCTATTTCATTTGGATATAACCCTCAACTTAAAAGCCCTCACACTTTTTGAAACTAGTGCTATCAGACTAAAACAGTGGAATTAAAGACATTAGTTTATATTGTTTCCTTGATCAAGTAAAGATTTGAGGTGCCTTACAGCAAAAAATATCTATGATAAAATGAACAGAATAGAAATTTAAAGAAAAATTAGAACCCGAGAGAAAATAAAAAACATGATGACTGTATGCTTTATAGTTTGCACGACTGTTGTGAATAAGTTGCAAACTCTGCCCTGATCTTCCTGGTAAAGATTAATTATTCTCATATTCATGAAAAGAAATATTAAACCTCTGCATAAGAGATGATGCAGAAAAAGCATATGTTGTTGGTTTTCTTTCTTTTGTTAATATATGGACAAGGCAGGGTCAACACTAATCTCTGGCCTTTTTGAAATCCTATAGCATCGACTATGCTATTCAAAGTGTATTCTCAGACCAACGGCAGCAACAGCATCACTGGGAGCTTGCTAGACACATAGACTCTCAGTCCTCACCCAGACCTGCCAGATCAGGAACTGTATCTTTTTTTAATATTTATAAAATGCATTTTATTTTGTTTTTATTTTTTCTTGAAATGTAGTTGATTTACAATGTTATGTTCATTTCACATAGACAGCAAAGTGATTCAGGTTATATACTTTTTTTTCCTTGTTTAGATTCTTTTTCCATTGATATCTAATATATAGTCAGAACCTGCATTTTAACAAGATCGCCAAGTGATCCACATGCACATTAAAGCTTCAGAAGCACAAATTAATGATATTAATCATCACATATTGTCTTGTTTTTACATAAAGGTTTAATATGTGTCCACCTAATGTTCTAGCAAACTATCAGCTGCTCAGGGCAGAAACTAGTTTATTCCTTTTTCTTCCATGACATCAGCACATCAAGAGCATTGTAGCATGAATAAAATAATTTTTAAATAAATAAATAATCCTAAGAGGAAAGAAATTAGACCAAGAAAATCAAAATCAAGGTATACAAGCTAAAATTATAGTAAGGGTTATATGCTTTAATAGCTTGATAGTGTTTAAAATAACATCAATAACAACTAAGTAGTAAACTAAGTAATAACAACTAAATAATAAAAAAAAATTATTACTTGTGGCAGGTACTAATAAGCATTTTTATTATCGTCTTCACAGCACTATAAAGTCGTACTATTACTCTCATTTTACACATGGGAAAATTGAGATAAAACAAATTGTTCAAATCAACCACTCGAAAGTAGTATAACTATAGTTTAAGCATAGGCTGTCTGATTACACAAACCACAGTTTTAGCCACAATTATCTAATGAGAACTGAAGCCTGGGTTTCTGAGTGATGTAAAACAGCAAGACCAAGTATTGAGATCAGAAAGGAGGAAAACTCACGTGGATCAAGTGACTGGCTCTGGTGGAGGTTCATAAGTGACTAGCTCACATTTTTAAACAACTGTAGCATGCTTATATTTCTGTGACTCTGTAAACTCATAGGCCTGCTTGTACTAATTTGAAAAGTATATTCTCTCAGTGGAGATAGACACAGGGAAATGAACTGGGTAATAGGACATGGTGAGAAAGCTTATATATTACAGCACTCCAAACTACAAAACTGTTAATAACTATTCAACCCTAGGGATGTTTCTAAGTATAAACTGTTTCCCTAGACAACATTGCCAAAGATAATTTATCCTTTCTTGAGAAACTAAGGCTCCACCAGGTCAGCATGAATTAGATGTTTCTTTGGTGACATGTGTGTTAAGTTACCCATATTTTTCATGATCCACTACATTTTCTCTCTCTTGTTGATGGCTGTTGTAAAGGAAGAAGATATCAGGTATGTGTGTCTATTTATATGGTAGGAAATATGTGTGTAAGGAGTGTCATCACAGATGAAGGTGAATGCATAGATGGAAAGATCCATGAAAGGTGAGAGTAGTGAGTGACCTGAAAGGAAGAAGATGATAACATTCCTCCTAAAGGCTGAGATTTTTCTTTATTCCTCATAACATCCCCAATATCTAGCACTATATTTGGTACTTAGAAGGTATTTGATAAGTTTTATTGGATGAGTACCTACTGTGTGCTTAGGAATAGGTACTCAAGAATTATCTGTTGAAATTTACAATAACATATCTAGTTTTGAGTACCAGTCTGACTAGTAATGTGATTTTAAGTTGTTTCACCCATCTACACCTCAATTTCCTCATCTGTACAATGGGCACATAATGCTAACCTCATTAAATTATGATGATCAAGTGAAATAACATAGGTATATTGCTTAGCATGGCCTATTTCACATTATGTCAATAAATGTAGCTAGAAATACATACCTTCCAGCCTCAGTTTTACCCATGGCATCTTAGCCCAGCTTATGAATTTTTGCAGACATGTAGACCAGAGAGGACTATGAACTGGCTGCCTTTGAGTGGCACAGCCAGGACCATGACAGACCTTAGATCAGGTCTGGTCCTCCTTGGCTATAGTCTATGGTGTCACAAAGAGCTGGACATGGCTTAGCGACTGAGCATGAGCCCTTCTTAGCGACCGTTCACAGGAAAAGATCTTTCCTTAAGATACTGAATTGTGCGGGCATCTTTCTCCATGAGAAAGTCTGTCTTCCAAGCTCTTACACAGTCCCAGTGAATGAATGGGTTTCCCATTTAAATGACAAGGAAGATCGTATAGTGAAGTTGCAGCCACAAAGTTCAAATTCGTCATCTTCGTTTACCAAGAAGAACCATATACACCACTTCCACTGCTGAAGTAGGCTGCCCATGATTTTGTACCCCAGGAGGTCACTTAATCAGCTATCCCCAAATCCAGATTTCCTTGAAACCCTGTCCCTTTGGATGTTTTATATTCCTTTATCTGGGCCCTAAGAGCACATATCTGGTAGACAAAGAATCTGGAAATTGAAGCCTTGTGCTGCATAGTTTCATGAATGATGAAAACAAGAGGAAATGAATCCACTATGTCATAAAGGAAGAATTAAGCCCTGGGGGACGGCAGAGTTTCTGGGGTCATTCTGACTGCGACCATTATGATGATGTTGACAAGAGGCAGTATAGTAAAGTGGTTAGGACACTTTTAATTATCATATGGTATCCTGAATGGAACCCTGGTATAGTAAAAGGACATTAGGTAAAAACTAAGAAAATCTAAATTATGGACTTCACTTAACAATAACAATATTGTTTCATTATTTATAGCAAATGCATCATACTAATATAAGATATTGGGTTTCCCAGCTGGCGCTCATAGTAAAGAACCCGCCGGCCAGTGCTGGAGACATGAGACTCAGGTTCGATCCCTGGGTCAGGTAGACCCCACGGAGGAGGGCGAGGCAACCCACTCCAGTATTCTTGCCTAGAGAATCCCATGGACAGAGGAGACTGACAGGCTACAGTCCATAGGGTCGCAAAGAGTTGGACACAACTGAAGCAACTTAGCACACATGCAATATAATATGTTAGCATTAGGAGTGGACCTCCCTGGTCATCCAGTGGTTGAGAATCTGCCTGCCAATGGAGGTGACACGGGTTTGATCCCTGATCTGGGAAGATCGCACATGCTATGGAGCAACTAAGCCCACGCACCATAACTATTCAGCCTGTGCTCTAGAGCCCAAGAACCATACCACTGAAGTCTACACACCCTAGAACCTGTGATCGCCAGCAAAAGAAGCCACAGGAACGAGAAGCCCACGCACTGCAACGAGAGAGGAGCGTCCACTTGCCTCAACTAGAGAAAAACCTGTGCAGCAACAAAGACCCAGCACAGCCAAAAATAACTAACTAAATTATTTTAAAAAATAAGAATAGGGGAAAATGAATGGGAGGTATATGGGAACTCTATAATATCATCTCAATTTTTCTGTAAATCTAGAATTGTTCTAAAAAGTAAAGTTTTAAAGCATGGGAAGAAGGAATTGATGAGGAAATAGACGAAACAGGATTTGACCCAGAAATAATAACTGTTGAAAATGAGTCAGGGGTACAGGGAGGTTCATTACACTCTTCTGTCTACATACGATGCTTGAACTTCTCCATTGAGAAAGTTTTTTTTAATAACTTTCAATAAGAAAATGAGATTAAGAAATACTATCCTAGATGACATTTCCTCCACAGTTCTATTTAAACATCAGTAAACTTACCATCTAGTAAAAAAAATTTAGAAATAAGAAGCTTGATTTTGACAACCCAACTCAATCTAAAGCACTATTTCCTTACTAAATAGAAGTCTTCTCACATGGTATTCATAGCTACTACAGACAGTAGACAGCTGCGCTCTCTGTGGAACTAGAGCTCTATGTATCTATAAATTTCAGATGCTATACACCTATTTCTGGTTAAACTGACCCATATGAATATTCCCAAGTACATTTACTCTCCAGCTTTAAGACAATTGCTTCTTATTGCTTTGCTCTCTCCATCCACCAGGCTTGCGCTTCCCTGGTGCTCAGACAGTATGAATCTGCCTGCAATGTGGGAGGACTGGGTTCGATCCCTGGGTCGGGAAGATCCCCTGGAGAATGGAATGGCAACCTAATCCAGTATTATTGCTGGAGAACTCCATGGACAGAAGAGCCTGGAGGAAAAAAAAAAAAAAAAAAAGAAGAGCCTGGAGGGCTATAGTCCATGGGGTCGCAAAGAGTCGGGCAGAACTGAGCAACTAACACACACATACACACACATCCTCTAGGCTTGGGATGAAGACTGTAATAAGCTGGTGAGTGTTTATAATTCAATAACCACCACAAGCAATCCCAATTCCTATTTTTACATGACTTATTACATAACTGATAATATGTAGCTTTTGTTAAAGTTGAGTAAATAGCAGAATAACAGTACTTGCTATGTTAAAAAAAATCTTTCAAAATGATCATGAAACAAGGAAAAATATACGCCCAAATATTTTCTAAGATAGTTTACTTTTCAAAAAACTAGTCAAACAGCGTAGTTAAAGGTGATAAAATAATAATTAGTGTAAGGGTACCATACAATAATGGTAGAGGTAAGTATTTTATAAACAGGGAAACTGCAGCAATGAGAGATTAAAACTGAACTTACAGAACTGGTGAGTGACACAGCCAGCTATATAAACACAAGTCTGAACGAAGTTAAAGCCCATGATTTCTGAATTAGATCAGACACCTTTCTTCCAAAATATTCCATACAAAGATTCAAACTGAAAAATCTAAATGCACCCTTAGCCTCCAATCAGTGTCTTTCCTCTCCAGATAGAGACCAATGGGTCAACACTAGCATTCTAGTAATCTTGCCATTAGATTAAGAAGACAGACATATAGCCTAGGTTTTGTCCTTCTCTCTCAATTCCCCTGTGCAACTCATTTTTCTTTATATTTATCAAGGTAATGCAATCATTTCTATTGCTGTATTATTTAATCCCCAAACAGCTGTTTTCACTGTTCTTGTCATTGCCAAAGTTATGGACATTTATAGGGTTATTGAGTTCCCACCTACAACACAGGGAGTTTTGCTATCATTTATTAAATGTGCCGGACTGCTGGCGTGCAAAATATTTGCTTGTGAAAACAACGTTGACCCAATTTAAGAAACCGCCTGCAAGAAGAATTATGTGGGAGTTGCACAATCTAGACTTTAATATTAACAAAAGCAGAGTCTTGGGAACAGGACAACAGCCTCTACACTTCAGTCATTTCAAGCCTCACCTCTTTAATTCATACATCCAGCCATTTATTTATTCACAAGTATTTATGAGACATACTGCAGCCTGCATACCACACCAAGAGTGGCTAAGGGAGAAACTTACAAGCTACTTACAATGTCTCCCCTCCGCTTTACATAGTTCACTGGAGTCGACAAGAGGGAACCCCGGAAAAGAGCGCAAGCACACAATCCCTTCTGCAAACTGCTCTGTGTCCATGACTTTTCTGAAGGGATGTCAATATTTCACACCAGCTCCATAAAGAGCTTGATGGAAGAATGAATGAGACAATGCCTGTAAACCATGGTCACTTTCTAAACTACGATTACCAAATACAGATTTAACCAAGTAAGACTTTCACCAACTGCTTTATTCCTGTGTGCCGCCAGCAGGACTCACTCTTCCACCCTGCCATTGTTAGTGGAGTTTCCAGGGGGCAAGGCCAGTTTCTTGCCAGGGTCCTCGGGAACGTGTAGAATCCTCAGGCACACTGAATTCTAATACCCCTTTTAATCCTCAGCCATTTTTTTAAAACTCTGCATGCTTTAGCTTCACCTAGAAAAGACCTAACAAAGATTTTCTACAGAACAAACATCAGCAGAGAGAATAATTGTAAGACTCCTTACAAAAACAACTGTAAGGAGTATTTAGAGAGAGCCAGCAACGAACAAACTTGTCCCCACTTGCTGCGGAACCCAAGAGCTGTTCTATTGAACTAGCCTCACTCACACAGGAGACAAGCCTCCCAGCCTAGCTCATGACGGGTCTTGTCATAATTCAGCTGGAGCCGGTGGTAAATATCCACCTGTCTATTACTCATTAATACAGAGAGACAGGATGTCAGCTGTTTCCGTGACTTGGAGAATCATAGGCTTTTACCACCTTCTGGCTTACTCTCAAAGTAATATTAGAGACAATAAGGAAGACAAAGAAAAAAAAAAGACAGGAAGATGCAACGTCAAAAATAAAAATAAATCACCGTTTTCTGATGGGTATAAAGATTACAGCCTTTATTTAACTTGCTTTACAGGTTTTCACAATTTTACTTTGGCAGTTTGGTCATCTTCTTAGATGATGGAGAAAAATAAAAATCTCCAGACTGGTTTACATATGGGAAATCTTTTTTTTTTTTTTTTTTTTTTTTATTTTTCAGTGGGTTTTGTCATACATTGACATGAATCAGCCATAGAGTTACACGTATTCCCCATCCCGGTCCCCCATCCCACCTCCCTCTCCACCCGATTCCTCTGGGTCTTCCCAGCCCACCAGGCCCGAGCACTTGACTCATGCATCCCACCTGGGCTGGTGGTCTGTTTCACCACAGATTATATACATGCTGTTCTTTCGAAACATCCCACCCTCACCTTCTCCCACAGAGTTCAAAAGTCTGTTCTGTACTTCTGCGTCTCTTCTTCTGCCCTGCATATAGGGCCATCGTTACCATCTTTCTAAATTCCGTATATACATATGGGAAATCTTATTCTGCTAAGGCTTATAGTCACTTTGATCTTTGGTAGTTATTAACCCAAATAACTGATGATTGTTTTATATATAAATATTATATATAATGAAACATTTGCTGATGTTTCATTATATATATAGCTGGTGCTACTTCTACTTGGGCAACAAATAATTTGTGTTATATGTTACATAAAATGTTTAATGAAGATATGATTAGAGATCCTCTAATCCCTGGGTAGCTCAGTCAGTAAAGAATCTGCCTGCAGTGCAGGAGACCTGGGTTCAATCCCTGGGTTAAGTAGATCCCCTGGAGAAGGAAATGGCAACCCACTCCAGTATTCTTGCCTGGAAAAACCCCATGGACAGAGGAGACTGGTGGACTACAGTCCATAGGGTCAAAAAGAGTCAAAGGCGAGTTAGCGACCAAACCACCACCATTTTGAATATTAAACAGAATTACTTCCTGACTTCAATTTAAATCACAGGATATATTTTCTGTACCAGTTACAACACTAGTGGTTGTAACAAATAAGTGTGAAAATTCAAGGGTTCAACCCAACATGAGTTGATTTCTCACTCATCAAGCAGTCCAGGGTGGGCATTTCAGGAGAGTAGTGAACTTTCCATCACATGAGGAGTCAAGGACCCAGGCTCTGCCCATGCAATGGGGTCCCCTCCCCCATTCCTTAGAACCCTGTCATCATCTGCATTCAGCAACGGGAGAGGACAGGGAGCATGAAGAAGACACAGCCCTGATCAGATACCTCAGCCTCAAAGTGAAACACGCCACACTTGGGCAAGGAATCCAGAGGCAAGGGGACTGCTACATGCAGTCCTTACTGGGCAGCCACTTCAAGGAGTCCTCACCTTGGAAGGAAGGACACAAATTCTAAGGGACAGTGAGCCCCATCTGCTATGAGCACAAGCCTATAGGAATCACAAGCACAGAGAAAATTATTCCCAAGTGCCTTCCCAATTCACTGCGCAATGCCTGAAGTTTTACAGAGTCTTTTGTTTAGGTTAGGACTGTGACTCCGTTCTAAGGCAAATGTGCTTCCAACTGTTCAGTTACTTATATTGTGAACAGCTTTCTGCTCCTTACTTTATGGAAGAAATCGGTAGAGTGAAAAGAGGCACAAGAAGATGAGAGCTTCAGGATATAGAGGGGAGAAGAAGAACCAGGAGGAGGACTGTGGAATCCCCTCCTCTGAAACCTGTAGCCAGAGTCCTGGGACCCCAGAGATGCTTTCATCCTCAGTGAAACTGCAGACAAATTCTGACCTTGGCTCTGAAAACTGAAGCTCCTAAACTCAGTGGCTCTGGAAACTCACTGTCAGTCATACCCACAGCCCATCAGGTTCTGGTGGTCCTATAACCAGGACTAGTGTTTGACCTTTGGTCAGCTGCTGTGACAGAGTCCTTGCCTTAAACAGCTCCTGTAACTGTCTCTTTGCTTCCATGACTTAAGTTTACATGATAATACCTGCCATCCCAATCTTCTTCCCCTCCTCTTGCCACCTCAGTCTTAATCAATGGTGGAAGAACAGCCTCAGAACCATTTGTCTCAATCAGCCTTTAAAGTTTAATAGTAAAAGACTGGTTAGTAGTAACAATGCAACATAAAACCTTCAGAAGGAAAGGAGAATGTTTTGTGGATCACTTATTTTGTGCATGACAGTTTTAAGCTATTAGTTTTTTAAATCAGTATTTTTTGTTTGGTTTTGCTTTGTGTTTTTGTTTGGGTGTTTGCTTTTATTTTTTTTATTGGCATGTACTTGCTTTACAATGTTGTGTTAGTTTCTGCTATTCAGCAAAGTGAATCAGCTATGTGTATACATGTATCCCCTCCCACTTGGTCCTCCCTCCCTCCCCAGCTCCTCTCCACTTAGCTCCCCTCCCCTCCCATCTAGGTCATAACAGAGCCCAAGCTTAGCTTCCTGTTCTTTACACCAGATTCCCACTAGCTGTGTTACACACAGTGTTGTAGATATGTCGATCCCAATCTTCCAATTGGCCTCACCCTCACCTTCTCTTCCTGTCCACATCTACATCTACATCTCTGCTCTTGCCCTGAAAATAAGTTCATGTGTACCATTTTTCTAGATTCCACATATCATCTTTGCAGTAATTCAAGACTAGTGTGGGTATTATGATTCTAAAAATAAATTAGAATCATAGGTAGGGTAAGTAATCATTCAATGAATGCAGCTATTACATGGAAGAGCCAAGACCTGCAATCAGACCTCTCATTCTCCATCCAGTATTCCATCCACTAGGAAATACTGTTCCACTGAATATGCTTCTTTGTCTAGGCCTGCGTTAGGGGCCCATTTGCTGGCACCATCCCCAGCCCTCTCTGGGTCTAGTGTTCTGTTCCTTTGATGCTTTTAACCCATAGATAGTTAATTATGGATCACTACTATCTACAAAGCTATGGTTTTTCCAGTAGTCAGGTATGGATGTGAAAGTTGGACCATAAAGAAGGCTGAGAGTCAAAGAATTGATGCTTTTGAACTGTGGTGCCAGAAAAGACTCTTGAGAGTCCCTTGGATTGCCAGGAGATCAAATTAGTCAATCCTAAAGGAAACCAATCCTGAATATTCATTGGGAAGACTCATGTTGAAGCTAAAGCTCAAGCTGACATATTGGAAAAGACTCTGATGCTGAGAAAGATTGAAGACAGGAGGAGAATGGGACAACAGAGGATGAAGTGGTTGGACTGCATCACCTACTCAATGGACATGAGTTTGAGCAAGCTCTGGGAGATGGTGAAGGACAGGGAAGCCTGGTGTGCTGCAGTCCATGGGGTCACAAAGAGTTGGGCATGACTGAGCGATTGAACAAATATCTACCAAGCACTTGATGACCAAACAAATAGGCTGTTTCCCCTTACGGAGATGAGTCTATTCACCAACAAATAAGGGTATACTTTCACATAATGTTAAGTGCTGCAAAGGAAAAAAATAGTAAAATACAAGAAGTGCAGGTGGCAGATGTAGAGATACGGGGAGAGGACACCTACGAGGAAGGGGCTGTGAGGAAAGCCTCTCTAAGGGGTTATTTAAGCCAAGACCTGAGAAATGCTGGGTCTGCAGTGAGAAGAAAGTGGTGTTGATGGGTGGGAATCTCTGGACCAAGGACAAGATGGACAGGAAAAAGGAAGGGGAAGGGAGCCCACAGGGCTACAGCAGAATGGGGGAGAGGAACAAAGATGTGTTTGGAGAAGTAGCAAGTCCAATCATGGAAGAGTTTAGATTCTATTTGATTTGCAGTTGGGATCCCCTGAAGGGTTTTTAAACAGGAAAGTGATGTGACCACATGTATTAAAAGATTTGGCTCCTTGTGCTAAAGAGAATAGGGCTTCACTGGTGGTTTACCTGGTAAAAAACCTGCCTGCCAGTGCAGGAGATGCAAAAAAATGTGGGCTCGATCCTTGGATCAGGAAGATCCCCTGGAGGAGGAAATAGCAACCCACTCTAGTATTCTTGCCTGGGAAACCCCATGGACAGAGAAGCCTGGTATGCTACAGTCCACAGGGTCACAAAGAGTCACACACAACTCAGTGTGGGTGCAAAAAGAACAAAGAGGGAAAAGATGAAGGCAGAGGCACTAAGGATGAGATGATGGGGTCTTGGAATATGGTCATTGCAGACAAATAGAGCTCAAAGCAGAGCTGAAATGTGTGCGTCGAGGTTTGGGTTGGCCAAAAAGTTCATTCAGGTTTTCTGTGGAAAACCTGAATGAACTTTTTGGCCAAGCACTAGATTGACAGGACTTGCTGATGGACAGGCTTTGAGCACCAAGAGAAAGGGAGGAATTAATTTTCTCTTTTCAGGCCTTTGGCTTTTGCAACAAGTGTCCAAAGGGGGACATGTCTTCAAGTGCTCACTCATCGTGATGGTCAAACCTGGCTGAGCTTTGGATTTGGGGAGAAAGGGGACTTAGTTCATTTTACAGTGACCAAAGATGCATTTTTCCCATATTTTAATGTTCCTGAAGTCAGGATGTGTCTTAACATCACTATGAAGGGAAAGCTCCAGAGCAGTAAACTGTGACAACATTGTTATCACTTGTAAATAAGTAAATTTAGCCTAGGGTAGAAGTTATCTGCTTAGACTGTCAAGTCACCTAGGTTATTCACACTGATTATACAACAAATTTTGTATTTTAACATGCCTTATTTAGCAAGTTTGCATAAAGTTTATACCATAAAGCAATCTTGAAACAATAAAGCAGTGTGCAGAAGAAATAAAATGTATTTTTATTTGTGTCTTAGCTAAAAGACACAAATTTATCACAAATGAACCACATATTTGACTCTGGAAAACTAATCATTTTAACATCGAACAATGAGCTAGTTTTTCAAGGCTCTAAAACCTGAAAAGAGACACAAGAAAGTAAGCTTGGGTTGAGGTGGGTGGAGAGTGGCTGGAAGAGCTGTCCTTGAGAAATGTATAAATGTATTGTCCATCGTGTAGCAGGTAATGTATTAAAGACAGTACAAAATTGCTCAATCCATCCATTCTGTGATTTCATCATAGAATTTTCAGTGCTAGGAAAGTTCATTTGAGTCGTTCAAGTACTGAACATCTATCTGGCTAAAACATTCAGCTGACTTTCAAAGAAGCTACTTGAATTCCAGTGAGATGAAATTTGATCAAATGTAGGAAGATGATATGTCAGACATCTTACTGGTACTTTGATTTTCTCTGCTTTAGCAAGTAAGAAGGGATCTTGAGTACCTTGCTGCAGGGAGGGACATCTCCACCCAAGAGAGCCAAACAGACATGAAGGGTCCAATGTCTGAATCCTGCCTAATATAAGCATGACAATGAGAGGCAGAACCAACTATTTGTGTTCAGAGGATTAATGCCACCTGATCTCTATGTAGGTGAGCACAGACAGTGAGGGGTAGTGAACCTGCATACAGTAGCTCTGGGCCGGGGGAGAGTGAAACCACCTGGCACTGAGAAGTGGCCTCTTTGGTCAGAGATGGCAGGGATGCAAGAACCAGCTTCAACAAACCCTGCTGAACCCTGCCAGGAGCTGGCTGTGGAAATAAAGGAATATCAGCGATGGCCCCACATGCATGTTCTTGGACACACGCATGCTTCTTAACTAAGGTAGCAAAGAATTATATACACACTTCACTGTAAGAAAAACAATGACAAAAATCCAAATTCAGAAGTGGCATCAATGTTGTGACAATAATGAAAAGTACTAGCAGGCATCTAATATGTAAATAATGCCTACGGGATCAAGGATTTCCTTGAGATAGTATCTACTCCTCTTTAACACTGTGTTTTGGTTGAGGACAACATCAATGGAAATTAATTTTGTTAATCTATTTTTTTCTAATTCTTTGGAGATGCCCAGTAATTGGTCTGGGTTGCCCTCACTGGTACCAATACTGCATTCATTGTTTGCCTAATCTGAGCAAGATGCAGTCATTATTACTCACTCTTCCTTAAATATTAGAATTCTGTTACAACCACTGTGTTCTCACACAAAATATTTTCTGATAAATGCTAGAACCATCCCCACACAAGATGTTATTCCCATTTCCTGGTACAGAAACTGAGGCTTAGAGAGGTTTTGAGACACAATCAAATTCACCCAGATAATAAGCATGAGAGCCAGCTTCAAACAGTGTTGTCTCCTTCGAACTCTTGCTATCCTCTGTTTCCATGTGGCAATCTTCCTGAGAGGTGGAGATATTTTAATGGGACTCTTATCAGATATACCAGAACATACAGTTATTGTGCCTGAAGGTATACTCCAGGGGACTAGTTAGCCCCTAACTATCAATTTCAACTTAGAACTCTTTCCTGGAAATTGGCTTCAGACCCTGTTTACAAGCTGCAGAAGATAATGCGTCTTAAGCTTGTAATCATCTCTCATAAAGAGAAAGAAGAAGCTGCCTCCTCCATGTGAGTTTAGGAACATGAAAAATGTCTCCATATCTTCCCCAGATAACTCTCACCTACTGGGTGAAGCGTGAAATCCCCCCAGTAAGTGCTTAATCCCTTTAATTTAAAAGTTTGATCGTGTGTTAAAATGGAAAACCCTGCTAGAAGAGTAACAAAGGATCTAAACGTGAAGTGCCAAGCTGTACCATTCTCGCTGCAATTATTCTAATTCTCTCTTATCCTATTGTGAATGCTCACTTATTCATGTTTGATTTTTTTTTCTTCTCACTTTTGCTCCTGAGTTTAAGAAACAAACTCATGCTGGAATGTTAATATCTGTGCTTATAATTGATGTCTTATTTGCCCAAAGTAATTTGTATGTTAACAGCAACTGTCTGGAAATATGTTCTTGCTGGTAAAATTTTCAAGCCAATGTGCTGTGCTTAGTCACTCAGTCATGTCCAACTCTTTGCAACCCCGGGGACTGCAGGCCACTGGGGCTCCTCTGTCCATGGGATTCTCCAGGCCAGAATACTAGAGTGTGTTGTCATTCCCTTCTCCAGGGGATCTTCCCGACCCAGGGATCGAACCCAGGTCTTCTGCATTGCAGGCAGATTCTTAACCGTCTGAGCCACCAGGGACATTTTTTTTGCGGATGTATCATCCTATACTGCTAATCATTTTTCAATCTCTTAAATTCCATTTCTTCTAATTAGAATATGGTTTTGGAGACTCAATCAGATTTCATATGGAAACTTGTTTTCTAGTCAAAACTACCTTGGAAAGTTTCATCCATCCCAAGCTTTTTCTACAAGAGGAAAAGCAGAGATACTTTGACTCTTTTTTAGCATGAGAAGAAGTCTTTCAGAAAAATTATTGATGCCATTCATTTGCTATTCCTTTTAGCAACCATCCAGAATTATTTATTTTACTACCTATTACTGAAATACCAAAAAAATCTTATTTCCAAACCACCGGATGGCGTTTTAGAGTTTAGGATATGGACGTTTTTATCCCCTTACATGATCAAACAGAAAGCAATAAGCCTGACCTTTCAATTTAGTAGTGGATAAATAATGCTTTATACTAGTCAAATATCCCTTTCACTCTGTGATGCCCAGAAATGCATACAGGTGTGAACAGAAGAAACACAGCCATGTCTGTGTTTGTGAAACCAGGACCTCATACATCAAAACATCACATTTCCATTACATGACCATATTACATTCCCATGGTCTTGTTTCCTCAAGTTCCATTTAACATTGACTTCATACTTACAAAAAATTATCAACAGACAGACTTCATCAAAGAGGCACAATTTAGGTCACATATTTTACTTCCTCTTTTTCTAAGTCTCAACCAAGCGGCAGTGAAAACAGGTTACTCTCCCACTCAGCCTGTGGTCATCCATGTTTGCACCAAAAGGAAAAAAACAAATCCATAATCTTACCTCACTTAATATTTAACCTTGACTTTATTCCTATCCAATTCTCCTAACTAAGAATCTTCAGAGGAATTTTTTTTTTCATTGCAAGGAATAAAGGAAAGATGGAGAAAGAGGGAAGAAAATAAAATCAGTATTCTAGACAGAGTGACACCTACTTATACTAAAGCAAAATAATTAAAGGCAGACCCTCTTTGCTTTCCCACCCTGAAGCACACGGCTAAATAATTTGCAAAATGGTAGAGCAAAGAATTTTTGCTTTCTTCTTGCATTCTCTGCTCTTAATGTCTCAATACCTTCAGCAAGTTTTTTGGTTCATCAAATCCCCTCCTCATATTCTATTTAAATGACATTAACATTTGCCCACTGGGAATAGGACTGATATTATCAAGTTACTGAACAAAGGCTATGAAATTAGAAACAGACTGTGGGAAAATGTTGGCTCAATGGACAGTACTATATTTCTGTTTCTCTTTTCTGGGCCAGAATGTCAAAGAGATAAGTCTCTGAATTCACACAAGTCCCTTCCCTGCCCTGGCTGAACACTGCATGGCAGATGGCCGAGTGTGGACTAATGTTCCTCAGTAACTTAAGTGTGGGATGGAACCAAAGCCAAGTTATTATCTTCACTTTTTTTTCTCTTGATCAGAGAAACAGCTTCAAAACTCACGACCCCGTTCTTAAAAAGTGAAATGTCTCCTTTAAAAAAAAAAGCCTGGGTCATTTTAAGTAACAAACCAGGGAGAGACTACACTATATGCATTTATCTTGAAGCTAAAAGAACAAGAAGCTTTTAAGAAACAGCTATTTTCCAAGCAATATATTTCAGTCCTTGAAAAATGTTTTTATGAATATATCTCCCAAATGATATTTAAAAATAGAATGTACATAGAGAAATTTGTTTGTTGTTGTTGCTTAGTCATTAAGTCTTAGCCGACTCTTTGTGATCCCATGGACTATAGCCTGCCAAGCTCCTCTGTCCATGAGATTTCCCAGGCAAGAATACTGGAGTGAGTTGCCTTTTCCTTCTCCAGGGGATCTTCCAGACCCAGGGATCGAACATGAGTCTCCTACATTGGCAGGGGGATTCTTTACCACTAAGCCACCAGGGAAGCCCCATTTATAAAGAAATACATGATACCAATTTATTAGATCACTCTTGGGTACCCCACCCCCTCAGCTGAACACCTCTTCCTTCTTTCCAAGGACAATCCCCATCCTGAATGTATTGATCATTCCTTTCTTTTTATTGTTTTACTTTTTATATGTGGATCACTAAACAATTTGTTTAGTTTTGTTAGCTTTGGGCTTTATTTAGTTAAACAAAATCATAAAGTATGCGTGCTTACATGATTTGCTTCTTCCATGTAATATTTTCCAAGATTATCTATGTTGACACCGTAGCTTTTATTTATATACACTGCTATATACAGTATAAATACATCATAATTTATTTATATATTCTATAGTTGATGAACATTTAGTTTGTTTTTTTTCTGGTTCTTAACTCCTCAGAATCATGCTATTATGAACATTCTTGCACATATCTGATAATATTCCCATGCAGGAATTCCTCCAGAAGTTTTTTGTTTGGTTGAGTTGGTTTTGTTTGGGAGGGAGGTTGTTTAGGTTTTTTTGTTTGTTTGTTTTTTGTTTTTTAACTTATTTGGCTGTATCAGGTTTGTTTGATGCTGGGAAAGATCGAGGGCAAGAGGAGAGGATAAGACGGTTGGATGGCTTCATCAACTCAACGCACATGAGTTTGAGCAAACTTCGGGAGAGAGTGAAGGACAGGGAAACCTGGCATGCTGCAGTCCACGGGGTCGCCAAGAGCTGGACACGACTTAGCGACTGAACAACGACAGTTGGGTCTTAGCTGTGGCACTCAGGCTCTTTGTTATGGTGCGTAGGTTCTAGAGCGGTTGGGCTTAGTAGTTGCGGCATTCAGGCTTAGTTGCCCAGAGGCATGTGGGATCTCAGTTCCCCAACCAGGGATCAAACCTGTGTCCGCTGCATTGGAAGGTGGATTCTTGACCACTGGACCACCAGGGAAGTCCCCCTTCCAGGAGTTTTATCATTACTGTTGTTGGGTCGCTAAATCATGTCTCACTCTCTGAGACCCCATGGACTGCAGCACGGCAGGCTCCTCTGTCCTTCACAATCTCCCAGAGTCTGCTCAAATTCACTTCCATTGAGTTGGTGATGCTAGCTAATCATCTCATCCTCTGCCGCCCCTTCATCTCTTGCCCTCAACCTTTCCCAGCAGCAGGATCTTTTCCAATGAATCGGCTCTTCACATCAGGTAGCCAAAGTATTGGAACTTCAGCTTAAGCAACAGTCCTTCCAAAGACTATTCAGAGTTGAGTCCCTTTAGGATTGGCTGACTTGATCTCCTTATAGTCCAAGGGACTCTCAAGAGTTTTCTCTAGCCCCACAATTCAAAAAGAACAACTCTTTGGCACTCAGCCTTCTTTATAGACCAACTCTCACATCTGTACATGACCACTGGAAAAAACATAGCTTTGACTATATGGACCTTTGTCACCAAAGTGATGCCTCTGCTTTGTGATAGGCTGGAATTTTATCAAAGGTCCTCAAGACAAATTCTACCTTTACTGGATAGAGCTAAACTCTTTTGCAAGAGCCGTTACTAGTTCACACTCCCACCAGCAGAGGGTGAGGTTTCCATTGATCCATATCCCTTTTAACACTTAGCACTATCTATCTTTGAATTTTTGCCAGTTTGATAACTGGTCAGTGATATTTCATTTGAGTTTTATGTTTCATTTTAATGATTACTAATAAAAGATAACATTTTCATATGTTTATTAGTCAGTCAAGTATCTTTTTCTATAGAAAGAAAGAAAGTGCAGTCGCTCAGTCGTGACCGACTCTTTGTGACCCCATGGACTGTAGCCTACCAGCCTCCTCCGTCCATGGGATTTTCCAGGCAAGAGTACTGGAGTGGGGTGCCATTGCCTTCTCCAGGGGATCTTCGCAACCCAGGGACCCCACTTGAGTCTCCCGCATTGTAGGCAGACGCTTTACCATCTGAGTCACCTGGGAGGCCCTTTTTCTATAGAAGACAGGCCTGTTCATGTCCTACCTGCTTTATTGTTGAGTAAATTTGCGTATTTCTCTCTTCTTCATTAGCAGGAACTCTTCGAATATTCACAATACTGATCCTTTGTAGTTTCACATGTTCATAATATATCTTTTCCTAGCTTTTTGTTCATCTTTTCATTTTCTTTGTCGTTATAAAAAGTTATTCATTTTGATGTGATCATTCATCAGTTATTCTATTTATGGTTTGAATTTTTAGTGTCATAAGAAATCCTTTCTTGCACAAAGACTACAAAGTCATATGAAAGAAGTAATATGATTCATGTCTCCTTTCCAGTCCTCTTTCTCCCTTCCTCTCCTGTCTGCCACCTTGGTCCTAGCATAGGCTAGGGCCACTTTCTTGATTATAGCCCAGTTCAGACCTACTCCCTGTGAATCATTTTCTATAACTCCTGGCTCTGTGTTCTTGGCTCTGCCCTCTGAGTCATCCTTCCTTTTCCATAAAAATAGCCCAAGGTTGCAGCAGAGTAGAATTCTAAGCTTGGTCCTGTTGGCAGAAAGTGAGAAATCCGAAGTCTTCTTTTCTCTTTGTGCTGCCTCTGCCCTCTTCAGTCCAAGCTAGTATAAACAGATATTTAACTCACCAATATAAAATGCCAAGATAGACAGCAACAAATCTAAAAAGTATACTCAATACTTCTATAAAGAGGCAATTAAGAAAATAAGCAGTTGCAGGCTCTGATGCCAGGCAGACTTTAGTCAAACACACAATCCACCACTTTCTAGCTCTGTAAACACAGGCTCATGTAAGTTTTCTTTATTTCAGTCCTATTATCCTAAAATGTGGATAAGGAATGTAAATAAGTCAATGCTTAAGATACTTTCAGGACCTGCTACATGGTGAAAACTAAATACATTTTGGTTATTGTGAAATGGTTCTTAGTCCTTGTCACACAGTGTTTACTTTCAGATTAACAAGAAAAAATTGACAGTAACAATTGAACCAAGAATAATCATAAGTTATTTTAACCAACATTTTAAAAATATTATAAGTAGTGGTAGAATTATTTTTGCAGCTTTATATCTTTTTTTTTTTTTTTTTTTTTTTAGATTAAAGCATCACCGTTTAATGAAAAAAAGCACTGAATAGACGTTAGAAGTCTTGACTTTTCAGCCTGGCTCCTCCTCTGACCAATAGCTATTTGACATGAGTAACTCATAACCCTCTTAAGGCTTATTTTTTATATCTTCAGAAGAGGAATTCTATCCCCTGTTCTGTTCTCTCTCTGTGGTTATTGTCACCATCAAATGAAGCTGCTCAAAGGAGTCAGAACTATCACTGAGTACCCACTGTTGCCAGGTGCTGGGTATACAGCATCCCATTCAGCTCTCTCAAATACCCTGGGAGGGATAAGGCATTTTGAGAGCAACTTGCATTAAGGAAACAGACTCAGAAAATTTAAGTAACTTGTTTTGGGTTACTTGCTAAACAGTAGAGTTGAGTTTGGATCAAGACGTGTCTCCAGCCTGCACACTCCCTCAGAACATTACACTTGGAAAATGGTCATTTCTTTTGTCATTGCATCCTGGATCATGTTAACAAGGATAAATGAGGCGGACTTGGGAAGACAGACCTGGAAGCAGATATGTTCACTGAGGTGGGGATGCGGAGTGAGGGGGGCAAGGCCAGGGCCGGGAGATGAAGCTGGGAGCCAGAACCTAGGTGGGTGGCTGCAGTACCATCAGATAAATACAGGAAATCTAAATGGAGGGGATGAAACAGCTGGATGGAATAGCATCCTTAAGACCAGAGGTGAGGAAGCTTGCAGCCAAGGCAGATAAATGAGCTTCAGCATGAGGAAGCCAGCAGCAGACAGGGGGACCTCTGAGTTAGACATCACAGGGTGGGAGAGATTTTTATCTGTTTTGCTCACTGTTGTACTCCCTATGCCTGGTTTAGATAGTAAGTATCAGTAAGTAATTATTGGATAAATATAGGGGTCTAAGGAGAAGACAGAGTTCCATAAAGTCACTGAGATAGTGAAGCTCAGTTAAAGATCATTTCCACCTCACCCGAAGGAATGACTTACCGCCGAGTCAAGAAACCCTGACCCACAAGACCTCCAATTGAAAGTCAGAAATAAACCTTGGAATTCAGGTAAGGTTAGACCTGCAGGTAGGAGTCAAATGACTTGACTACAGGACAGGAGAAAGCACTAGGGGGAGAAAATCAAGCGCATCTCTTTCTCAGTCTCCCCTCACATGGCTTCACAAAAATGCTACCTGTCCTACCTCCATGCCAGCTTCCACTTCCTCTCTGGACCAGTGAGTACTGGGAACCCTGGTGCATTTGTAACTGGGCTCTGAAAACATATTCTCCAGGTATTCTCATTTGAAGCTATCTTTAAAGGAAGAACTAGCTCTCAACTCCAGTTGGTCCTCCAGAATTCAGTCTGTGTTTCTGTGGGTTTCTGCGTTTCTGGTGACCCTTTCACTGATATGAAACCCAAGTTTATAACGTGATTCTTTTTTTTTTTTTTTGGCTCAGAAGGTAAAGAATCTGCCTGCATTGCAGGAGACCCAAGTTTGATCCCTGGGTTGGGAAGATCCCCTAGGGAAGGGGATGGTAATCCACTCCAGTATTCTTGCCTGAAGAATCCCATGGACAGAGGAGCTTGGTGGGCACAGCCTATGGGGTCACAAAGAGTCAGACATCACTGAGCAAGTAAAACTTTTCTCTTTTTTTTCAAACTTTTTATTTTGCTTTGGGGTATAGCTAGAACTGTGGTGTTGGAGAAGACTCTTGAGAGTCCCTTGGACTGCAAGGAGATCCAACCAGTGCATCCTAAAGGAGATCAGTCCTGGGTGTTTATTGGAAGGACTGACACTGAAGCTGAAACTCCAATACTTTGGCCACCTCATGCGAAGAGCTGACTCATTGGAAAAGACCCTGATGCTGGGAGGGATTGGGGGCAGGAGGAGAAGGGGACAACAGAGGATGAGATGGCTGGATGGCATCACCAACTCCATGAAGATTAGTTTGAGTAATCTCCATGGAGTTGGTGATGGACAGCGAGGCCTGGCATGCTGTGGTTCATGGGGTCGCAAAGAGTCAGACACGACTGAGCAACTGAACTGAACTGAACTGAACTGATAGCTAGTTAACGATGCTGTGGTTGTTTCAGGTGTACTAATGTGATTCTTTTTTGATACAGAGAATTGCCAACCCTGAATAGGAACTATTAAAATGTCCATTAACTCTATGCAACAGACAAGAACTCCCATATTGACTCCTCCCAAGAACTGGACCCAAGTCTGTTCCTTGATGTGTGAACTTTAT